>NC_083103.1:21230342-21554063 GCF_949774975.1 Lagenorhynchus albirostris | reverse complement strand
CAACCCCGTTTTATGACAAAGATTTTTTATAGATTGGACAACCAGAGAAAACCAAAAAAACAGAAGTGAGATAAATTTTGGCATCTTGAAAGAGAACATTTTTCCTCCTTCAGAATATTTTTTTCCTTTTTAAAAATCCACTACAAGGCAAGGCATTTCTCAAGATTAACACATTGTCAGACGTTAATCTGCTTTTTTGTGTGTGTGAGAGAAAGAAAAAGTGATATCTGGGGTTACATTTCTATAAGGAAATGATGCCCAGTCATAAAATGACAAGCAAAATTAACAGAGCATTATACTTCCTCATCTATAGATGACCTTTAAAGAGAATAGTAGTTATTATCTCACAATATTCCTTCATTTATTAGCTGTCCCTTTCCTGAGTTCCCTTGCTATTATATAGCAGGAATATAGATGCATGGCATAAAAAAATAGAGAAATACGATTTAACCATTATAATGGCTCAAGGCTCTCAAGTTTAATTCAGTTTTTTTCCTATTATATGAAGGGGGTTGAAGCTGATGTCAACTGCTAGACCAGGCAGTTTAGGAGGGAAATCGAGGCACCTTTATCTCTGGCCATTAAATTAGTCATAAAGGGCATTTTATTTTTCAGACTTGGTGGAAGTTCATTAAAGTGATTGGATAGGCTTGTAGGATTGCATTATGAGATATTATTGTTGGGGAAGTCATCTAGGGCATAAATAAAATGACTGATTTGTACAGTAATAAATAATAAGACAGTCCCATTATTTCTCCTATTCATCTAAATCTCCACTATCAAATATTAAAAAGAAAAAAAAAAAGAAAAAAGACTATCAAGATGGCTGATGAATTGAGCTTCCAAAAAAGAAAAAAAAAAAAAATCTTGTCATGTGAGCTTGAATAGAAGTCCAGAAATGAACCGGTCTAAATCTCTAAATGGAAGAAAAATATAATTTACGTGCAAGTTCTCACACTCTAGAGGATGCAGAGATAAGATTTTAACTTCTCATTTACTCTGAACCTTTCTCCATTAGGATTAAAGAAGTTTCAGATCACTCTCCGATATAATTAGTGACTTTTTCACTTTCCTTTTTTCTTTAAACTTCTTTCTTTCTGTCTCTAATTGCTTTTAAATATTATTTTTGTTTTATTATTCCTGAAGGACAGCTATTTTCAGGGAAGCAGTGATACTAGAAAGATACTGCCAAAGAAATGGGGAAACTGCAATTTTATGTTCATCTCAATGGGAGTTTGAAAATTTACCTTATATTTAGTGTAAATAGACAAAATTTGATCTGAACACCTTTGCAGAGAAAGTGTGGTGAAACACTGAGCATTTTTTTCTCATAATTTTATCTCACAAGGTAGCTTAGTCCTCCTAGTTTTGAGAACACTAGGAAAAAGTGGGAAAGTATGGATTATGTACTATGTGCAAGTCATTTTATTTGAAGTTTTCTCTAAATCACTGTGATGATGAGTAAGTTGACTCAGACACTCAAGTACATGTTCTAGTTACAGAGCTAATAAACTGGGAACTGGGATTTGAACTCAAGTCTGTAGAATCACAGGCATATTCCATCCCCATCCCTGACCATAACATAAGCCTTAAATCCTTATTAAGCATCTCTCATTATCTTCTATTACCTCTTTTAGTTTTGATCAACTTAAAGATTTTCATTTCTTTTCTAATTTAATTGAAGCACTTCTCAAGCCAGAGGTAGGTTTTCTTGTGAAGCTAATGTAAGGTCCTGGCTTCATTGCAATGTGACATGGCAATTTAGAAATAACTAAAACATTCCAAAAAGAAAAGGGCTGCCTAGGATAATATCAAAGAAATTTTAAACATAGATTTCATATTAATTATTTTTAAAAATTCAAAATGTAATCAGATCCTACCCTATTATAACTCTGCAGTGAATGTATCTTGTTTTTTTGTTTTTTTTAACTTTTCAAGAGGATTTTCTTCTTGAGGGTAGTATAAGTTCAATAATTTATATAAATATTTTCTCAAGAGTTGCTTTCCTGTACCAAGGATTCTTGACTACAGGAAAAAAAAATTATTCTTAGTTCAGTGGCAAAGTGGGTCCTAATGAAGAGACTCCAAAATTAAACAGAGAAATTCTCTTTACAGAGAAGGTGGCCAGGCAGCCCAGAATCCATCTGGCCAGATATGTTCCTCTAGAAGACAGAGAGACTGTTCTTCAGTACCGCTTAATTCTCCAAAGTTACAGTTATCTCCTTTCTGATGATGGAGAGTACAGCTGGGAATATTGGCATAAATATTTAACCTGCTTGTATTACTAGCCACAGAAGCAACCTTTTTGCTGCTCTTAAGAGACATTACTTGGTTTAATTGCCCTTTTTGCTCTTGAGATGATGTTGACATCTAAACCCAAGAGTGGAGTGCTCCCTTCTGCCTCATCCTGCCTCTGTAAAACAATTTCATCATATGTTTACATGATTCAGCGGGGCTAGCCTCATGAGTAATCTTCAAGCCTCTCTTTTCTTGACTGATCAAATTGATGACCAGTCTGCAGAACCATTCTTGGAATATTGTTCTATTAAGTATATCCAAAAGAAAAGCTGAAATACATATCCTAAAGATTATACAATATGAATCTTCAGTAAGAGAAGAGAACTAAGATTTGTTTTCACTTACTATACACCATGCAGGATGCTAAAGTCTCTACCATATTATTGTCTTGAATATTTATATTTATAAATATTACATATAATTTATAAATAATATACATTTATAACGGGGAGAAAAATTTATCTACCATACTGCATGATTATTATTAATCATGCAGTATGGTAGATAAATTTTTCTCCTCATGTTATACCTCAAAAACTGAGACACAGAAAGGGAAACAAATTTTGTCCTAGTTCCAAGTGCTGTTAAATGGCAGAAGAACTTTCCAAAGCAATTTCTAATAACTAAAAGCTACTCTCCTGGGATTCACAGGAGATACACATTTTCCTAAATCATCAGTGGAGCATGGCCAGAATTCTGTCCATCACTCTGAGCAGTTCATCAACAACAGTCATCCCTGACATTTTGCAAAGGCATTTTCTTTGAGAACATAGATCCCTAGTATACAATTTATTTGTTCTCACTCTATCTACCTTGTGAACTATCTAATGCCGTTGTCTTCAAAGTATATAAAGGAACCACCAACATTACCATGCCCTGACAACTTACTAGAAATGCAAATTCTTGGACCCCACAGGTATGCTGAATTAAAAACTCTGAATGTAGGGTCCAGGTATTTGTATTTTAACAGGCCCTCCAGGGGATTCTGATACACATGAAATTTGAGAACCACTGACCTAATTGTTAACTTACTCAGCTGCCTAAATTCTGAATCTCTTAATGAGAATTTTTTTTCCCTAACACTGTAGTCAAACAAGTAATATTCCATAGGGCTTGGGATTGAGTTTTTCTACTATCCCTATAGAATGGATTAGAGATCAGAAAGTTTCCCTTGAAAAAGTGGAGAGGGAACTTGTAAAAATGTGTCTTAAAATCTTGTATATCTAAAAAAGAGCCCCATCCATGGCAATCTGTCTTTCTCTCACATATCTGGGTTTTTAAACCGAGTGAACACAGATTCAAATGTCTGTATTGAGATAGTAAAAGGCAGACAAGCAATACTGTCAAGAGAAATCATATTATTCTTGTAACAACAACTATACAGTAGCAAGAAAGAAAAAAACAAAAGGCTACGGACCAGAAATGCCATAGAACAAAACACACTCTGGATAGAATTTGACACATTAGTTCATTTCCATCTTGTTATGATTTAGAAAAATGCATTGTTTCTTCCATTGACTCAACAAATATTTGCTGAGTTTCTGCTGCTTGCCAAGCCTTGTGCTGGGCAGAGTGGAAAAGACAGACGAAGACACAGCTCAGAATTGCTTAGGAAAGAAAGGCATCAAACCAAACCATTCCACTAAAACCACTTACTTAAAATTGCACCAAGTGCTTCTGAAGAGTATAGCGTGTTTTGAAATTGTATAACTAATCGTATAACTTGGGCTTCTAGACCTGGTTTGAGCTCTTAAGTTAAAATTTGGAAGATGAGTAGGAGTTGGCCAAGTGAAGAACAAAGAAATAGTGTTCAGGCCTGAGAACATCACAAGCCAAAGAGTTGGTGTATTGAAAGGAGCTCGGAGGGAGACTTCAACTGGATCAATATTTTATCTCCCTAAAGATATCTGAAGCCAATGTAACAGAATGTCAGTCTTCTAAAATTTTCATTGGTGAGTAAAAGGGCATATGTCATTTTTGTCCTGTAACTTTCATTTGGTGTGTAATTATTTCTATTGTTTGAAAAGGAAAATAAAGTATGGAATAGCTTCCAAGGTGAGGAATATGAATGTAGTTGTCCTGATAATAGAGGCTTTGCAGTAAGGTTTAGTAGTCTACAGACATGAGTACCTCATGGTTTTACTTGGAATGAATGGAAATGATTTGAAGCAATACAGAGCCTCTAGGCTTGCCTGGCATCCATCTTATTTAAATGAATGCCTGGTTAAATGAATGGTTTTTTGTTTTTTCCTAAAATTGAGGCATGTTAAAACCAACTGGAATCTCTGAGGGATTTGAATGTTGGATGGCTCTACTTAGTCTTATCTCAAAAGATCTTATGCTTACCTGTATTCGAAGCTATTTAATCATTATTTCAGGAAAAGAAAGCATAAATTTCTAGACAGAGCCTTTTATCATGGTCAGCAGGTTCGTGACCTCCTTTGTTTAGCAGAGTCCAAGTGATCGTTTGGATGATTCTATGACTTCTGAATGGATAAGAAAGACAACAGTTGCCCCGGACAATTTTATTTTATTTTTTAATAGTATTAGTTTTTTAACATCTTTATTGGAGTATAATTGCTTTACATTGTTGTGTTAGTTGCTGCTGTATAACAGAGTGAATCAGCTATACTATACGTATACATGTATCCCCATATCCCCTCCCTTTTGCGTCTCCCTCCCACCCTCCCTGACAATTTTAATTTGAGCTTCAGACTCCATCAAGGACATGAAATCACTCTGCAACCCCTACCCACCCCTCCACCCCCAGGGATGTGCCTCTGAATACTTTATTTACTTCTGCACCCGCCATACCTAGACTCATGGTGATAATAAATAGCTGTTGTTTGTGAATGTAAGTACTCAACTAATGCAACATGGTGTTACTGCCACTCGCCTCTTCTTGATGACATTGTCCCCATTTGAAAGATAAATGGTTATTTTATAGATATCAGTGTATTTGTGATACAAGGGGGTTTTCAGATCTAAAATTCTTCATTACTGAATTATCACAAAGCTTGAAACTCCAGCATTTAATCCTTAAAAGAGGCAGGCACAATGTAAAGATTTTTGTCTCAAACTTTTCTGAGACCGAGGGTAGTTCTAGCCAGGCCGAAAGCAGTAATGAATAATCTAACCTCCAGCCACTCATTGCTACTCATTGCAAAAGAGTTTATTCTACCAGTGATTCTAATGTGGGGTCATTAACAGACTTGATATGCAAATAAAACTGATTATTTTCTTTAAGTCGGAATCCCATCCTGGAATAGCGGAGCCCTTAGCAGACATAGAAAAGACCACAGAGAATTTTATAATCCTGTCATCTCACTTTTTCATATATCATTACTCATGTACCTCACGTGTAGTTCCTAACTATTATCTCCTTCATGATATTTATGTCCAGATTAGCATCTAGAATACACAAATCTTCGTAAGAGGATTCTTCATAAAACCCAAGTCATTTAAGTTGTTAGTACATAGCAGAGAATCCATTAAAGGACTGGTTGTATAAACTGTTGTACTCGTTGTGCTCAGGAGGGTGTGCAGCATTAGGAATGGCTCAGAGGATTTGAGCCTGATACCCTTGACACAATTTGTCCACAAGAGAAATTAGTGGAGGAAGGGCTTCATTTTAGAGAGGTTTAATTTGAGGGAATGGTGTGATAACCAAAGAGGGAGGACTAGAGATTACAGTTTTGGTGTCACCCACCAATGGTCATTGCTAAAAGCATGAAAGTGAATGAGGGCTCCAAGGGTGTGAGAGTTGGGATGAAGGCAGTCTCCTGGTAGTCAGGCACATGGCCTTTGCAGTCAGTCTGTTGTATGGCTTGGAGCATATATTCTAACCTGTGTCATCCTTTTTTTGCCTCTTTGAAATGGACCTAACAGGAAAATAATGGTCAAATATAATAATGTATCAATCAGGTATCTACATCACTTATCACACTACCTCATTCTTCATAAGTGAAGAATAAATGTTATATATTATAAAATGAAGGAAAGTACCTATTAAATGCCTACCAGGTCCTGGGAGCTTGGGATAAATCAGTAAACAAGACCGTTACTGTTGCTGTACATACGGAACTAAGAAGAGTCAAATGGAAGGGATGATGACTGAATCTTGGCAAATTCTTAGAAAAGGTAGCATTTTAAAATATTGTTCTAGATATCTCTCTGTTGATGCCCTGAATATCTTCTTGGCTCTCACCTCCCTCAACTCTGAAGCAGTTCAACTCTGTGGGTACCTATGACTCTCTGTGCCTCAGAATTCTTCTGGCCGAAGGGAGCATGCTGGGCCACACAAATGACAAGCCAGGAATGCCAGACAGTTAATGCCCAAGTGAGCATCATTTAGCCCATGACAGGTGGGGAGTAGTGGATAAATAAGCCAGCTTCCTTGCTTCTCGTTTTGGTTAATTATAAGACGTGTTCTACTTTGTCTCCCACATTTCTACAGTGGGGTTGAGCTTCATTTACCCAAAGCCTGATGGTTTGATAATGCAGTCTTTTTTTTTTTTTTTTTTTTTTTGCGGTACGCGGGCTTCTCACTGTTGTGGCCTCTCCCGTTGCAGAGCACAGGCTCCGGACGCGCAGGCTCAGCGGCCATGGCTTACGGGCCCAGCCGCTCCGCGGCATGTGGGATCTTCCCGGACCGGGGCACGAACCCATGTCCCCTGCATTGGCAGGTGGACTCCCAACCACTGCGCCACCAGGGAAGTCCACTTCAGTTGATTTTAAGACGCAGAATTAATCACATTCACTTGATTTATATCTCATAAAAGCCATACAACCCAGTAGTTTTACATTATTTTGCGGATTATACAACTGTGGTTGCCATAGTAAGCAACTTGCTAAAGTTACTATTATTCGTAAGTGGTAAGTGGTTGTTGGAACCCCATTTAGAATCCAGTTCCCATACTCTTTCCATTACATTAAGTCGCTTAACTTTGAACTTTAAAGGCAAACATCCTGTTAGAAACCAAAATACAACGGAGTAAATTTGCAGCTCTAATTGGCTTTATTCAAAGATTCATGAATCAGGCAGCATCCCATCTAACAACTAGAAGAGTGTTCAGAGGGGTAGTACAAAATGGAAGGTTTTTATAGGAAGAAGGAGGGTGGGGCAAGAAGGTATTAACAAAAGAAAAGAAAGAATTATTTTTAAGCCAAGACATCATCTTTTGCTGGGAAAAGGGGACTTGGCAAAGGTTTTATTATGCTGATTGCCCCTTCTTCCTCTGGGGGATGGAGAAGACCCTCAGGACAGATTATTTAACTGGTGCTTGACCAGAAATTTCCAGACTGATTGATTAAGATTACATTTTTGGGAGAGGCTGAAGCTGCAATTAAATCAGGTGTTAAATTCTAGGTTTTGTATTTTGGGCTTTGGCCCGAATGACACCATTTTGGGCCTGTGGTTTTCTTTCTAACAATCCTATGAAGAGTCAATTAAATAAGTAAATAATCTTACTGTGTGTAGCCTTTTGCTTAAGATTCTGTTGTGTTTGACGTGACTGAAAGTAAGTAGTATGTGCATTTTAAAATAATCCTCTTTAAGGCATCATTTTTTAGCAGCAAGTGACTGTGTGTGTGTGTGTGTGTGTGTGTGTGTGTGTGTGTGTGTGTGTGTGTGTAGATATAGGTATTGTAGGGAAGGAAAAGTAATTTTCCCTGTATTCGTCGTAGAGTTTAGTTGAGACCCCATTGATAAAAGACAGATTAACAAGAGAAAAAACAACAGAAGTTAACATGTGTACCTCATATAACATAGGAGATACCCAGGGAAAAAATGAATCACTCCCCAAGTTGGCTTAGAATTCAGGCTTAAATACCATCTTAATAGGGAAAAGGGAGGGTGATGCAGGCCTTTTAAGGGAGAGTAAATGAGTTTTAGGAAAGATGAATGGGCCCTTAGAAGAGCAGATGAGAGGTATGATAGTTTGTGACAAAGTTTTTTTGGGGTGTCGTGTCAATTTTTCCTCTCCTCTTCTCTCCTATGATAGGAATCAATCTTTCTTGGTTGATGAAACTGTCAGGGAGGGGATTTAAACAATTGAGTGCCTTTTGAAGGACTATCCTTTGGTAGATAAGGACAGTTCAGAGAAAGCCTCTTCCTGTATTTGCTGTTTTTCCAGTGCCTACAGTTTGAAATATTCAGTACACCGAAGTGGCATATTTCAAGGTAGCATATTCTGCTGCCCTTCAATTTCTCTCTCTCTCTCTCTCTCTCTCTCTCCCCCTCTCCCTCTCTCTCAATCCATCTGTCTAACGGTATATATCTATCTATTGAGATGCGCCAGTCTTTTGCTAGGATGTTTTAGACATAGCTATATAGCTATTCTCTAGCCTAATTTTCTTGTTAGCTTAAAGGTCTGTTAATTGTCACTGCAAGCATGTAGCCCATTAATTTAAATCTCATTTAAGCGCATCATGTTTTTCTACAGATAGCTCTGAGATGATGTTTTTTATATATATGTATATATATATATATAATTTTTTTTTTTTCCTGTAACCACTACAGTGTAACTCCACTAGCTTGCTTTTTCTGATGTGTCTCAGCTCAGGTTTGGCCCTGCTGAGTCTGAGCCACACTCCACAGGAGGAGTCTAACACAGAACGTTGGTGCTGCCTTCTAATGATTTCATTTCAATTACAAAGCACTGGCTTATGGCTCCATTTATAACTCCAGTTTTAGCAAGTGCTTTTTGTTACTAAGAAAGACTTTTTTTAAAGGACATAATAAAAAGGATGACTATGTTAACAAAAACCTGGGAAACATGTATTAGGCAACTTGGAGATGTGATACTCATGTGTCCTTCTGCCACTCACTTGTAAAGTGAGCTCTATTCTGGGCTTCAGGTTGCCAGATAGAGAGAGGCAGCATGGAGTAATGAGAGTGCAGGGTCTTTCCAGTGAAATGGATTTAAATTCAAATACTGACTCTATCTATAATGTTATATATACGTGTAATAACTGGCACTTTGGGCACATAGTGGGGCTTCAAAAATGTTTACTGATGTCCTGTTTTATAACTTAAGCTTTACAAGCTCAGTTTCTTCATCTGTAGGTTGGGGATAATACCTACTTCATAGAGTTGTTGTGAGCATTAAACAAACCCACATCTGAAAATGTTAGAGCAATGCCTGGAATTAAGTAGATAATTAGATACTGGACACATAGTGATCTATAATTCCATCTGAACATCTACTTAGAGCTTGTTTATTTATCCACCCTCCTCTTAACCCCTGCATAGATTCATCGACTACTCTTTCTTTACAGTTATTGTCCCAAGCGCATGCTGTATTCACTCATGTCTCCACACTTTTGTTTATGATGTGTCTCCATCAAGATGTCTTTTTTTTCTACGCCTTTTGACTATTTAAATCTTACTCATCATTCCAGAACAATTTCAAATGTCACTTTTTTCATGAAGTCTTCCCCAATGATTCCCGTGTTCTCTTTCTCTGATCTGTTTCACTTATTATAAGTGTCATTTGATTAAGGACATTATTATATTTTATCATCTTTCTCATTCTAGGTCTATTTCTTGTATTTAAATCTCTCTCCTCAGAAGGATTACTGACTCTCTTGGGAACATGACCATGTAATAACATTTTATTTTCTTTAGAGTGATTTCTAAAAACATGTGATATTTGTTCAAACAGTACAATATTATTTAATTCATATGTAAATATACGTCTACCTATTTCCCTGTTTCTATTCTCTCTTCAATCTAACATCTTGCCCCAGGGCATTGTTGCAAGGCTCATTCTAAGCACTACTCTTGTCAATGTCATCTTTCCTATTCATAAACTTCTGATGATTCCCAGTAACATTCAGAGTAAACATCAAATTTTGAGGCCAACTATGGAGAACAGTATGAAGGTTCCTTTAAAAACTAAAAATAGAATTACAATATGATCCATCAATCCCACTACTGGGCATATACCCAGAGAAAACCATAATTCAAAAAGACACATGCACCCCAATGTTCATTGCAGCACTATTTACAATCGCCAGGTCATGGAAGCAACCTAAATGCCCATCGACAGACGAATGGATAAAGAAGATGTGGTAATATATACAATGGAATACTACTCAGCCATAAAAAGGAATGAAATTGAGTCATTTGTTGAGACGTGGATGGATCTAGAGACTGTCATACAGAGTGAAGTAAGTCAGAAAGAGAAAAACAAATATCGTATATTAACGCATGTGTGTGGAACCTAGAAAAATGGTACAGATGAACCGGTTTGCAGGGCAGAAGTTGAGACACAAATGTAGAGAACAAATGTATGGACACCAAGGGGGGAAAACCACGGTGGGGTGGGGATGGTGGTGTGCTGAATTGGGCGATTGGGATTGACATGTATACACTGATGTGTATAAAATTGATGACTAATAAGAACCTGCAGTATAAACAAACAAACAAACAAACAAAAAACAACTAATCCTAAACTTTCTTAGGGTTATTTGTATGGAAATAAGTTAATATACATGTTTCAGACATTAAAAAAAAAACGTTGAGGCCAGACATTAAAAATATCCTACAACCTTGACCTTATCTATCTCTCTCTGTCCTGTTTAAATTACTGCTTTCCTAGGCAGTGGTGTTTTTCTAGCTCAACTAAATGCATTTCTTACTTATGTGCCTTTGTTTATGTGCCAACTACCTGCATATGATTTCTTCTCCCCGTTTTACAATGATCTAAATCTCATCTTTCTTACTATGAAGCCTTGCCATACTGCTCCTGCCTATATGATCTTTCTTAATGCCTGTGAGAGTTTTGATGACTTTACAACTCATTTGACACTTAGGATCATTACCACCATCATCTTATTACTAAGAAAATATTCATTGAGTACTGATTTGTGCCAGAAACTGACAAGTACTTTGGGTTGTCTCATTTAATTGTATTTCCCATCCTGTACCTACCTTGTATTTAAACTTGACTCTAGGATTCTTAAAGTCAGGGGTCCTATTTTGTGTTCTCATAATTATCAAGTGTTGAACATGTCTTATATTCTCAATTGTGTATTACTGTTGTCATTGGTGATCATATATTCATATTAACTTAATAGATATTTATTAATTGAAAACATTTATGATCCCCCCCTCTCCAAGTGATAAGCTCATTCATGTGTAGTAAGTTTATAAAATACCTTAAGGAAAACTAAGTTATAGTCATTGAAATTCTTATCTTAAAGTTAATTCCTTCATATATGCATGTATTCAGCAAATATAGTATATTTGGTATCTACTATGTGTAGTAGTTACATGTTAAGGAAGCAACAGTGACTAGGATCAGACAGGAATATATGTATAAGTAGTTACCAGTAGTTAGAATACCAGTTTGTAATGATGGTCAACTGAGACAGGTTAAAAATTCAAAGGAAGTGTGACCCAGTAGATTTGAATGGAAATAGTGTTTCTGAACCAAGCTTGGGTATGCTCACTTGCACACAGTAAAGCCAAACTACTGACACCAGGTTGTGGTGAAGGAAAGTGCAGCATTTATTGTAAGACACCAGACAAGAAGTCCTGGGCAGGTAGTGCTCAAAAAACCCTAATTCCCTAATGGTTTTCCAGGAAGGATTTATATAGGCAAAATTTGAGGGAGGTCTGCAGGGTGTGTGACCTTCCTCTGATTGGTTGATGGTGAGGTAACTGGGTGGTGTTCCAGGAATCTCAATCATCAGTCTTCTGGCTCCAACCAGTCTGGGGTCCACATGCTTGTGTTCAGCCTGAAGTTACCATCCTCCACCTGGGTGGGGACATTAGTTCCCATAGAAGAGCTCAGAGATGTGTATCAGATTGTTATGTATATCCCTTCACGAGGAACAGGACGCTGCCCCATCACTGCACTATTGTTTCTTGATTGCTTTTCCTTTGTTTCTGTATTCCCTCACTTCTCTGATTACTAGCTGTTTGAATCTGCCCTTTGGAACTCAGGGAAGGTCTAGGAGGCTGAAACCTTTTTCCTACAAGCAAGAAATGGGAGACACAGAAAGGCTTTTGTACTTGGGAGGGCCCCATAGGGTTCTGCTTGGTTTCCAAGCAGAAGGAGAATTAGCTTTGGAAGACTTTCTGAAACTGAGGCTATGTGAGCAGAAATATGGAATACAAAATCATTTAGGACAAGAAGGTAGTTTAGATTAAAACCCATAAAGGCAGGAAATCTCGACAGGGCATGAGACAAAGAAGTGACAGGGCATGATGGAAGAAACCAGAATATGTCACCCCAAAATATGCTACTTTGACATAAAATTATTTTGAACTAAAGGCACTTAAAAAATAGCATGTATAAGAAGTGCTCTCTGACCATTCCCTTTTTCTTCCTGAAAGCAGGAGCCAAAACCTCCATATTGAAGACATGTGAGGAAAATCCAATTGTTCTAATTGTTGGGAAATCATAGTGATTCCCTCTACTTATTTTGTCCTCCTCAATTCTTTAAACTCTTCTTTTGTAAATATACTAAGTAGGAAAGACCATATTTGATAGTATTCCAATCTACATGAAGCTCCAATCTTCTTAGCACAAAAAGACTAGGTAAATTTTTGAATGCAGGAAAACAGTTTAATGACCATTCAGATTCACTAGCTGTCAGGTACAAAAGAAAACAAGTTATTTCCTAATGTTTTGGCTTTTAGGATATTGCCTCTGGGATTAATGTATACACTCTCCCCTTTACCTACTCTCTTCAACTGGCTAACTCCTGCTTATTGCGAAGATCTCAGCTTAGACATCACATCTTGCAGAAAGTCAAGGCACCCTTTGTTTAACCCAATGGTTCTCAACGGGGTGCAATTTTGCCCCTCCCCTCAGAGGCCATGTGGCAACGCCTACAGGCATTTTTGGTTGTCACAACCTGGGGGAAGGTTGCTACTGGCGTCTACTGGGTAGAAGCCAGGGATGCTGCTAAACATCATACAATGTGCAGGAGAGCTCCCACAACAAAGAACTGTCTGTCTGAAATGTCAGTAGGGCCAATATTAAGAAACGCCAATTTAAGCCATCATAGCATTTGTCACACTGTATTGTATTTGCGGTGTTTATGCACCTGAGAACAAGAGCATGCCTTGATTTCCACTGCATGTTCCTGCGTACCTGGGACTCATATTAAGAATCTCATCATTTTAGTTTGCTTTTTGTGTTGTGTCCTGAAGTGAGACCTAAATTTTATCTCTCAATTTCTCTGATTCCTGTATCATTCCACAAGACTGAAGTGGTTTCATATATCCAGAATTTGATTTAAAAGATAGTAGTAACCTTGATCAGTATATAAACAAATGAGCTATATATTAAAGACTGTAAAAACTTCATCTAAGGCCTAGAGGAATAGAAAATGGAATGGAAAAAAAATAAAGCTTTGATATGGCTTACAGTGACCTAAATTAGCAAAATCACCAACTTTGCAGACACAGGGATGAAACCTAAAATATTAGTGACGAAAATGAACTTGATGCAACTTAAATATGTAAAATCAACTTATATATAATTTTTCCTAGACAAATAATTATGTAAGGACTACAAAACTTTGAAGTTAAAAACTTATGCCTCCCTTCTTTCCTTTTTCTGAAAGTGACTTAAATTCTCCAAACTTAATGTGGCCACATGCTGCGTAATTATCTTTAAATCAGTATTCAGCCTAGTTGGTCTCTCTTTTAAATGAAAATGAAAGCCCAGAGTTAAAGGTCTTTTTTTTTTAACTTTCCTTCCAGCAGTAGTCCATGTTTATGGTCACTGTCATTCTGGACAAGAAAGTAAAGACAAGATTGGGTTCTAGGGCTTCCCTGGTGGCGCAGTGGTTGAGAGTCCGCCTGCTGATGCAGGGGACACGGGTTCGTGCCCCGGTCCAGGAAGATCCCACATGCTGCGGAGCAGCTGGACCCGTGAGCCATGGCTGCTGAGCCTGTGCGTCCAGAGCCTGTACTCCGCAACGGGAGAGGCCACAACAGTGAGAAGCCCGCGTACTGCAAAAAAAAAAAAAGATTGGGTTCTAGGAATCTGTAGACAGGGAGCTGTGGGAATGCACTCAGACCCTCAGCATTGGAATAATGATTATTTTAAAGTGGAAACATTTGAGCTTAGAAGATTCAGAAAGAAATCTTATCTGACTAAAGCAGAACCTCTCAAAAATACAACTACCATTAACCCCCCTGCAAGGGATTTTCCTGTGAATTCAGCTGCCTTGGAAATAAACTGTCCATTTCCATTAGTAACCCAAAACACCAACAGAATCTTCCATACTCTCCCTTTGGAGTTCTGAAGACCCTCTTTTGTTAAGTTGATCTATATACACTTTAGTTAGGGCTATTCCACAAGTTACTCATAGCAAACAGCTCCTTGTGCATGTGTACATAAACCTTGTCTTTCCTCCTGTTAATCTGTCTATGTCATTTAATTTGCAGAGCCCAACTACTGGACCCAAGTTGAAAGAGGAATAAGGTTTTCCTCCCAGTAGAGTTGTTTATATGCGTTGGCTTTATTGTTGTTTATATGCTTTGTGCAACAATGAGATTGTAATTCTGCCTACAATAAATTATCTTCACTATGTCTGCAAAGATATCTACATTTTATTTACAATATTAATTATAGATCACCAAAATTGAAAGGTACCATTCCTTTCCTTGTGTGAAAGAAATGAGACCTTGATGGTTTTAAGGGATCTGCTTGATGATGCATGGCTGGTTTAGAAAAGTTGGAATGTACACTGAGTTCTTCTAAATCTGAGACAAGCATAACTAGTGTTTCAATTCAGCCAATCAAATTAGACTTGGATTGGGGGACGGGGACAGAGGGATGTGCTGAGAATAGGAGGCTTCCTCAGTAGAGCACTGTTTTCATTTCAACAAAGAAGGCAGAGACTTAGACTTCCCACCCTCATTGATGATAAATTTCTGAAACCAAAAGAAATACATGGCCTTCATTAATAGAAATGGCACTATATTACTGACTTTCAGACCTCAGGGTACCTAGAGTGGTCCCGGAATACAGGTTAATTTGGGGAATAGGAGGTATAGTGGGGAAAAAAAAAATTGAACCCAATTTAATTTGAAATTTGTACCAATTTTTAAAATATTTTGCATGAATTACTTATGATGGCTTCTGGGGAGAATTTTTATTCACTTATTTATTGCTTTCCACTTTATTAGAGCAACACAATTTAAATAAGCCCATGAAGCTAATCTTCCAGTTTCCCAGTGACTGAATGCGTGTAATTCATCATGCTACCCGCGTTTATGATGTTTGTCAGCATGATGAGCCGTGTAAGAGTAATTACCATATCAATCTTATTTATCCAGCCCCAGTTTATTTGACCCTTTCCACATAAATCCTTGTATTTACAGTCCCTTCAAAAAGGACAACTAAAATATACTTCTGCACTGAGTAAAACTAATGGCCCCTAGTGTGTCTTAGAGATCTGTGACCCATCTCTTTCCCTCTAATAATGTATTAAGATGTGATGGCAGGTTCTTTCATTTCTTTCCCCCCACTAAAACATTTTATTTAATTTCCCTAAGACAAAGCTGGCATGTTTGAAAGGAGGAATAGACTAAATGCCAAGTAGAATTCTGATGTGAGTTTTATGGAAAAGAGTATATAGAAATCTGTGTGCGAACAGATTGGCTACAAAATATACCAAGCATCCCAATAACACTCCACAACAGTGCCATCACTTTTTCATGGTTGCTAAATCAATGGTTTTTGGCATCTTAACGACTGGTTCTGTTCAGGGATTTTGTTTGACAATGTTATCAATTCAACCATTAAGAGTATCAAATACACTGGATCAAATGTTTTTCTAATTTTTTTCTTCCTTTGGATTTTATGTTAAATTCATATTTCTCTTCACAACTGGACTAATTTGCTTTCTGAAGGAGACTCATTGTTATTTTATAAGCTCTCTTCATATTACCAAAGCAAAAGAATACGAAGTTAGTACTAACATTAAAAAAAAAGTGTTAAAGCTAAGTGAATGCAATTGTTTTGTTCTTATTAGATATTTCTTCTCCTTGCAAAAAAATCTACCAGCAAACAGAAGAGGTATTTTCTCTCTTCTCCTTTTCCCTCAGATATTCAAAGTATTATAGGATATTAAGGAACGAGATGGCCATCTTTTCTAATATGTTGATCATGCACTGAAAAAAAGAATAACCTTTTTATCATCTGTAATCATCAACTCCTCAGAATTAGGAAAGTAATGGAAAGAGTGCTAAATAGATTGTCAGTGGAGGTGTTGGTAATTCAGCAGTTTTCTGTATACTTATTGATGGTATCATTTTAACCAACAGATGGCTGCTGCTGTATGCTTTACCAAAGTAAGGATGGGCATAGAAGGAGGTTACTGGACTCTTCAGAATGTCTTGCCTGTCAGGTCAGATCCTCCCTGTTAGGAAACAGGACCACTGAACTCATAATGTTGCACCTACTTTTCTCCTCGCCTCCCTTTGATTGCGTAGGGGAGGAAAAACAATTTTCCCTCTACCCTTCTGAGTTCTTGTAATAGAAGACAGATTAACAAGAGAAAAACAAGTTTATTGACATACGTATCTCTTGTATACTTGGGAGCTATCCAGGGGAAAATGAGTAACTCAATGCAGTGGCTTAGAACTCTGCCTTATCTTCAACAAAAAGCAATGTATTTGTGGACAAATGACAGAACAAAGGAAAGCAGTTTTAAGCTTGTAAGGGAAACCAACTATGGGAAGGTAAACTAATGGTAGATGAAGGGTTAGTAAAGTTTGTTATGTAGATTCCTCTGGTGTTTTCTCCAAGCTGATAGGGGCTAAAGTTGTCCCTAGTGATTATCTTTTGTTCTTCCTCATAGAGAAGGGAGGAGGGACACCTTTGAACATTTATTTTTGCTGTCAGGCAAATAAGGGGAAGTCAGGGAGCTTTTCTTGTATCTGCTTCTTCTCAATTGCCTTCAGCTCAAAGTAATCCTAATGCCAAAGTGGCCTATTTTGGGGTGACATATTCTGCTATTCTTCAATTGATACCAGGACATGGACAAGTATCTCCCCACCTAAGACAGGCATGAATATGCTTGTCACAGATCTCTGATGGACTTTTATCAGATCTATAACCTATGTCTTCCCTTAATGCATGTTCTTTGTTGAGTTTTTTAAATGACTTTCAGAGTAGGTGATATATACATGGACTTCCAGCAATATCTCTGATTTTTAAAAAATGCAACTTCCCATTTGGCAATATATATGCAGTAGGCCAGATTATTATGACAAAACATTTGCTGCCTCTTCCTGGGGAAGGGTTATGTTGCCCTACCCCACTGCTGTCAGGCTCGGTTAACAAAATGTGACTGACAGCTTTTATCACCAGTGTGTGTGTGTCAGATTCTGCCACAATAACCTGTAATGTTCCAACGAGAGCCTGCTCTGTCAGTATCAGTCCTAGAGTTAAGATGCCCCAAGAGGGACATAAAGTTTAAAAGAGGAGGGAACCTTTGTGTTGTAAGCTATGGAGATTTAGGGGTATTTGTTACCATAGCATAACCTAGTTTATGCTGATACACAGTACTTTATGGAGATCTAGAAGTAAAGACGAGAAGTAAAGGCAAACTGTTATTTGACAATGACTGCTATATTCCAGGCAACTTGCAGAGGCCAATTCAATAAGTTATCATTAGGGGGACGGCTGAAAGTACTATGCATAATCAAAACTGGAGTGAAGTGTATTTGGGGTCCAGAATAAACATTTTCACTTTTCCAGGTCTCTAAGTTCAGCCAAAGATTAGCTTAGCTTCCCCGAAGCTAAAGGACTCTGTGTGCTTTATGGTTGTCCAGTTATTCCTTTTTATTCTGTTCCAAAGCCTGTGGACCTCTTACTCTAGAGCAGTTTCAGTCGTTTGAGTATAATAGAGGGAAGAAAAGCAAAATGTATTTCCTCAGCATAGTGTGTCTAGTGTCCTCAGACAAGGTTAGGAGCACAGGTACCAAGATTCCTAAATACAAAAAATACTTAACCAGGTATACGAAGGAGGCAGCCACCAAGTTTGCAACCGCATATCAGCGAACTGTGGGTAAAGCTTTCAGTGGTATGATTCGAGACGAGGTTTTCCTGCTCATAACAACAGGAACATATTCATTAGGATATTGATTGGTAGTCAGTCCCAAGAAGCTTCAGGTGTGATTGAAGCCAGGCCAAAGTTAGCAGAAACACTTGGGTGTGCTCATGTAATGACTTGTATTAGCTTTGTAACGACCCAGGGCAACATGTATAGCCCTGGTCAGGGTTACACATTTTGTCTCAGTGGGACCAGTTCATTAGTGTGGTTCTTGATTACAGAAGGAACCTTGATGACAAATGTCAGAAACCCACCCTCACGAAGTTCGACTAAAAGAATTTATTGACCGTTTAATAGGAATTTTAAATGGTGACATCAGGGCTTCCCTGGTGGCGCAGTGGTTGAGAGTTCGCCTGCTGATGTAGGGGACACGGGTTCGTGCCCCGGTCCGGGAAGATCCCACATGCCGCGGAGCGGCTGGGCCCGTGAGCCATGGCCGCTGAGCCTGTGCATCCGGAGCCTGTGCTCCGCAACGGGAGAGGCCACAACAGTGAGAGGCCCGCGTACCGCAAAAAAAAAAAAAAAAATGGTGACATCATTTCACAAAACATTCAAGGGTGATGTTTCAGTAATGGCTCGATTCAGGAGTTTACAAGTCATCAGCAGTCATGCTAATGGTCTTATTTATGTGCTGGTTTTCTTCTCAAACAAGCTCTCACCGTATGGTAGCAAAGATGGTCAGTGCAGACTCTAAACTTGAAGCAACCATATAGTTTGAGATTCCAGAGAAGACAATATCCCTTTTACAAAATAGGTAAAGTCATGATAGAGCCTCTGACTGAGTCATCTTGGGTCTAATTGTTGTTCTTGAGGATGCAGTGCTCTGATAATCCAGGTTGGCATCACACGCCATATGTGTAATAGCTGGAGATGGGAGAGTCTCTGCCAAATGATATGGAATGGGTTTCCCACAAGAAAAAGCCTTTTGTTACAAGAAGAAGGGAAAAAATATGTTAGGAAGACAAAAACGGTGGCTTGATCAGAACACTACTTATGTCTCCTTTCGTTGAGCAGTCTGGTGGCCAGATGGAAACTGATCCTTTGATTTGCAGTTTGTCTCTGCTCTGGAGTTCAAGTCTTCACTAATAGCATGAGAAGTCTAATCACTTAAACATGGGCATAGTTGAATATCATCTTCTCGAATATCACAACCTGTTGATAAAGCAAAACTGAGTTTACTGCTTTTCTTGGTAAAAGAAAACTCAACTTCCAAACCGTTGGCAGTGTCTCAGAGGGGAGAATGAAGGGTTGTAATTTGTTGATAACTGGAAGCTAAGGTGTATCTTTCAGTGTCAGCAGTGGGGGGATGGGGAGGGCTTAATTAGAATTTGGTAAGAACAATGGTATAACAGCTTAGAACTGGTAGAAATTTCAAGGCAAGGATTTTAAGGCTAGACATTCAGAAGACTCTTAGGGCATAGCTGTCTATTTATGCATTCTGTTGAGAGTTGATAGATATTTCAGGATGTCTCTATAATGAGCAATCAAATTATTTGCCTGGGTAGAGACTTATAGAATAGTAAAGTTATGCTAATGAAAGCAATGGAATTATAAGGCCATGTTAATATAGACAGTTAACTCTGTGAGAGGAGAAAATTCTGTTTCTCAGTATTCAAGCTGCATGTGGGAATATGTTGTTTTAATTCTCAACATCTTTTGGCCTAAAAAAATGATGACCTGGTATAATTATATAAAAATAATTTAAAAATCATTCAAAATGGTAAACGTTCATTTAATATGATAAAAATAAATTAACTTATTTAACATATATTAAAATGTAAATAAAATAAGATGATGACAAATTAAAAGAGAAACAAAGGTAAAATTTCTTTTAAAAACTTGAATAAATATGTTCTATCACCATTCTCCCAGCTATTTTCAATGAAGATGATTTTCATATTCAAGTTAATATTTAAATTTGTATATCCTTTATTATTGAGAAGATGTATTTTGAACTCACTTAGATTTTCCTCCTTGTTTTTGGAGAGGCCTCTGTCTGCTTATTGCTCTTATCTTTCTGGAGCAGCTCCTACCCTGGAGCTCTATTCCTTGGTATTATTGAGAATACCCTCCTTCAGGTTTTTCTTTCTGGCGTTCCTGTGCTCCTGGCATGGAGGCGTAAGCCTAGCTCTCCTCTTTCCTATTATTTTCCTCTGCTCCACTCACTTGCATGTAATATGCCTTGATTTAGGTAACCTGAATTACCTAATGTGGATTTTAAAGGGTCTAATAATTTAGGGCCACAACTATTTTTGATACATCGTATTGATCTCTGTGGGTATTCTATATTTTGGAACTCTTAGAATAGGATTCAGTTGATGAGTAGATAGAAAATGCTCTATAAATGTGAATTGCAGCACAGATTTTCAGAGAATGGAAGCATAACTATTGTGTAAAATACACAAAACCATAGTGTAAATAGAGGTAACTTTGTTGGGAATAAATTGCTTCCTATGATATTTTGCCTGTCTTTTCTGTTAAATGAGCCATCCTCATTCTCATCTCTCTATATTTTTTCCTCTCCTTTGCCATGCATTTCTTAGCCTCCAGTCCTTCTACTTGGGCTTAACTGTTGGTATCTCCACAACTGCCATGACAGCAAGAGGTCAAAACAGACAAGGGATGGGGCACTTTCTTCCTCGGGTCTATTGTCCCTCATTGATATTTCAGCTATAACAGAAGCATTGACATTCAGTGAGCCACCAGGAAGGTTCTGGCCCTTTCCTGTGTCTGAGGAGCGCTGCCATCTCCCCTCCCAGAGCAGTTAGCTAAGTCTGGAACAAAACACTTCTCTTCACACCGAAGTAAATAACACCGCAACTTTTGACCCGTAAGTGGGAAAAGTCATTATCTACCCTTTGTGAGAGAAAGCGTTCTGTCATGCAGGAAGTCACCAAGGAAAGCTTGAGCAATCCAGACTCCAAGTGTAATTCACAGTGTATTTATTGCCTGAGTGGGGTTTCCCCTTCTCTGGGTAAATGCACGAGCACACACGTGCCCCCAGATTCGGAGCGAGAGCAAGAGAGAGAAAGAAAGAAAGAGGGAGAGAGAGAGAGAAAGGAAAACCCACCACCTCTTGCTTGAAAGGATATTCTGCAAAGCAAAGCAACAAGATTGTATCTATCAGAAAAGCGCCTGTCAAAGCAAAATGGAATTCTATCAAAGTTGAACAGGTGGAGAGGACTTTATTCACGACCGTTGCAACAGGAGAGAGAGGCCAGACCCATATGAACTCAACTCTGCTGAAGCAAAATGCTGGACAGTTTTTAAGAGATGAGGTGAAGGGGATCATAGGCCATCTGTGTTTGCTAATTGGCCTTATCCATAGAAAACCAAACTTTCTCTTATCTTCACGACAGGAGGTAGTTACAACTCAAAACCAGAGACCCACTCTGCTATGGAGACTGGGAGCTATGAGTGCTGTCTTCATTGATGATTATATTTCAAAGAGATGATTTCTGCATCCTTGAGAAAAGCATTTTCAGAATTGTAAAACTGGCAAGAGGCTCAGAGAAGATTTACATACATTTCAAAAGAGCACAGAAAGAATTTAAAGTTTTCTAAAGTAAGTACTCCAAGAAGAGGGAGGTCAAGGGCTTAGTGGCAAGAAGAAGCTTGTCTAAAGTTTGGTCAGGCTAAAAGATTAGGGCCACCTTGGTCACATTCTTGGAGGGAACCTCTTACATCCATCTGCAAGTTTTTTCATGGGAAGAGATGTCATCTGCCTTGCCATCATGAATGTGATATGGTGAAGTTAACATATATGGAGTAGGCTAATGTCTATGAGGGTTGAGTTGAAGCTAATGGGGTACTCCTGCCACCAATTCATCCTTTGTGACCATTTTGCTGATACCTTGAATCTCCTCTTTTAGCCGTTCGTTCTCTGGGGTTAATCCTCACTTTTACCTTGGGGTTCTCTTCTTATATGTAGACATGTGTTTGATTATACATGTAGTATATCTATGTATTTATTCTATATGATATATATTCATGAATGAATGAGTTTATTTATATCCTCTGTGAAAGAAAATCAAGAATGACCTCTTAGATTCTAGCACTTAGAGCATAAAGAAGTTTAAAGGAGCACAGGAAGAAAAGGAAATAACATTTTTTGTATTTTTCTCATAAATCAGGCACAATCTTAACCTCTCTACTGCTGCCTAATTCAAACATTACAACAATCCTATGGTGTGAATATCACGGTCCTTCTTTAAAATATAAATGAACCCACAGACTTGCGGTCACTTAACAAGGCCATGCAGCTAGTAAGTGGTGGAGCTGAGATTCTTACACAGGCTGTGATAAAGAGTCTGCTGCCTCATTTTTGAAGTGTGACCGCTGGCAGCTTTGAGGCACCACCCCTCTGCGTTTCCCTTTTGACACACATCTGAGCAAATCAATATAAAAGGGGAATCAAATCATACAAACCCCTGGCCACAAGCAGGGCACCCCTGGTTCCACACCCTCACACAATAAATACCAAAGCCACTTGCCTTTCCCTTCTCTCAAGCTGCTCCTGACCAGTTTGGGTACCTGCCCTGCTCTACTCAAAATAAATCCCACTATGTGAGGAATAAATCTTTTTATACTCTCTTGGTGATGTATGATGTCATCAGTCTTGACATTTGAATCAGTTTGGGGTGTGGGGTTAATCCTTCCCTCTGCAGGCAGGGCAACCACAGAACAAAGGCAGTGGAGCCACTGTAGACACACAGGAGCACTTCACACTGCAGTGGCCAAGATCCCACCTGTGCTCTAGCCACACAGCCCCTCCTATGCCATAAACAATGCTCAGGTGAAAAATGTGGGGGAAAAAATCTCACTTGAAATAGAACCTGTGTAAACGTAATTTGCACTGATTTTGTATGTTTGAACTTGGGCTCAGCTTCCTTTCCATGTGCTTTTGGTTCTTCCAATTATAAATTATCACGTGAGATAATGTGAACCAAAATAAGCTTTATTGCAATAAAGGCCCATTTAAACAGGTTAAGGCCTATTTCTCCCTTCTATTTTTTTTTGTTGTTGTTATGAATATAGTGAATTTTGAAAAAAGTTATAGAGGGCCTATTGCTGAGCTAGAAGACAAATGGTATGTTGCAGTAGCAAAGGCAGAGCGTCTCATGCATCTTCTGAACGATTTAGGTAAAGAATTGTCCCTGTGGGTAGTGAACATCTATTTTATTTAGTTTTCCCTTCCCCAGCCCTCTGATAACTGACCTGATTTTCCTCTGAGGAAGTTATTCTGTATGTTTCAACAGAGCGAAGTCCTTTAACTTCATAAAATCTGCCCCAGACACAGGATGCACATAGAGCCCAGGCTTGAACTATACAAATACTGGATCCTCCTGAACCTTGTGGTGGGTTTTGAAATGGGTGCAAGGTTCAGTTCAGGCCAACCAGACTCTTCCCTGGGAATCTTCCGCCAGAACCTTGAAAATAATGGTGTCTTTTACTGGGGTGGCCAGGCTTGTAGGACGTGATGAAAGGGCTGTCATAAGTGATCTTACCACCTGCAGGTAAATTCCCTGAGATAGAAAAAGACACAGGGCTCTAAGATATAATTTCTGAAGCCAGTTACCTTTGGAAATTTCAGTTAACATAAGCCAATGAATCCCTCTTTTCCTTCTAAGCTATTGAGCTGAGTTTCTGTTGCTTATTTATACTACTGCATATATGTAAATATATTGTGCTGTGAAAGAAGTACTAGGTAAAGTGATCGAATAACTTATTGTGTAAATCAGGACACTTTTGAAAGTAAAAGTGGACATTATTCATACTTACCCATGGCAACAGATCATGCTGGAACTGTCCCAGGCCAACCAAAACATATGTTAACTCCAATAGCTAGGGTTTTACTATACCATATCGCATATTTTCTAAACGTTATAGTAGCTTCCTCTTAAGGTCAAGTTCCTCTATGTCTTTAGATTTTTACAATATATACTTTATGTGTAAGAAAACAGCTTGTAAATATAACTGCCACTGAACTCACCTCTTTCTGCTTTAGTAAATCATTGTTTAAGAGTGGGTATGGAACAAAGTCAATGTAGGTTTATGAGAAAGCTATAAATATCTATCTTTTGTGACTTTAGGACCATTTATTGACTAAATTTAGAGTAATAAATATTACTACAACTAAGGAAACTAATCATTTGATTACTTTTCTGAAAATCTATATAATCTCCTATCCATTCCAGGACGCCAAGATTCTCAGTGAGGTCAGGAGCAAGCAGCGAGAGCCCTTTCCCTCTCTCACTGCTTGACTGAGAGCAAAGGTTATTTAAGTGAATTGAACTTTCCACATATTGCTGCCTTGTAAATATCGGTGTATCAGGTCATTGGATGGTGATGGAATAAACATTGGTGTAGCCATCAGGATTCACCAGCAAGATCTCCCACCTAAGACACCTTATGTGAGCCCCTAGGAGATTTCAGTCTTCCAATCAGTAAAATGAGGAGTTCAGATGAGAGAGAATTTAGAGTTCTAAAATTACGTACTCAGAATTCACAGAGACTTCATCTCAGGAAATTAGGTTGCTTGGAAAGTTGTTTTGAGAAGTGTGGTAGGCTGAATATGGGATATCTGTCTATCCACAATTATCAAGGCTATCCATGACCTAATCCTTGGAAACTGTGAATGTTATATTATATGGCAAAAAGGACTTTGCATATGTGATGAAGTTAAAAATCTTAAAAACAAAAATTCAGGTGGGGAGATTATTCTGAATTACCTGGGTGGGTATTAAATGTATTGTATTCTTATGACAGACAGGCTGATTTAACTACAGAAGAGGAGAAGGGTATGGGACCACACTGCTGGCTTTTGCTAACTAAAATTTTACAAACGGAGACTTGACTGAAAAAAAAAGTGTTTATTTTGGGGGTTGTTAGGACTGAAGCCTGAGAGACATAGATTCAAGAAGCACTTGAATTACGTCCCATGGGACTACAAGATGGGGGAGGCTTATATAGGCAAAAAATGGCAAGGTTACAGTTAGCTACATGAGTTGTGTATCAGGAATTATAATTGGAGCTTGCAAGAAGGAAGAGCGTTTGTTAAGTATGGATTGGGTGAGGTTTGAAATGGTTGCATAGTTACAAGGGGAGACCTTGAGACCACAAGGTTGCATCTGGCAGGTGTTGTTGTAGATATGGCCGGTGGTGTCCCTAGGGTGTGGTACAATGCAAAGAAAGTTCAAGTTCTCAGTGGTGCAGAGGCTTGTCTGAGACCAGATCCTCAGTGGCTGCCGGACTCCATTTTGTATGCCTGTAGTGAGATTACTCCATCATAATTTAAACTTGTCAACATTTTGAAGGTGGAGGAAAGGGCCATAAGTCAAGAGATGCAAGGAATGCAGCTCTAGAGGCTTGAAAAGGCAATGAAAGAGATTCTTTTCTGAAGCTTCAGAAGGAATGCAGCCCTGCCAATATTTTGATTTTAGACATCTGACCAGAACTAGAAGAGAATAAATTTGTATTACTTTAACCCACTAAGTTGGTGGTAGTTTGTTACCACAGCATAGGTAAATAATTCAAGAAGGATGATGAAGGCTTGTTGACCTCAGCAGGGATGTGGACCAGGATATATTTTAGATAATCCGTTCTGAATGGAAGTGAGTGATGGTGTTTGCTTTATTGTCCCCCAGCTGGAGTTTCTGGCTTCAAAGACTCTAAATCTGAATATGTAAAAGTGGCTTTGTAATAAACTGGTATTTCCTGTTTCTATCTGAATTTTGTCCTCTAATGTGGCGCTTCCTGTACGTGCTGATAGGTTGCTTCTCACCTTTCCCCATAAGTTATCATTACAGACTCCAGTTAGAGGCTTAGGGTGCCCATGTGAATGACTAACTTTCAACATTTTTCTCATTCAATTGGAGTTTATTACAGTGGCTTCTAACATGTGACATGTATCAGAATAATTGGTAAGAAGTTTATAAAGTCCATGCCTAGATCTCAGCCCCATGTATTATCCAACAATAATCAGTATCAAAGCTACAAAGAACAAAGAGCTTTATTTGGGGTCTTAAGAATTGCAATCCGGGACACACGGATTCAGGTAAACCCAAAAAAGTGTTTGGGGAAGAGAAAGAACCAGGGGCTTATAAGACAAAAGCCACAAGGTTGTTAAAGTTGCCACGTAAGAATTATGATTGATGCAAGTCAGGGATTATTTGTCCGTAAAGAATCATGAGTTGGGCTTCCCTGGTGGCGCAGTGGTTGAGAGTCCTCCTGCCGATGCAGGGGACACGGGTTCGTGCCCCAGTCCAGGAGGATCCCACATGCCGTGGAGCGGCTGGGCTCGTGAGCCATGGCCGCTGAGCCTGCGCGTCCGGAGCCTGTGCTCCGCAACGGGAGAGGCCACAACAGTGAGAAGCCCGCGTACCGCAAAAAAAAAAAAAAAAAAAATCATGAGTTATTTTAGGGTAAGGGTTGGATAAGTGTCTTGAGTAGGACAGTAAGTGGTCAAAAGGTCAGATTCCATACGGGCTGAGATGTGGATTAAGTCACTCTTCCTCTGCGGTCTCTCGGCTCAGAGAACTCTCTTAGCAATAGTGATTCCATTTTGATTTTCCTTTCGCAGTACCCAAATTTCCTTAAGTGTTTATTTTTATATTCCACCACAGGGATTATAAAATACACAAAAAGTTGAAAACAACTGATTTACCAAATCACTGCCATTGACTTGTATAACTAGAAACTCTCCCCAAATATTGCTTCCTGTGTAACAGATTTAACATGCTTGTGGTTCTAACTCAGTTATAATAGCCATGTTCCTGTTCTGCTAAATATAGGTAAAGCCATGCCAAAAAGGCTCAGATATTTTCTTTGAAACTGCATTAAATAATGCTAAATATGAGATTCATGACTAAAATGCTATTTCAGGAAATTGCCAGTCTGTCTTAGTCTGGATGGCATCTCATCAAATTCGATGTAATCTGTTTGCTGACTGGAGAGAGAGAAAATATTGCTGCTCTATCGCAATTTACACAAACATTAAATTGAATCATATGAAATTACTGTTTTTGTAAGTCAAAAATATTTGAATGCTGGCAATTCCATGTGGTTTAAACTATTAAATGAATGTATTAGTAAACAGACTCAAATCAAACAAGCTAAATTACTCTAGTACCTTCTTAAAAATGAAATTTATTATGTAGATAAATAGTAGTATAGCTTCCAGGTTATTGAAAATAATCAAGCAGGTAAAAGATAAGTTGAAGTTAAAACTTTGTGTATTATTGTCTTTGTTGATTTTCTTCAACCTTCCTCAGACATAAATTTGTTTTATTCTCTACAGTGAATTTGTACATGTTAAGTAAATGTGTTATATAAATGAATAACAATCACAAATCATGAATTTTGTGTGTCTATTTAAAATCTTGTAATATGATATATACTGTAAATGAGTTTATTGTATGTATTATAAGGGTTGGGCCAGGTGTAGCTGCAGCATAATAGAAATATTCTTGGAACTAGAATAAAAGTCTTTCTTGGGTTAGAGGCCAGATCTACCACTTGCTTTAAAAAGTGGGGTAGGGCTTCCCTGGTGGCGCAGTGGTTGAGAGTCCGCCTGCCGATGCAGGGGACACGGGTTCGTGCCCCAGTCCAGGAGGATCCCACATACCGCGGAGCGGCTGGGCCCATGAGCCATGGCTGCTGAGCCTGCGTGTCCGGAGCCTGTGCTCCGCAACGGGAGAGACCACAACAGTGAGAGGCCCTCGTACCGCCAAAAAAAAAAAAAAAAAAAAAAGTGGGGAAAATATTAATACTGACCACCTAAAATTGTTGTAAGGTTCAAATGAGATAATGTATATGTAAGTATCTGTAAATCATTAAACGCTGTAAAATATCATGGTATTCGAAATAATACATGCTGAGGATTCACCATCTGTGCATGAACAGACTAACATTTCTAGAATACTAACTGGGTACTTTTTTTTTTTTTAATTCACAAACAGAACTAGTCTCTGCATTGAGAAATGTTTACTATTTCTTAAAAAAAATAGATAGCTAATAAGTATGAAAGATTAATGTGAAAAAACAAGTCTATTAACAAAATAAATAGCAATGTAAAAATGATTAACAGTGACATTTCAAAAAGAATAGTTGTTTTTCATTTAAAGAATGGTTACAATCTTTACTCCTCACTTTTGCCCAAACTTCTTTGTATTGGGGAGTATAAAGTATTTTTCATTCAGGTATTCTCATAAGAATGTTTTGTTGTTGTTGTTTTCTCCAAATGAGCTAATGAATCAGATGATGTCAGGAGGTAAAACACACACTAAGGTTATGGCTTCTATATCAAGGATATTACAAATAGTACATGTCCACTGCGTCTATATCAAGGGTATTACAAATAGTACATGTCCACTGCTTCTATATCAAGGGTATTACAAATAGTATATGTCCACTGCACAATTACTATTACTTTTTTATTTGCATTACACTTTAAGAGCATTTCAGTGTCATTAAAAATTATTTTGTGAGTGTGATTAGTGAGATAGAAAGTGATAAAGTTTCATATTTTTACTTAATTTACTTCTGTATTACTTCTTTCATTAGCATTTCTCCTTTAAGAGAGGAACAAACACATGAATAGGTATTTTCAATATTTTTGGTCATTGCCTGGAAATAGAAACAGTCCAGAGAACTATGAGAATGCTTTGAGGGTTCAAGGATGCTGGGAGGGCTGTTGAGGCTTCTTAGAGAAGAGGGCGTGTAAGCCGAGCCTTGAGTAATGAATAGATTTACCGGTGGAAGAGTGAGGGGCGTGGATCTTTGAGTGTCGGGATGGCAGATGGGAAGGGGAGAGAAAGATGTGCAAGGAAGAGGAAAGAGCATGGACAAAGCCGCAAAGGCATGCGCCACATGGTGTGGAATTAGAATTATAATCACTTTAGTAATTTTAGAATATAAAAATTTAAGAGCGGGAATGCAAGAACCCTTCCTAACAATGGATAATCCTATGTCCATGGTTCCCTCCAGGTGGAAGAACTTACATTGATGTAACACATTTATCTTTCCACCACCACCTGATATCTCTCTAGGGTTGTATAGGGGTGATTTATTTAAGTTTGGAAAGAGAAATTAGAAATGTATAGCCCTGCTCCCTTCTCTCTATTCTTGGTTTAGAGCCAGGTCAACTGCAGGGCATTATCTGTTCTCCTATGTTTTTCTCCATGTCTTGTTCGCAGACATAGATCTTGTCTCTAAGCCAAGGCTGGCAGGGTGGGGTGTTGAGTGGCAGGAAGTAGGCTGTAGTTTTAAAGGGATTGATTTAAGTCAAGATTATTAGAAAGTGTATTAGGCTATAAATTTTCAGAAATAATTGGGGAGAAGAATTTGGGGGAGCAAAATATATACTGTAGAGGTTTTAGGCCAAGTCCCCTAGATTCGGGTCTTGGACATTATTATTTGGGGAATTAGTCTTTGTGGAAGCTTGCATTAGTCAGCAAGACTTGTTTTGACAGTCATGCAGTTGACTTATAATTCTTGCAGGCTGGGAAAGGGACTTTGATTTTTGTCTTAAGGGATTTTAACCTTGATAGCTGGTCAGACTATAACTTAAAAAAATTATTTTGTTGAAGTATAGCTGACGTACAATATTATATGTTGCAAGTGTACAATATTGTGATTCACGATTTTAAAGTTTATACTCCATTTATAGTTATTATAAAATATACTGCCTGTGTTGCACTGTATATCCTTGTAGCTTATTTTACACATAATAGTTTGTACCTTTTTTTTTTGTGGTACGCGGGCCTCTCACTGTTGTGGCCTCTCCCATTGCGGAGCACAGGCTCTGGATGCGCAGGCTCAGCGGCCATGGCTCACGGGCCCAGCCGCTCCGCGGCATGTGGGATCTTCCCGGACTGGGGCACGAACCCGTTTCCCCTGCATCGGCAGGTGGACTCTCAACCACTGCGCCCCCAGGGAAGCCCAGTATCTCTAATTTTTATGTGGGTTTGTTGACCTTTTTAAATAGTTAAAATTTAAATTGAAAGCAGAAGTCTGAAAAAAATCTAAATATACACTTGATTTTTCATTATATTTTTCATTCTAGAATGTTTTTCTTAAAAGATGGTTCATTAAAAATTGCTTAGATAAATAGGATAATGATAACATATATATGTAAGGTAACAGAATAGTAATTCAGTGGACACTTTTGTACTTACCATTCAGTTTATGAAATAGAAGTTTACCATTACCTTTAATACCTCAATAAGTTTCTGGTCTGTGTATAATTTTTGCCTTTTGTTAAAATGTGATCACATGTTCATCCTTAGATAAACAAAATATCTAGCCTTAATCTACTGATTAACAAAGCCCAGCTCTGCCAAAGGTCAAGTGTTTATTTATGGTGTAGAGAAGTGGGATGATTGGTCTTGACCCTCTACTGTGTGCCGTTGGTCAATTTGTCTTTTCCTATTCTATTGTCACAGTTTTAGTTATTACGGTTTTGGAATCTTAACACAAATTCATGATATTTTAATGTTCATTTTTTGTTTCTTTTCCTCCACATCCTGGTAGAATGTCTCAATTTTGCTTTTTATTTCACTGAATCTATTTTCTAAAGGTCAGTTCCGCTTTCTTTAGCATCCGATACATACTCTGACTCAGCTATGGAAATTTTAAATTTTCTGGCAATTTTTTTAAGTCTCACCTTGTTATTATATCCTGTAATTTCCTTGTAAAGAGATGGCTTCCATGGCATATAAACACAAATATCTACTAAGAAAAAGAAAGTGATTTTAATACAAAGAAGATTAAAACATCACTCTTCCTAAATAAACAAAGATGTGGATGTATTCTGTTTAGAGTGCCCTGCCAAACATCTGCCAATATTTTCTGATTCCAGGGATAAATCCTTATTAGGGAGTCTGTATTCCTAATACGAAATCATTTGGGTGATATATCAGATAGGCTATGAGCCAATCTACCCCAAAACTTAAAGGCTTAAAACACAACACTTATTAGGCTATTACAGGTCAAAAATTTGAGCTGGGCTTAGCAGGATGATCTTCTTTCTCACCTGAGCCTACTCTTTAGGTTGCCATTAGAGCCAGGTGAGCTAAGGGTTGGCTAGTTCAGCACAGTTTTACGTGGACAACTCATCTCTGCTCCATCTGGTCTCTCGTCACCCTCAGGCTAGCTTGGGCTTGTTCGTGAGACAGCAGAGCAAGTTCCCAGGAGAAAGCAGAAGTGCGCTAGGACTCTTGAACACAGCATTGCTCTACTGCATCCCATGGATCTAAGCAAGTAGCAAGACCAGCCAGATTCAAAAGGAGGGAAAGAAGACTCTACCTCTTCATGGCAGGCAGGCAAAGTCACCTTGCAAAGGGCAGGATACAGAGAGGAGTCCAGGATTGTGGCTATTTTTTTGCATTCTATCACAGGGAATGTTCTGTTTCTTGAGTATTGATGTACGTTTTAAATCGGTTCCGTGTTGTTGTTGATTTCTCTATGTTTATTTTCAAGCTAGGAAAGGTCTAGTCAAAGCTGTTGGGCATATTTTAAAAGGGTAGTTAAATTGCCCTTCTCTCTGTTCTCAGCCTACCTGCTCAACAGCCTAACTGAACCTACATTTCTTCACAATATTCTCCCCTTGAGAAGCCTGGTTTTCTTGTGTGGTGAATTTTTTTCTAATCTTCTTGCTAATATTTTGCTAAGAAGTTGAGAAAGCCTGCATTAGGGATGACTAGCCATTTTAACTGGGGCACTTAGCTTGTTATTAAGATAGCTATTTCTCATTCCAGGTCAGCAGGTTGTAGGTTGTATTCATTTGCTCTCACAATGACTGCCAGAATACCGTGCTTTGACTACTGCTTACTAGAACTTAATTTCCTGGTGAATTACCTTACGAGCAAAACCAGGATTTCTTGAGTTCAATTTCTTACAAGATAATTCATCTTTGTCCCACGCTCCTTGCTACCTGACTGAGACCTGATATTGTTTCTGAGCTGGCAGTGTTTGAATTGGTTCTTGTTTCCCCTTCTGAACCTACATCCATCAGGCTGTTAGTATAGACATCCACATTTACATAACTAATGGCAATCCTGCTTGGTGTCATTTCAGTTTGTGCTATGACTCGAGATCTCTTTTACACACTGGTGACCTTCCAAATTTCACTTCTGTTAATTTGATCTGCAGGTCCTTCAAATTCAAACTGCAGGATTCCTGCCTGTTCAGGGAAATGCTCTCAAGACTCTTGTCTATACCGGTTTCTGCTAATTATTATTATTATTTTTTATTTTGCTTTTATTCATGACCTCAGCTGTTCATTTACTATCTTATTGATTTAACAACCTTTACTCTAATATGTAGGCATCCTTATGGCCTCACTCCTTTTTATTTACCATGGAAGCTATGAAAACTCGTGCTGATTGTATCAGAAAACTCTGCTGTGTTTCCTAAGAGGGTGCTGGTGCCCACACTGAACCACCAAATTGTCTGTTTTGATGCAACTGACTCATTCTTTAAGGTAAACTTCCATTCCTTTTAATGAGATAAGTAGATTTTGCTTATTTTTTAAAAATTAATTAATTGAACTACTGGTTGTTTGGATGGATTGACTTGTGTTTTGGGTTTAGGATTTAAGTCTCTGGTTTCCCATTTTATCAATAATAATCAGAAATGTCTAGGTAGCAGTCATCAGGAGGAGCTCGGTGGGTTTTATTTAGCATTTAGGAATTCATTACTTTCTCTCATTAGCGTTCTTATGCCCCCGTGAAATGCGCCTGCCATTTAGGCACAGGGTATTGAACAGGACTCCAGCGTCAGGCTACTGATTCTGTTCCTTTCTACCTGGCTGTTGAGCCTCAGTTTCTTCATCTGTAAACCTTGAGTCATACCCATTCACAGAGTCATAGGGGATGTAGCAGATGCAGAGCACCGATAACTGTCTAGTAGAGGGGAAACACTCACTAAATTCTGGCTATCTTCCCTATTTTCATCCTATAAATGGTGTAAAATAGATGGAAAGTCAGGAAAAGATGTCCATTTTGACCTCACCAAGAACCATTTCTTTCTGGGACTCCTCTGAATCCCCTTGAACTGTTTGGCTTTGCTCCAGGCTGCTGGGTTTCACTCTTCTGACTCGTTTAGGATTTTGCTGTTGGTGGCAGAAACATTGCAGAACCTCCTGCTGTTTGGAAAATATGAGCAATAGGGTTTGTAGCAAGGGCATCAAAAGGTGAAAACCACTGCCAGACCAGGTAGAGGTGCCAGGCCCTGGGCTTTGCTTTGGGGACTGCAGCCCTTCTGCCTCCTACACCAGGGAAAAGTGTGTTTCCACCCGTCATAGTAAAGCAGATAAACTCAACAGCCCTCAGAGAAGGCTGCTCCCAGCATCCCTAAATACAAGAAAATCATGATTTCTTGGGGAACAGTACCAGGAAAAGTAATAAAGGAATAAACAGAAGACAAAAATCTCCTGTTTTGATGGAATTGTTATAGCCTAAATTTGCTGATGAGCACATCTTATTAAGAGGAGCATGGAGTAGTGGAAACGACACAAAACCAAACATTTAAAGGAAATAGACCATGCAAGTAGCCACTCGGTGCACTCCCTTCTTTGAGACTGAGTCTCTATACCTGTAAAATTAGGTGCTGATTTATGATCTCTCAATTCTTATTGCTCTGACATTCCTTGACTCTAAAGCACAAGAATGTGTTTGTGTTACGGCAGGAGGTCTCTCTGGAAAGGCTTTAGATCAATGGTGGAACCCATTCAGCATCACCGTTGGCAGAAACCATGATGAGTATGATTTAGCCTGCTTCCCAGAGCTCCTGCAAAAGATGTTCAGTCAAATTCCTGGGGCATCTGAACCAGTGCCTGGCCTTAGGTTTAGCCTTCTTCCAGAGCTGCTAAGTGGTACCTTTGTGACCTGTGTTAATCATGAGTTTGGCACTTCGGGAAGCATATTAGCTCACTGATACCTCTGTACCAAGACCAGGTTTGCTTTGTGAGAATAAATGGACATGGGAAAGAAATACATTCTTCATTTCATGCAAGTGTACGAATCACTGTCTGCCACATAAGTATGGAAGATATCAAGATCAAATTGTGTCCCTGAAGCATCAATCAGTCAACCCATCAATCAGTCAATCAATGTATGTGTATGTGTGTGCATATGAAGAATTCTAAGTACATAATTAGACAACATGGTAGATATTAGACCAGCTCCGTGTCAGCAGCATGCCTAAGGAATTAGACATTCAGTCCTACTCCGTGGGATATAAACCAAAATAAGTTGACACTTACCCTGTGCATACACTCTAAAAATACAGGGTTTTTTTTTGTTGTTGTTGTTAGCATAAGAGTGGCCTAGAATTTCTCTCTAGATCCAAGAAGACACGACTTTCTTATAAGGAGATAGAGCTTCTGATAGGATTATATTAACTTTAAAAACACAGGGCAGCCTCTTAAGAAATGCCACAGGGAAAATCTGTTTCAGATGAGGAGTTGACACTACAGATTCGCAGAGGAAAATTGCCTTCATCTAAGTTGCTGTATGGTTACCACTCTCCCAACACACACACACACACACACACACACACACACACAAGCTCAAACACAAATGAACATGCATACACATGCATATAAATGTACACATATGTTCACATACATACTTGCTTAATTTGCATCATTGTATAGCAGCCAAAACCAGGCTTTGGAAGTAGACAGACTTAAATTGAAATTCTATGACCTTGATTTGGTTAGTCTCTTGGTAAATCCAGAATATCAATAGTATTTACATGATAGAGTTGTTAGAGTGCTATGTAAGATATCACATTGTATTAGGGTTCTTCAGAGAAACAGAACCAATAGGATGTATGTATGTGGAGAGAGAGAGAGAGAGAGAGAGAGAGATTGATTAATTTAAAGGAATTATCTCATGTGATTGTGGAGTCTTGGCAAGAACAAAATCCACAGGGTAGGCTGACGGGCTGGAGACCAAAACAAGAGGTATGTAGTTTGAGACTAAAGGCAGTTCGCTGGCAGAATTCTATCTTGCCCGGGGGGTTCAGTCTTGGTTCTATTAAATTTTCAACTAATTAGATGAGGCCCACTCACCTTAGGGAGGGTAATCTTACCAGAAGTCTACTGATTTGAATGTTAGGTTTCATATAAAAAAATACCTTCACAGGTACATCCAGAACGATACTTGACCAAATATTATGGGCACTGTGGCCAAGTTGACACATAGATTAACCACCATGTACATGTGAATAACTAGTTAACAGTGTGCCTGACACATAATAAATACTCATGAAGTGTTAGCCATTACTTTAGGTTGTCACAAAAGGGCTTCATTTGACAGCAATTTTGTCTCAGACTATATAGGACTACCAGAAGAATCAGAACCAAAAGATGTAACTTGAATTAGAATTGTTAAACTCCTTGAACTCATAGATTAGAGTTTTTTCAGGCTTGGCCTGCAGCGTTATAGCAGACTGAGCAGGATAAATTGGAGTTTGGAGTTCCCTTCCTGTCTTTCTGCTACTAATTACTCTCTCCAAAGGTTTTTAGATGTAATATGATGTCAGTTTTCTCTTTCACTTGAACCTTCTCTTGCAGTTTTGGACTTAGGTCTCCAAACAGGCTAAAAGTTTGGTTTTTTTGTTTGTTTTTTAAAATATGATTGCACTCACTCAAAAATATCAAAAGATAAGGTAATTAGCCAAAGTGATGATTACATCTTAATACTCTTGGAAATTACCTTGAAAATATGTAGATAACAATTATATCCCTGTATTTTTCACTTCTGTTGAATCGGATCAACAAGAGCAAAAATAACCATTGAAAATTGTTGATCTTGTAATTTGAGCTTTTTGAAGGTAATGTTCAGTAACCTGTTCAGCTAATCAAATCACCGAAGCGGACATCTATTTCTAAGGCAGCTGCTAAAAGTAAGAAATTAATTATTGAAAAGCTTATCTTGGGCTCTTTTCATCATTGTGCGGTACATCTCTATATTATTAGCTTTTTGGTAAAGAATGATGAAAGTGACTATTTTTTCAGAAGATTTGATATCGACCCCCCCCAAAAAAAAGCATTCCAAGGCCTTCTTCTCAAGTGTCTGTACAACCATAGAGCAAATCAAATTCACCATTTTTACTGTACTCTTAGCATAGCAAGATCTAAATCACTTTATTTAAAAGAAAATTATCAGAACCTTTACATAATAAAGACTTTGTTGATGTGTAGACTTGACATGAAAGGAAAAACTATTGCCAAATGGTATATATTCTGTGGATAATGCTTTACATATGTGGATGATGGTCTTCAGGATGAGTGAGCAGTTCAAGCTTAAAATTAGCCCTCGAATGGAATTAAAGAAAAAAAAATTAGGTAATTTCTCATGGGTAATGAATAGCTACAACGCATGGCAGAGTAATCACAAATAACACGTTTCACATGCAGGACAAATTCTTAATTGTGCCACTCTTAGATCTTTTGGAAAGATGTGGCAGTGTGGAACTTTACCAGCTCCTATTCAATCTGCCCACTGGGTAACCTGCTTGGGCCTGATGGAATCTCCTACTCAAGGGAGAACCAGCTCAGAGAACTATTACGATGAAGATCCCATGGGCTCTAAGAATGGGGTAAGCAATGTTTTTATGTAGAGCTGCTAAAAATGGAGTGAGCCAGAGGATATAAGGATGCTTGAGGAAGAGAGTTGGGGTGACCAGCTCAAAGAAGCCTTATTCAGGTGGGGTGGGTGTGGCCAAGTAGCAGAAAATACTTTCCAGGGAAGTTAAGATTGAGGGAAATAATTTTCCAGGTGGCTAGGTAGCACTGCATAGAATGATATAAGGGTTGGAGAGTTCTGGATCTAAAGTATTTTGGGTGCCAGTGTTGTGAAATTGACAGGTTGCAGGGATGAAGTGTGCAGTGTCCGATCAGACACAGTGAGAACCTAATCTTACTTTAATTTATACTTACAACTTTAAAGACCATCAATAATTCATGGTTTTCATCATCATATAATCCAGAGAGACACTAAATTTTTTATAGTTTCCCTAGTTCAAAGGCAGAAGAAGTAATGAGTCCATTTGACTTTTTAAACAATGTGAAACTATAACACATTCCATAATTCATTTTTTTAATGTGTAGTTTCATATATATGTGAAGGTATGTAGTTTCATATAAGTGAATATATATTATATTCATATAAAATGATATATGAATATAATATATATAAGATACAAATATATTTCAATATGTAGTTTCATATATATATTTCAGGTAAATACTTGTTCTGATGTTTTGCTTGCTTTTTCTTCTTTGGGAACACGAATTATACATATGTTGAACCTTCTCTTTCTACCTGTTATATTTGGTATTTTCTCAAAGTATTTAATATTTAAATTTATTTTATATTTTTATTTAAAAAGTTTTTTGTCAGCTTCTATTTCCCTTGAAACATTTGTTTGTGTGTGTGTGTGTGTGTGTTCATTTTGGTTTAGACTTCATTTTTTAAAAAAATCTGTTTTTTATTGATTTCTAAAACCCATTTTTGAATTTTACTGTTTATCATTTGTGTTGTACTTCCATATTTTGTATGGTTTTTCTTTATATATTTCTATATATTTGGAAATATTGGGTTGCAATTTTCATCAATTTCTAAGCAGATCTTGCTGGCATGACTTAATTGTAGGGATGTTATTCTAATCCTTATTCTCTTTTGTTATAATACCTTTTAAAAATATTTCACTGCAGATATTTCTGTTGATTATTTTTTAATTACATTCTTTTATCCTGTTTCCTTTAGAAGGGAGAAGTTGGTCATAAAAGCTGTTTTAACCTCTTCTGTTATTTTGTGAAGTCTTAAACCATATTCTCATACTTGAGGGATTTCCTTATTATTTTCTCCACTTTTATTTGGACATTCTGTCTTTCTTCTTCTATTGCCTCGGTTTTGTTCCATTTCAAATCAATTTCCAAAAAGTTTCTCCATGGCTGCTGTTTGTCCCGGGGCCTCTGGCAGATTGGTTTAGAGAATGCTTAAGACCCAGATTACTTCAGTCCTTCAGACTTTACCACAGGCTCCTTCTACTCACCTGTGAGCGTGTAAAACCACTCCTTAGTTCAGAAGGTTGGCCCACTATTGAGACTCTACTGATAATTTTAAGGTTTTCTGATACTTTTGTTCATCAGACTCAGTTTCTTCCCTGTTTCCTCCCACATGGATGTTGATACCATGCAGGCATTACAGTTGGTGATGTTTTTTGCCCCTTCATATTATTGAGCCATGGGGATACTTTGCTCCTTGTCTTTAATGTAAATTTTTATGGGTTTTTGGTTTTGTTTTCCTAGTTGCTTTGATTTTATGATGAGGTTCAAGGAGATTAAAAAACTATACCACCACTGCTATTTTCTCAGTGTTGACTGAATATATCAATATCTTATGCAAATAGTGTTCTGCAGAACACTTATTGGGAAATAATAATGTCAGTTACTTCAAACTTATTTTTCAAAGTGATCTTTCCAAGCTCTTTATTTTCTTGGTGAAGACTTCCCCAACTACCCTAATTGCTTTCTGGGAGTTAAGAGGCCATTACAGAAGAGAGTTTAGAAAATAGATCTGTATTTGGATCTTGGTTTTACTCTTTACAAAATATGTAAGGTTGGGCCACTGTTTGAGCTGTGCCTCATGAAATAATAAAATGAGATTATTTCCCTCAAGTTTCTGGCATAAGGTGTGGAATGTACAAGATATTCAACATATTTTATATTGTCTCTTTCATGTTGTACTCTTTCCTTTCAATATTATTATGATTGCTTTCATACCTGAGTTAGATTGGATGCCTATGAGGGCAGAAAATGTATCTGTCTTATTCTTTGCTCTATTCTCATAGACTTACATAGACTGGAACACAGCACTCAGAATATATTGAACAAATTAACCGAACTTGTAATTATTTTGTAATCTTTCTTCTCTTATACTAAAAATAACAGCTTATATTTAATGAGTGCATATTAGGTTGCTAGAGCTGTTCTTAACATGTTGTGTGTAGTTTCTTATTTCAATGTCACAATGGACCTACAAGGTAGGTACTGTTATCATCTGTACTAGATAGCTGAAGAAATTGGGACCCAGAGAAGTTGAGAAACTCACCTTAAATTAATAAATTGCCTAAGCATGTGGTTAAATAGTGAACTCTTTAGATGCAAGGTGTGTGTCTTATTACATTTTGTATATACAGTGCCTAAGTTAGAATATGCCTGAATCCTTGCATAAATGTCTGAATGGATCAATTAGTGAAATACAGTTCCATTACAGTAGAATAATTGGCTGGGTCTTAATGATTTTTTTAAAATTAATTAATGAATTTTTATGTTTTGGCTGTGTTGGGTCTTCGTTGCTGTGCATGGGCTTTCTCTAGTTGCGGCAAGCGGGGGCTACTCTTCGTCGTGGTGCGTGGACTTCTCCTTGCGGTGGCTTCTCCTGTTGCGGAGCATGGGCTCTAGGCACGTAGGCTCAGTAGTTGTGGCATGCGGGCTCAGTAGTTGTGGCTCGTATGCTCTAGAGTGCAGGCTCAGTAGTTGTGGTGCATGGGCTTAGTTGCTCCACAGCATGTGAGATCTTCCCGGACCAGGGCTCGAACCCATGTCTCCTGCATTGGCAGGCGGATTCTTAATCACTACACCACCAGGGAAGCCCAATGATTCTTAATATTCTTAATGCATCAGATTATGATTTTCTCATGATATTGCTATGAATAGTTAGAATTTTTACCTGAAGGTTATAACGTGATGCCTATTTGATATAACTTTGGGTAAACTGAGCAGGTACTAAGCCACTTTTAAAATTGCAGTGTTGAAAATTGCATAATCTTTATTATGAATTACTAAGCCCTACCTCATTAAAACTACTAAAGTATAGTAATGATAATGAGAGTCATATCCTGCATTTCTGTGCTGTTTTGTACTCTGCATTGTTCAAAGGAGCAGAAACTTACAATAAGATGAATGACATAACACAGTGGTAATCTTATATAGGAAACAAGGTACAATTAGCTCACACTTGTATAACGTGGTACTAAATGGGGCATAGCCGAATACGTCGTGCAAGTATTTAATGTGAGGAAAATTTACTATGTGGAAACTGTGGGCATTAAAAACTAATATTTCTGATTAAAATTTCCTCTCCCTTTTGTACCCCCAGCCAGCTAGTAGTCAGCCAAGTAGAGGTGTTAGAGAGAAACAAAAAGGGGTGGGGAAGGTTTGTGCACAAGATTTAATCATAGACAAAAGTACATTTAAACTTCTTTGAAATTTCTTTTGTGTGTTATTTTCTGACGTTTTCAAAATAAAACAAGTGACAGATATTGTGGGTGTTGTGGAGATGGAATTTAATGTTAGAAAGGAAATAAAATATATGCAGTGAATAACCAGCCTGCTAAATACAGGCCTTGGAACTCAAGAGTTGTACTGCAGTGTATGTGATTTTTCTATAGAGTTATTTGTCTAATCCCCATAGGTCAAATCTGTGACCTTCGTCCCTAAACTGATGAGGTAGTAATTAGATATAAAAAATAGTGAGATTTGAGATTAAACTGAAATAAAATTTCACTCATTTTCATGCTTGGTCTCTTTAAATAATCCATGCTAATTTCTCCATGGTATAATGGTTATTTATTTTTTTGTCTCCCCAGCATCCATTTCTCTCTAGGACCATGGTCTTCCTTTTGGATGTCTCCCTTTCTTCATTAACCCATTTGCTTAGGTGGAATTAACCTCACTCTACTTCCAGGAGTTGACAATGATTTAGTCTACACCATTTGATGTACTCCCTCCTTTTAACCTAACCAATTGCTGTATACAAATCAGCCAATGAGTTGTGAGGTGTATGTTGAATCTTTTGAGAAAGAGGAGCTTCCTCTCTTCCCTTAGGTGCTAAGAGGTTAGGATTTGAGGTTGAGAACTTCTATAGTCATTTTTCTACCCTGAAGCAAGAGTGGGGACAGCTGTGTTGAGCCTGGTTTTGTTAAAGGGGAAAGTTTGTAGAGCCTGAAGGCAGAAGAGAGAATCAGAGAGAAACCAGGCTCCTAGCTAATGTAATTAGAGCACCTAGATTTTGTGAGCCAATAAATTCTCTTTTTTCAGTTGAGACTTTTACTTGCAACACAGAGTCCTTCATGATAGTTACGGGCAGTATGAAGGAATATCATATACAATGACCAGGAAACCAGGGAGAATCAACCTCAGTGGAGATAATGTTTTAGGTGAAAATCATCTTGATATTTTAAATTCTGATTGGTTAACTCACAAGGATGTAAGTTGAAGTAGCATAGTGTGTAGATGCCTACACATCACAGAAGGAAAGAGTAGTGGTATACTCTGCATTGAATGAAGTAACACAAAGCCTTAAGTTTGCAAGCCATTCTTCCCTTTGTTTGAGTATAGACACATTTTGTGAGTAGTAACATGTCTGTGTAAAGACGTGATGTGTCTCTTTAAAATAGATGGGATAAGAATAATAGAATCTCTGGCTAATGGTTTTTCAGTGCCTAAGAAAGTTTGGCTGCAAGTAAAAGAAATCAAACTCAAAACAGCTTTGTTATCTTATATAATAAATTAAGTGATTCCAGGTTTAATTTATTCAAAGACTTGGTTATATGATCAGGGACCCAGGTGCTTTTCATTTTTTCTCTCTGCCAACTTTACAATGTTGGTTTGTTTTCTTAGGTTAGCTTCTCTCGTGGCCCTAAGATGGCTTGTTGCAATTCCAAGCATCTTGTGCAGATAATTTCATCCAGAGATAGGAATAGAAGTCTCTCTTTATATATCTCTATTTAAAAGTAAACAAAACTATAGGCTCTCAGCAGAATCACATTCATGGTTCAGAATGGTGTCACATACCTTATTTATAAACCAATCACCAGCAAGAGAAAATAAATTATCTTGATTGGCATAGACAGATGCACATTTATTCCCCATGCTGGGGAGAAACTTCTTCCCTCATCAGTGGCCATATGGAAAGGAACTGCTCTTTAAAGACCTGGTTCTGCCTGCAAGGAACAAGGCGAGGCAGAGATAATAGATTTGTTTCTATCACAGGGTTTTGGCCTACTTGGTAAAAGTCATTTGAATCTAATTTCTCTCTGGTTCTGTGGCAACAGCCTCAGTTCAATTTTCTTTGATAACTGCCTATCACTTGCTGCTGAAATTGAAAAGAAGCATGCTTCTTGTGACAGTTTTGTTATACACTTGTATTGTCCCAGAAAGCACAGGAGTACAATCTTTCCAGAGCATATATTGCTTTAATCCAATCACATTCTAACTGTCCCTTTTGTCTGGATTGATAGTAATGAGGGAAGAGGTTCAGCCATACTAATCATCATAAACCAATTAATTAGCAAATTCCATTTTGCAACTGACCCAACAATTCCCTTATCTTCCCCTCCCCCTTTGATAAATGGGACGGTTATTTGAATATATTGACTTAATCTTTTTTCTTTCTTTCTTTCTTTTTTTCTGAATCATTGTACCTCCTTTGCTAGGCAGGACTCACGAAGAGATATAACTTAGAAAGTAGTCAGAATTGCTTAGGAAAGATCTGCACTAACACTTTAAAAACACTGAACATGAATGTATCTAAATAAAATATGATTTAATTCTACTCTACATATTGATATTTCTTGTCCTTGGCAGGAAGACTGGCAATGTTCCCCAAGGTAATTTTAAAGTGATGAGATTACAAACCCTATTAAATTATATACTTGTCCTTGGCATTCTTATGGCCATCATATATTACAGTAGAGATATTTCTCAAATAAATGTAGTTAAGATCAGATTTCTATCAATATGTATGTACTTAAAACAAGGTTGACCTGGCATCCTGGCTGCAGATTTTGCTGATGTACCTGAAATAATCATATCTACTTGTTTATATAAGATTTAAATTTGATTAGAAAGCACCCGATGTTATTCTTTCAAATGTGCTGGCTTATATCCCAGGTTCTTTCAGAGTAGTATATAAATGGCAGTGAGTGGGCCTTAGTTTAGTCAACTGGTTAGGCTTGTTGAGGCTGGAGGGTCAAGGGATGTGGCTAGAGACTGAATATTTTTGTTGCCCAAAATTCACGTGATGAAACCTAATTCCCACTGTGATTGTATTTGCAGGTGCGGCCTATAGGAGGTGATGAGGTCATGAGGGCGGAGCCCTCGTGAGTGGAGCTAGCGTCCTTATAAAAGAGATGCCTCCATACTCTCTCGCTCCTTCTGCCACGGATGGAAACAGCAGTGAGAAGACAGCCAGCTGTCTCAGAGCCAGGAAGAGTGATCACACTAGACGCCTAGTCCACCCTGTTGCCTTGACCTTGGGCTGCCCAGCCTCCAGAACTGTGAGAACTAATTGTTTGTTATTTAAGGCAGCCAGTCTATGGTATTTTTGTTATAGCAGCTAGAACAGATTAAATCTTTCACTTGAGCAACTCATCTGTTCACAGGAACTAGGGCTACCTGTTGCTAGTAGATGTTGGCCAAAGGAAAAATATCTGCATTTGAAAGGCTTTACTACTTTATGTCTTCTTTCTTCTTTTCAGTGACCCTCGATGCCCAAATTTACCCTTTTTAGATCTCATTATCTCCAGTAGTTCTTCCCAAACTTTGATGTGTACTTGAAGCACTTGGAGATCGTGTTAAAACAATTTTAATTCAGTGGGTCCGAATGCGTTCCAACCTGAGAGTTTGCATTTCTAACAAGCTCCCAGGTGATGTTGATCATGCTGTTCGATGAACCACACTTTGAGTGGCGTGATCTAACACCCCTGTACCCTTCCTTTTTCATATTGAAAAGAGAAGGGTAACTTTCTTATGGAAGTTCCACATCCCACTCCCTCAGAACTTTGCTAAATGACTAATAGTTATGTAGGCATTAGAGGTGGGACTGTGCTTATGTTCAATTAATGCTTTGAGTCCTTGAAGTTTCCTTTACTTACACTCAGTAGTGATTTATGATATGGTTACGGAGAGTTGTTTTTGCCCCAGTAAAGGTCTGCTGCTGCTTGTTTGCTCATACTCTATTTTCTCTTGTCCCCAGAGAAGAATCATGTGAACAACACAATAAGAAAAAAGGATATTATAAACAGATGTAGACATAGTATGTCGTAGTAACTTTTAACCCTATCGCCACATTGCAATGCTCCAGAGAACTCAAAAAATAGAACAGCTAGATAAAATATAGGAGCCCAGTTTACTTTGAATTTCAGACAATGACTTTTTTTTAGTATTCGTAAGTCCTATGCAATATTTGGGACATACTGTATAATCTTGGTAATGATTAGTTGAAATGAATTGATTATATTAATGGCTAAAAATCATTTTGTCTGACTCAATCTAAATGATCTAGCCAAGGCTAGAATTTAGGCTGTTTTAAACATGTCATCAATTGGCTGTCATGTGTGAACCCTACATTTTTTTTTTTTTTTTTTTGCGGTACGCGGGCCTCTCACTGTTGTGGCCTCTCCGGTTGCAGAGTACAGGCTCCGGACACGCAGGCTCAGCGGCCATGGCTCATAGGCCTAGCCGCTCCGCGGCATGTGGGATCTTCCCGGACTGGGGTACGAACCCGTGTCCCCTGCATTGGCAGGCAGACTCCCAACCACTGCGCCACCAGGGAAGCCCGAACCCTACACTTTTAACGAGCATGTTTCCATCTCCTCAAGGCGAGTAAATGGGTTTGACAATAATTTCGTCTACCTCTTCTCTAGTTCTTTGCGACTTAATTGACTTGTTGCTGAAACCAATTGTTAGTTCTGACCAATTGTCAGTTGAGGCAGTGGTAGAATATAAAATCCTACTAAGATTTGCTACATCAAAATATCTTAAGTTGGGCTATGGCCTACATTCCCAAAATAGAGAATTCAAGTATTTGGGGGGAAACTCCTTATGGTGTTTTGAAAAACCCTGAAAAATCATCTACTTGTCCTAGATTTCTTTCCTCCAGAAACTTCTATAGGTATCAAGAATCTGTGTGGGATTGTTATGCTGGGAAGAAAAACTTTTCCTCTATCAATGTAGGTCTTGTGGTTGGCGTCCTATGAATTAACTGACAATGGGCAGATTAATAGGAGAAAAGTTGAATACCAACGTGGGACTACTCAGTAGTGAGTAACTCGAAATAGACAGAGTTAAGGGTTTATGTATCAGCTTAACAAAAGGGGTGGTGGTAACTAGGACTTCATTGGGGAAATATGGAAGGCTCTATGGGGCCTTTTCATCTTGTTGCTAGTGAACAGTCTCCTTAGCTGGAAGCTCTCCTGTAGTGGAGGGGGGTTTATGGCAGCTAACCCTACACCTCTCCTGCTGAGGATCAATCTCCCAAATAGGAAACTCGGGCTAGGCTGGGGGTGACAGTAAGGGCAGTTGTATTTTCAGGATCCTCTGCTTTAGTAGATATGGGAAGTTCCCATAAAATTTCTTTCTGCTGATCCCTTCAGTGACCTTACATTATGAGCAAGTACACTCTTAGGATGACCACAAAAGAATATTTCAGGTAACAGATCTTAATTAAAAAAGAATTCCAGGGCTTCCCTGGTGGCGCAGTGGTTGAGAGTCCACCTGCCGATGCAGGGGACACGGGTTCGTGCCCTGGTCCAGGAAGATCCCACATGCTGCAGAGCGGCTAGGCCCATAAGCCATGGCCGCTGAGCCAGCATGTCCGGAGCCTGTGCTCCGCAACGAGAGAGGCCACGACAGTGAGAGGCCCACATAACGCAAAAAAAAGAAAAAAAAAAAAAGAATTCCAGAAGTTAGATATTATGTATTGTCCAAAACACTGTGTGGGAGGTAACTTTAGGGATGATGTAAGGGACAAAGAAAAGGATGGGAGAAAATGCCATTTTCTCCCTTAACTTTCAGGGTGTATTTATGAGGCTTTAAGGATGTATAGCAGGTGTGAGGGACTAGATAATCAATGCATTCTGAATGAAAACCAGATGGTACTAAATGGACCCTTGCAGCTGTACCCTATTTCATTTCTATCTCCAACCATCCATGGCTTTCAGCAAGCACAATTTATGAAATTAAGTAGATCTAACACAGAATTATTGCAGCTATGATTTAAGTTTGTATGAAGATGCCTCCTAATTACAAGAGTCCTTGGGTATTAAGGAAGGTCTGAGGCAAGAAGCAGTAGGAAGAGACATTTGGATATAAAATTTAACTGGAAAGAAATATCTCTCCATTTAAAATGTGGTTTATTTATTCCTTCTTTATTGCCTTGCACTAAAGTCTTAGGAGAAGCTTTGGCAATAATTACAAAACAATACATATTCTTACCCTACATCTGTACTATCATAAAAAGGGCCTTTGTTTACAATGTAAAGTAATATTTTCACATAAACACTTTATTTTTTCTAGCAGCATATCCAATAATGTTTTAGCATATTTGTAGAAGTACACAGGAGATAAAGGAATGTTCTAAACAGGTAGGGACAGCTTGGTGGAATTGTAAAAGTTGACTTTATCCTTATTCACCTTGGTAGGAAAAGAGGGAAAAGAAATCACCTTCTCCCTGTTATCTGATTGCACTATCATAGGCTGTTTTGATGTTCATTTTATAAAAGTCAGATTTAAGTGGGACATATAGACTAGATGAGAAATATTTTATTAAAAATTATGAAAAGGTTAAAATTTGAATTGTAAATCATTGGAAAACTATCAAATTACTGACAGTATTTTGGATCATGTATTAAGATGTTTACTCTTGAAGGTAGGGTATGTTCTAGCCCTAAGAACTCTTTGTATACATCATGTATTATCTGTTGGGGGTTTGATCTTTGAGTAATATAATCCTGCAAGTGTAATCTTTTTTTTTTTACCTGAGTAATTAATTTGTTCTCATTAACCTACTCCATACCCCCCAATTTGACCAGATTTTCTTAGTATTTTATTGAGACAAGGTTTTTTTTTCTTTCCAGATTTATACCACTTTTGGGGTATGATGCCTCTTTAGACTTAGATTTTTGTTTAACTCTATCATTTACATTGTATTTACAACTATTTACATAGCTTTATATTGTATTGGATATTAAAAGTAAGTACAGGGATCTAATAGACAGCATAGGGAACATAGTCAATAATATTGTAATAACTTTGTATGGTGACAGATGGTAACTAGACTTACCATGGTGATCATTTTGTAGTATATAAAAATATTAAATCACTAGGTTGTATACCTGAAATTAATATACAGTTGACCTTGAACAACACGGGTTTGAACTGCACAGGTCCACTTATACACGAAGTTTTTTCAATAAATATACAGTCAGCCCTCTATATTCATGGGTTTTGCATCCTGGGATTCAGCCTACCATGGATGGAAATTTCCTTGAGCATCTGAGAATTCTGGTACATGGGGGACTTTTGAACCAATCCCCAGCAGATACTGAGGGATGACTGTAAATCAGTTATAGTGCAATAAAAATAAAGTACAGGAGGATTGTGTAGGTTATGCAGATACTATGCCATTTTAGATTAGGGACTTGAGCATCCACAGATTTTGGTATCTGCAGCAGGTTGAGGAGGTGGGGTGCAGAATAAATCCCCTGCAGATACTGAGGGATGACTGTATAGCCTAATGCTGTGATTCAGGGAGTTTTTCAAACAGAGGCCCATTTTAAAGATTCTGATTGAATTGGGTTAGGGTACCAATTAACCTGAGAATCAGGACTATTAAAAGCTCCTCAGGTGAGTCTAATAGTGTGGCCAAAATTGAGAATCAAATAGATGATTAAGAACCCAGGCTCTTGGCAATCCGCATAACTGTTCTCTCCCCGATTTCCTCTTCTGTAAAATGGGGAAAACAATAGAGCCCATTCCATAGGCTATGAAAGGATTAAGTGAGGTGATATATGTAAAGCACTCAGATCTTTGTCTAGCACACGAGTGCTAGATATCTGTTGGCCTTGTTGTTTGGTGGATTACAAATCAATTGTTATAATAGCTGATCTTTATTAAACATTTGTGCTACACTTCATTCTAAGTGTTTAATTATTGTTTCATTGAACCTTTCCCACCATGTGAGGGAGATACTGTTGTTATTCCCTTTTTACAAATGAAGAAACTGAGGCACAGAACTTTCAGTAATTCTCCTAAGGCCTAAAATTCCCAAGCATTTTCCAAAGATTAAATCTCACGTGGTCTGAATTAATAGTAAGAACCATAAATCAAATTACAAAATAAAATGTGCTCTGCTAAGTACTAGACAGTTAAATATTTCAAATGCAATAACATAAATGATTTAATATCAAAACAGCTCCTGAGTGCACCAAACAATTACCAAATCTGTATATAAACACCTTATCTCCCTTCTATTTCTTGCCTTGATATAAGAATTTTCAGACTACTACTGGCTTTTGACAAACATTTTATTTCCAGACAGTTGACTCTATGTACTTACCATATTTCCACCACTTTCTCTTCCTTCTGTTATATTACTAGAGATATGTGCATGAAAATATTCAGCTCATATGAAATCTTATTTATTTCTTACCTTTCTCTTATCTTCTGGGGACATAATGATTTCTACAGATGTGAAATTCCAAACAGAAGGCAATTTCTTCAAGTTGATAACAATACAAAAAACATTTGCAATAAAGTTTTTTCGCAAATGTTCATCCTCATGTTGAAAGAAAGGATAGTTTCATGGAGTTGTTACTGAATTGGTCATATGGAACGCCTCTTGTGCCCTAGCCCAGCTGAGGCCCCGTGCCTTGGCCGGGAAAGTTCGTTTTCCCATCTGGATTCACATAACCAATAACAAAGTCAATACTGAGGCGCCAAGAGCACAGTCTTTATTCAATGGCCAAAGAATGGGGAAACAGGAGCTTGGTTCGCAAATCAACTTCTCACTGAGGGGATGATTAAGGCAAGATTTTAAGGGCGAGGTTAATGAGGGGAGGCATATGCATTGATTTCCTGGGAATAGTTTTCCTGGAACCGGGGTGCCACCTCTTTTCTGCCCTTGTATGGGCCTTTGGCATCTGGATCAGAAGTGGGCTGAACCATCATGGTTGGAGGAGGGGCAGGGGAGATCTTAATATTCCAATGAGATGGTAATGAGCTGCCGGGCAACTTTGTCCCACTTTTGGAGCTGAACCAGCTTGCACCAGTTTCCTTGTGGTTAGACTCTCTCATTCCGTGCTGTGAACACGGCTAGAGGATATGGTTAGTTGTGGTTTTCTGTAAGTTCACCTGGAGGGAGGGGCAGGGATATGGTTCTGAGGCAACAGAGTAGCAGAGGAGATGTTTGTCAAATTTTCTAGTGAATATGCTATTACAACTGCTATAGGCTTATTTTCCAGGGTCTAAATAATTTATTTAAATTTTCCTGTGTTTCAGTTATAGGGAGAGCCTTCATTCCCTTCATTTCAGATTGAGTTTAGAGTGTTTTCTTATGACCTTTTAGCTTATTGGTTGTATCTCTGGCTAACAGTCTCCTTTCCATAGCTGTAATGACTCATGACAATTTCACTCTTCTTTGGCCTTTGGTGATCACACTTCCAAAGTCCCTATTTCAACAAATTTAAAGGATATTTAAAGCTTTCTGGTGCTCTTTGGGTTAGAGTTGGTCCTTGAATGTTGTACTTTTGACTTCGGTACACTTGGCACATCCATATTCTTTATTGAAGCTCTTTTTGGCTCTGATTTGACTTTTATGTATTGGCTCATGCAGGATGGCACCAACTGTGGAATCAGTTGTTCAGTTTCAGCTGTGTTGCTTAAACTTTATTTGCGTTTATTGCATCTTGTCTTTGTTTTATTAAAATGGGAGGGAATGGAAAAAAATCAAACAGCTAATATTAATGGTAGTATGATAGAAATAATGAAAACATTTGGCATCATGATTGTGGTAGATTTTAGCCTCAGTCTTATTCAATTATGAAAAAAACAAAATTAAAGAAACTATCAGAAATGCTGGAAATCTATCATGAATAAGCAAGAAAAGTTTATAGGGATTGCAGACCGCTCTTTATTCCATATGGCACAGAGCCCTTCCTACCTGCTTCTAATCATGCAATTTCTTTGGACATTTGCACTTTTGGTATGTACACATTTTCAGGAAAAAACACCTAGAATGGTGTTCAGCTCTTAATTAAAGTTTATTGACTTTAGTTGACTGTTGCCATAAGCTGTCTGTAAGAAAAAGCCTTAGAATTTATTATGCAGAACAACTCAATGGGTATTTATTAATCAACAGCTATGTGTCCAAAACCAGGATCTCCAGCCTCCAAAGTGTGAATGGACAGTTACGAGTGGCCAGGTAGGGCTTCCCTGGTGGTGCAGTGATTGGGAGTCCACCTGCCAATGCAGGGGACATGGGTTCAAGCCCTGGTCCAGGAAGATCCCACATGCCGCAGAGCAACTAGGCCTGTGCACCACACTACTGAGCCTGCGCTCTAGAGCCCGTGAGCCACAGCTACTGAGCCCACGTGCCACAACTACTGAAGCCTGCATGCCTAGAGCCCGTGCTCCACAACAAGAGAAGTCACAGCAATGAGAAGCCCGTCAACACAACTAGAGAAAGCCTGTGCACAGCGACGAAGACCCAACGCAGCCAAAAATAAATAAAATAAATAAATTTTTAAAAAAAGCAGTGCCGGGTAGTTTATCATTGGACATTCTAGGTCAGGGATCTCTTTCTCAAAGCTGTCACTTCAATACCCTTTGCTACCATTCCACACTGCCTTTCAGTCGTTCTAGTGAGGATGCTACAGGGAGGACAAATATTTCCCATGCTGAAACAAATGCTATCATTTTCTCTCAATCTTTCTACAGTACTTGGGAAACAAAAAACTAGAAATATTTCCACCAAACTACAAACTGATTTCATATGTCACTAAAGCTTTCTGCCTTTTTCCATCAAGATGACATGGGATCATAAGAGAATTCTAGCCATACACAAAATCACAAAGCAACAAATTATCAAAAATCACACTGCTGTTAATATTTTTATATCCTTCCAGATATATCTATTTGTATGCATATAGAAACAGATATGTGTAGAGATAGGTATATATAGATATATTTTTTAAATTAAGTTTTTTCACTTGAATTTGGCAGAGAGAAAAAAGCATTTGAAATGGAAAAAAAACGAATGAACCTTAGATTTTTTCCTTCCAAAAAAAGATTCATTCCTGTAAGTTTTCTATGTGAATAAGAAAAGAATATTAATTGGTTGGGATCTCTGTGATCTTTAGCATCAGTGTCTTCTCTACTCTGAAGGAAAGGTGATTAGCGTTCTTACACTTCTACTTCTCCACCTCACGTCATCCTAGTTTGTGTTAGTTATAATATTTAAACTGTTAGAATTTATAAAATTTACCATCTGTTCTGCCACCACAATTCCCCAGATGTTCAGTCATAGCAAAACATTTACTAGATTTAATGGTCACCACCACCCCTATTATGCATTTTCATTACTTTTATTGATCGCCTGGTTTGCTGGATTCCATCCTTTTTTTTTTTCTAAAAGAATTCATGGGTACTATATTTCTAGTGTTCTAGAATGTTTGAGATGTCTGTCTGCTGTCTTTATATTTGAATGACACCTTGAATGGGTAGAATATTCCTGAGTGAGATTTTTTTCTCCTTTCAGAAATGTGTCCGTAACAACTTTATTTTCTGTCGTTGAATGTGGTTGTAGGGAAGTCTGAGGCCAGTCTGATTTCTCTTGTTAGTGATTTGCTACCCTTGCCTGTATACTTAGAGAAATTTGTCCTTTATTCATGAAGTTTGATAACTTAACCTGGTCTATTTCCCAGTGTTGCTCGCTACTAACATTTTGCTGTTGTTGTTATCACATGCTCTGATGAGGTGCTCACTAAATTCTTGATCTCAGGGGAAATTTCCTGTAATATATACACACATAGGTATTTATCCCCAATTTATATCATCTTTTTTCTAATTGCTTTAATCTGTATCATTTTTCTCTGCATATATGTTCGGCCTTTTATCTATAACATTAATTACACTTTCAGACACCCCAGTCTCTAAAATTTTTTTTCTTGTTTATTCTGTGATAGGCTTACTTTAAACATTTCCTTAGCTTTGCTGTCTGACTTTTTGTGTAATTCTGTGGTTAAAGTCAAGTCATCTTTGATCTCTTTTTATTTTTTAAAATTTATTTTTAAATTTATTTTATTTTATTTTTGGCTGTGTTGTGTCTTCATTGCTGCACGCAGGCTTTTCTCTAGTTGCAGCGAGCGGGGCCTACTCTTCGTTGCGGTGCTCGGGCTTCTCATTGCAGTGGAGTCTCTTGTAGTGGGTCACAGGCTCTAGACGTGCAGGCTTCAGTAGTTGTGGTGTGTGGGCTCAGTAGTTGTGGCTCACGGGCTTTAGAGCACAGGCTCAGTAGTTGTGGTGACGGGCTTAGTTGCTCCATGGCATGTGGGATCTTCCTGGACCAGGGGTTGAACCCGTGTCCCCTGCATTGGCAGGTGGATTCTTAATGACTGCGCCAACAGGGAAGCCCCCGATCTCTTTTTAAACTTTGTAAAAATCTTCGTCTCATTCTTTTAAAGTTCGTCTAGAATTTTAAGCATTGCTTAAATTTACTTCCTTTCCTTGGGCTATGTTTTTCCTCAGCTGTCTTTATCCGTATTTTGTTCATTATATTTCCCTTTCTCCTTTCTTTCCTCCTATCTCCCTTCTTTCATTTTCCCCTTCTCCTCCTTATTCTTATCTTTTTTCGAGTTCTTTATTTTATTTTTATTTTTTTGTGGTGCGTGGGCCTCTCACCGCTGTGGCCTCTACTGTTGAGGAGCACAGGCTCCGGACGCGCAGGCTCAGTGGCCATGGCTCACGGGCCCAGCTGCTCCGCAGCATGTGGGATCTTCCCAGACCGGGGCACAAACCCGTGTCCCCTGCATCAGCAGGCGGACTCTCAACCACTGCGCCACCAGGGAAGCCCTCAAGTTCTTTTTTTTAATTGAAGTATTGTTGATTTACAGTATTAGTTTCAAGTGTACAACATAATGAACTGAAACTTTTATAGATTATATTCCATTTAAAGTTATAAAATATTGGTTATATTCCCTGTACTATACATTACATACCTTATTTTATACCTACTAGTTGTATCTCTTAATCCCCTCCCCCATCTTGCCCCTCCCCTACCCCTCTTCCCACTGGTAACCACTTGTTTGTTTTCTGTATCTGAGTCTGTTTGTTTTTGTTATATTCATTCATTTTTTAAAAAATTTAGACCCCATGTATAAGTGAAAACATGCATATTTGTCTTTCTCTGTCTGACTTCACTAAGCGTAATACCCTCCATGTCCATCCATGTTTTTTTATGGCTGAGTAATATTCCATCCTGTGTATGTGTGTGTGTATACACAAATATAGGTGTGTATGTGTGTGTGTGTGTGTGTGTGTATATATATATATATATATTATTATACACCAAATCTTTTTTAGCCATTCATTTCTTAATGGACACTTAGGCTACTTCTGTATCTTGGCTATTGTAAATAATACTATTATAAACATTGGGGTGTATGTATCTTTTTGAATTATTGTTTTCATTCTCTTCAAATATATACCCAGGAGTGGAATTGCTGGGTCATATGGTAGTTCTATTTTTAGTTTTTTGAGAAACCTCTATACTGTGTTCCATAGTGGCTGCACCAATTTACATTGCCACCAGCAGTGCACCAGGGTAGTCTTTACTCTGCATCCTCATCAACACTTCTTACTTCTTGTCTTTTTAATAATAGCCATTCTGATGGGTGTGAGGTGATATCTCACTGCAGTTTTGATTTGCATTTCCCTGATGATTAGTGATGTTGAACATATTTTCATGTGCCTGTTGGCCAACTGTATGTCATTTGGAAAAACGTCTATTCAGATCTTCTGCTCAAAGTGGATTAAAGACACAAGTCTGAGACCAGAAACCACAAAACTGCTAGAAGAAAACATAAGCAGTACACTCTGACATAAATAAGTCTTAGCAATATTTTTTTGGATCTGTCTCCTCAGGCAAGGGAAACAAAAGCAAAAATAAATAAATGGGACCTAATATAAAAGCTTTTCCAGAGCAAAGGAAACCATCAACAAAACAGACAACCTACTGAATTTGCAAATGATATGTCTGATAAGGGGTTAATATCCAAAATATATAAAGAGCTCATCCAACTCAATAAAAAAAAAACCTGATTAAAAATGTGCAGAAGACTTTGTTCTTTCTTTTTTACTCCTTCCCTCACCAACCCTTACCAAACTCCATTTCTCATCTCTGCATCCAGGTCTAGTATGTTTGTATGATTGTCATGTTCTGTCTTATCAAGCTTTACCGTGGACATCTCCAGATTTTCAGTTTTCCCTGATGTAGTCTGGGTAAATTTACCATAATTGCTTTCTACCTTTTTTAAGGATCAGTTTGTCTTTGGCCCACTGAATGTGCTTGCCCGTGTGCTTTCTCTCATATACATATGAGAGATACTATATATTTCCTATTAGTTGTATTTCTCCAGAGAATTTCTCCAGAGAACCCTGACTTAAGACAGATGTTTAACATAAAGCTTAGGCATTAACTAAGTACATTTCTATTCTCTAGGATACTTTGTCTTAATCTTTGGTAATGGGTTCCTTAAGACTATGACTATTTTCTACTATTTTTCCCTCTACTGTACCTGATGCAGCATTGGGGCCTCTAAGAAAAGAGATGTAAATTCAAAAAGATTATTAAAAAAAAAAATTGATGTTCTTAGAAGTATTCCCTTTGTTTTTATTCTAGATTTTTAAAGGAGTGGGCCCGTATGATAAGAGAAACCTTTTTTAAAGGTAAGAGAAACCTTTTTAAAATTTTTTTCCTCTCTACCTTCAAGCAAATTTTATCAATGCTGATATTTTAGTCTTGAAGGATTATTAGGAATATGTTTTCAAAAGCTGAGTAGTGCTTTCCTTATAGAGGAAATAGCATGTGTGAAATCAGTGGTAAAATAGAGCCAGTTGTGACGAGGCCAAGAGAAATAATTCTTAGACTGGATTGGCAGCCACTTGCACCCGAATCTCCCAGAGTGAATGTTAAAAATGCAAATTTGGGGGCCCTATTTTAGACCTATGCAGTCATCATAGCCGAGCATGCTGCCTAGGGTTTTACATAAAAACAAAGGAGATTCACATGAGAGTAGGTATTACTCAGTTGCTCAAGTTTGGGAGCAATTGCATTAGAATTCTGAGATTGTTTAGAGTAATTTGGAAGGAGCTTGATTATGAAGAGCTCAGTTTGCCATGGTAAAGAATGTTCAACTTGTCCTGTGGGCTATGGAAATCCACGGAGGGGTCTCAACAGATAAGAGATTCTCATCAAATTTGCCTTTTGAAAAGCAGGATGTGCAGACAAGGGCTGGAGGGTTCTCTCATAAGGCTTTTGGTACTTTGATGTTTCTGTGTCCTTCTATTTTAAAAATACGTATAATGTTAAAATATGTATTATGTATTTTTTATAAACCTTGTCAAATTATCCTAATTTCAAGTGGTGCAACAGACATGGGACAAGAGATAAGTAGGCTTGAACAGGTGAGGAGCAGAGAGCAGAATCTCAGGCAAGACAAAGAATCATCAAAGATAGTTTCTAAACTAGTTTAACATCCCCACTACAATGAGAGAAGATCCATCTTATATGTGAAGAAATATTTTGGGAATGGTATATGTGAAAAAGAAAGTCAGAAGTTACAGACTGGGAACAAACGGTTGCCAAATTAAAGTCAAGAAATCTTCTGAAACTTAGTACCAAACACGAGCAGGGGATTATAGGAAAAAAGAAGAAAAAACCTTATTGGATCCCACATACCTAGTGTTACTTTTGCTAATGAGCAGTTGATCTAATTCCTTCAAATGCTACTTGTATTTGTTTCTCTGCAAGCTGAAGAGGAGTTCATCAAAGCTCTAGCAGGAATAGTCTTGGGGGCAATCAAGCTAGAAAAGGATGAACACTCCTTTGCAAGGAGTTATCAAGTTAGTGTGTCTGTGAGATAATAAGACAAGGTGTAAAACCATGCTTTTCACCCTCATCTAAACAAAATGTGTTGCTATCACATTAATTATGTACTTGTATTCTTGACGGAGAGGGCATGTCAGGAAAGAGTGTGTTTCGATTAGTAATAACCATTCATAATCCACTTGAACCTATCTTCATAAAGTTAACTACGTCTTTAGATGTCAAATGCAATTCTTTTCTTTTTCTACAACCAAAAGTCAGCTTACTTCTCTAGGCTATTAGCTCTAGCACAATCAGTGCCACTGATTGGATGGGATTTTTTTGTATTTCCTCTCCCTAAGAAACAATTGATTAATTGTTGGTATGATCTATTTTCTGTTATTTTTCTAAATCATCTTAGAAATCTCTTTTGGCAAATATTTAGGTATTGCAGGATTTACTAAATTTACAGAGATAGTCTCCTAACAGTAAAACACTTGAATCAGCAATTCAAATACTAAACCATATTTATCAGGTATGCTTGAAAAATCTAACTTCCAGCTATAGTCAAAATTTAGCAACTAACTCCAGACATTAATGTACAAAAGAAAGTTATCAGTGACAGTAAAGAAAGAAATACATGAGCTTGAAGGTTGGAAACTAAAACTAAATCTAAAAACGTGTGGTGTTTGTGAAATTTCTTTATCGTAGAAGGGAGCTCTCTAGGTAGTTGCAATTTGAAAACTGACATTTCACCTTATACAGAAGAATTATAGTAGAGCTAACTCCAAAAATTCTTGGTAGAAAGAATGGAAAATGGCACAAAATTATGTGCATGTTCATTACTTTGAGTATTATTTTGAATTTAATATAAAAATGACAAAATAGATTGTAAGTAATAAAGCAGACAAATATAGCAGTGACTTTTTTGACAAACAGTTTCAGCACTAGAAGCATATTTATTAAAAATATATGCTACATTTGGAAGTAGAGTGAAATGTGGAGAATGCTTCCCTGTGTGAGCTGGTGAAGTCTAATTCATATCGAGTCCCCATCTTCCTTCACGTTGCACTGAACTGGTAGAGATGTATTCCCAGTCCCAATGTAGCTTACACTTAACACACTCCATAACTGAGTCTTGATTCGTTTCTTTGTAGGATTACTTATAATTGCAGAGGGACTCAGTCATTTTGTGGAGACCTAAACAAGAAACCATGCATCCGATTGAATTAAGCAAAATGTGCAATGGCAAGAAAATTAAGTAGAAGAGTTAAACAAAAAAATGGATAGAACATTTTATTAATGCTGTGCATGCACTCTGGGTTTAGATCATTGTACAAATGACAAACTTAATGAGTAACACCATAAACGTATGAGAAAATAGAATAATTGGCTGCTGGAAGATAGCTTTCCCTGGTATATATCCACATCTTTGGGCTTAAAATTGAATTTTTCTAAGAAAGACTGCATTTTGAAGTGAAAGCAACATCTTTATCATCCAATGCATGAGATGTTGCATTCACTGTGTGAAATTCTATGTGTCTGTTGGAGGTCAAGACTGGCACTCTATGCACATAAGTTTGAGCAATCAGTCTTGAGAACAATGCCTCTTTTCTGTAATTCCTGCCATCTGCTTTCAGTGGGAAGGTGTTCTGCAACTTTCTTCCATTCTCACCAACCTGAGAAGAAAATAAGGCTTTAAGTTAACACTTCCTGCTCCTTCTTAACCAGTCTACTTAAAGCCACAGATGGAATGAGTATCTTTTTACTTGTTCATTTAGCATGTTTATTGATGTACCATGGATGATGTTCTGTGCTGGGAACTAGGGTCACTGACATGAAAGGCTGCCTCAAGTTCTCACAGGATCTAAGAGCACGAAGGAAGCTCATGGAACCAGCTTCAACCTGGACTGCAGGTGTGGTCTCCTTTGTTGAGGCCAAGTGATGATGCAGCCATTTGACTTTATTTTGCTTTTGTTTGTTCCTTGAATACAGCTTTATCTAATCCCATTTTTGTGGAATCACTCTTTAAGGCTAAGTTGGAGTCACTAGAAAGTATAAGACTGCCCAGACCCTACATAAAAGATAAAATGCACCATGTGAGGAGTCAGATAATACAAGTCACAGGAATGCATGTAAAGCTATCTGACCTGGTGCAGTTCTGATGGAGACATTCTGTTCTTTTTCTATTTATTTTACTAGGCAATCAGCATTGCATGTTTAGCTGAATTAATTCATATTTTTCAGGTAAACAAAAGCCAATATAGTCCTAAGCATAATTGAATAATTGTATTAGATTGTCCTTTTCCAGTAAAAAAAAAAAAAACAACACACACAAAACTGGACATCACAATAAGGTAATTCTTTTCAGATGTTGACCAATAGGCCACAAAGAAATGTGAACCTTGAGAGAAGGCAAATGCCGGATGAGACCACCACATTTTCTTGTTCTCTCCTTGGGGACATTTTCTAGCACTGTCCAATATGGTACCCACTAACCATATGTGATAATTAAAGTTAAAATTAATTAAAATTAAAATTATAAATCCAGTTCTTCAAACAGGTCACATTGCTAGTGCTCAATAACTATATGGGTAGTAGTTTCCATATTGAACAGTGTAGATATAGAATATTTTCATCACAGAAAGTTCTTTTGGGCAGTATTATTCTAGCCATTGACACAGGGAGTTGAAGTCTAAGCAGAACACAGGGTTCACTTTTAAAGTGCAAGGTAGTAAGTTCTAGGGTGGTATTTGTCGAGCATTGTACAGAAAGAAGAGAGCTGGGTAGAGAGGGACCCCCAGATGTCTGCATGAGGGAGAATTGCTCGAGGACTGGGCTGTGCTGAACATACACAGAGCAAGACTCCATGAAGAATGTGAACAGAGACACCAGAGGTCCTACAGTGCTGGGAGACCTTAGAATTATATCCCAACCAGGTTCCTGGTGAGAACCTCAGGCATTCAGTTGAGGCTATAGAAAATCACCACTTTGAGAGTAAGGACCACAGCCTGCAGTAGGGGCTATGCTCTCAGGACTAAGGACATAATCAATATAGATCCATATTAATAAAGAATAAAAAAATCTGACATGCTAAACACTTTAGGTGTGAAGGGTAGTGATGTTTGCAACTCACTTTGAAAAGCATCAAAATGTATGAATAGATGAATATATGTAATCAAATGAACATAGCAAAGTGATGACAATTGTAGAATCTCGATGGTTTATGAGTTTTCTTTGTGTAATTCTTAAGCTTTGTATATGTGAAATTTCCATAATTGCTGAGGAAAAACAAAAGCATGAAAGGATGAAAATGATTTGCTAGGAATGTAACTGTCTGACTGAAACACAACACGGTCTGAATGAAGACCATTATGACCCAGATGCCCCCAATGTATTATCCATATTATCCAAGTATACAATAAAAACTGGTAAGCATGTGAAGAAGCAGGAAAATATGACAAACAGTCATCAATATAGATAGACCATCTGATGGGATTAGAAAACTAGGAATCTACAAAACCCACTGTAAGTGTGTTTAAGGAATTCAAGGAAAAGAAACTAGAAAAAACAAAATCTCTATTAGTATTAGTAGGGGAATGAGTAATCAGATTGTGGTATATTCATAGAATAGCACTACATGTAACAAAAAAGGATAAACTACTGACAGACGTTCTTGAGACTTATCTGTGGGGTTATATTGGGGAGAAGGGTTATTCAAACAGGAGCACATAATGTGTGAATCCATTTATATTAAATTTGTGAACAGGCAAAAGTAAGCCATTGTGATGATAAAAACAATGCTTTTCTTTGGAGGGTAGAGATTGAGACGAAGGGCTATGAGGGAACTTTCTGGGATGATGAAATATTCCACATGCTCTTTGCAGAATTATTGGTTATGTAGGTTTATACATTTGTCAGAACCATCAAATTGTGCACTTAATGTTTGTGATTGTCATTATATGTAAATTCTGTCATAAAGTGAAACCACATATGCATGTATGTGGTAATAACGTCAGGTAGAAAAATTGATTTTTTCTTGATTTATTTAGATAATCTTTTCAATATTCAAATTCAGTGGCCTTTCTTATCTAGTATTTCTTTTTAAATATGCTACATTATAACCGACAAAGTGATCTATGCAAGGAGATCCATATTGATATAACAGTGATGTTGACATTACTGTACCCTTACTATATGCCTATGGAAAGTACTAATAACATTACATGCATTATATCCTTTAGTCCCTTCCAACTTTATAAAATATATTCTCATCTTACAGATTAAGAGACTGAGGTAAAGATGTTGTTCAACATCACACAGCTAATAAAACAATGATGCTGATATGAAATCCCTAGTTTTCTGATCCTCAAACCCATACTCTTAACCTCGTAATTTCATGTTTTCATTTTTTATATGTACCCCTTCAATGAGGCTGAATTTACTTTGTATGGAATGAAGTGAGGATTTTATATTTCTGTAGGAGAACTAGATTTTTCATCCAACTTTCACATCCTGTTGAGTTTTTACACACTGAGGACCCCAGGTGACTTCCTTTTTTCTTGGTAGCAGGACTACAACTAGTGTCTACACTGAGTGAAGACAACATAATAAAAATTCAGTTAAAGGTTGGTTATAGTAATAATGATATAAAACTATCAATAACAGGCTTTTGGGTAGTGGTAAGCATGCACATTTACTCAGAAGCTATTTTTCTGTTTTTAAGAGCTATCTCAATGTGATGGGATCTGCACATTTTATTATTATACGATTCCATTAGATGAAATTATGGTCAAATAAAACTGCTATGTCTTGTTTTCTTAATTGGAGGTCAATTTTCTTTAAGTATTTTAGTACTTAGGAAAGATAAGTTCTTTTGCTTATCTGGCCATAATCTTTTGCTCTGGCCATAAATCTTTTCTCTTTCCTTCAGTTTTCTCTAAAAAGTTATTGTATTTGTAACTGGAATACCTTTGAGTGATAAATTAGTCTCAACTTCTTACCTTTTTCCAAGATTCTGACAGAAAGTGAATGATTCTAAAGATGTGCTTCAAGCTCTTTGAGACTTAGTTCATCTAGAAAATGTCCTAAGTAGAACATGCAGCTGTTGGTAAACACAGTCTACCAATCTGACTTTCTTCCACTAGTCACACAATCTTGGTATATACAAAGTAGCTAAATATTTGCTTAAAAATCAAATGCTTAAGCTATGGGAGCATCTGTAAAGAGTAGGAAGATTTTGAAAATTTTTCTCAAGGAAACCTTTTTTCGAATTCTGTACCTTTTTCCTGATATTACGTTGAGAAAATTATTTTATCTTTTGGAGCCTCAGTTTCTTTATTTGAGAAATGGGAACCAGCATTACAGGGTTTTGTCAGGATTAAATCACATAAAATATGTGACATATTTGATGGCAAATGAATGTTACCATACGTTAAAATATGCCATGATGTTTTATTACTAAAGAAGCAGAAGGAACAGTGTTTAAGAATATGAAATTCAATCTGGAAACAGGCAATAAACAAGTTATGTTTATCAAAAGCTAATGACAACTTCTGTACTTCTTCATGTAATAAGTGTCAAATTCTCTCTTTAGCTTTCAGAACTCACTGTACTTTACTCGCACTCTATGTATCTACCTTTTTTCCCCGTACCCAAAAAGACTCCAGCTGTCTACCATTCTGTTCAAACCTGAAGTTTTCCCCAGGTTTCTTTTATTCATTCATTTACTCAAAATGACTAATTAACTCATTGACTTATTCATCCATCTGGTCATCAAAGCATCTGTTATAATCCAGCAACTCCACTAAGCAATATGGATAAAAACAGTGAAAAAGATAAAACCAATTCCTGTTTTTATGGAACTTACACTACTAAGAATGAAAAGAGATAGCTTGACTGTATTTAATTATGTAAGTATTTGCCATGAGGGAGAAATTCCGGATGTTATGATTACAAACACCAAAGGGAATTTGCGTACTATCAGGACTGGCTACAGAACTTGCAGAGACCTATGCAAAATGAAAATGCAGGGCACCTTGTTCAAAAACCAATAAGAATTTGAGGGTAGTGACAGACCAAGCGTAGGACTCTTGGCAGCTACACAGGTTACATGCCCATGAAACCAGCTCTGCATACTATGGAGGAGCAAGGAAGGATTTCTTGAGGCGGTGTTTATTTTACTGGAGATGTGAAGGATGAGTGTGTGTTAAGTAGACAATTTTAGACTTGCGTTTTCATTTGCTATTCCCTGTGGGGCCTAATGTATTATTTCCTCAAGAGCCATCAGCCTCTTGTGTTTATACCAAGGAATGATGCAACCCTTTCAGTCTTGGTTAGGATGTTGGTGGAAGAGGGATACAGTTATCTCTCGCCAGGTTAGTTTCATCTCCCATATGAATCAAAAAGCAAAAATTAAGGCCAGAACTTTGTGACTCATAATTTTTAAAAATCAAAATGTATAAATAATCCTTAGTCATTCTTAGATATTTATGGGAGGACCCTGGGCTAGGAATTTGGAGACCTGGGTTCTTGTCTTGAATCTGCCTCTATCAAGGTATTCTTTGGATCATAGCTTCCTAATCTGGGAAAAAAGAAATATTTAAGTTTCCTATCAGTCTGAAGCTTTAAACTACTGACAATAGCATTTTCTAATTTTGTTAAAAAATACAGTAGTTCATTTTATCTTGGTCTCCTTTTTTGGAACATAAAGTCACAATGTTGGCTGAATCACTGACAGCATAAGTATAGCAATAGCTATCAAAGGCCACCTTCCACACGCCATCTCTTTTCTTAAACAACCACATTAAATCCCTAAGGTGACCAGTGCTATTCCATTCTTCTGTTAGTCAAAGGTCACCTCTACTAGCAACCAATTTTTGTACTTCCCTAGGGTAGCTGCTTAAGACTACATTCATTGTCCATATTAACTTCTCTACTTCACCTGTTAAATATCAAGGTAATAAAAGATTTATAGAGACATTGAGTCATTTTATTCTCAAGAAGACATTTTTTTAAGACCAAGAACTTTCAGACAGTATAGTTTCAGAAAGGTGAAACTAAAACACTTTGATTTCTGAAAACTTTCTTCCTTGTTAAGTTTATTAATGCATTTGGACAATTTTAATACGATATACATTTTCTATTAACCTCGATAGTTTATGCTGTGATAACAAAGAATCCCCAAATCTCAGACTTAAAACAACAAAAGGTTTATTTCCTTTAAAGTCCCCTGTAGATGCTCTGTGGTGACCTACATGGGAAGGAAATCCAAGGAAGAGGGGATATATGTATACATGTGGCTGATTCACTTTGCTCTACAGCAGAAACTAACACAACACTGTAAAGCAACTATACTCCAATAAAAAAATAAAGTCCCCTGTAGGTATGGACAAATGTCCTCCATGACATCGCTCAGCAGTACAGACTAACAGAATCTCTACCCACTATGTAGCTGTACCATCTAGATAATGGGAATTCCTTGATATAGCAGAGAGAAAAAGCACTTGAGGGTCTCTTGCTGAAATTATTTGACCTGAAAGCAACACACATTATATTTGCTTATAAGCCATTGACTAGAAATAGATGTACAGTCCAGTCTGAATGCCTAGGTTCAGGGAAATGTAATCTTCTGTGTGTTCAGAAGAAGTAGTAAACCTTAAGTCTCTCTAACATTTCCATACAATAAGAGGCTATTTATCAAAGAAAAGTCTGTTTTGTTTTTTTAGAAGTAAGTTTAGACTAAAGTATTTTAGCCAAGATGGATTCCAGCATTTGAGACGAACAAGGACACACACATCAGTACTTCCAACTCTTAATTTGGTGTCTTTGGTTTAAGGTCGTGGTGTCTAATTTAGTTGTCATTATATGTGTATGTTTTTCTATTTTTGTATTGCCATTATTCCTCCTTCATTATCTCAATGTTGATTGATTTCCTACTGTTTGTCAAGAGACCATAATTAAAGCATTATCCTGTTCTTCAAGGAGCTTACAGTAATCTTTGAACATCAACTAGGCCCATAAATAAACATACTTCTCAAAATCACACATCCTAAAGGAGTCATATTCAGTTGTAGCCATACACAGATTGGCTTTTTGATAGCACGTCTTAAAATTTTTAGTTAGGCACAAATTATACTTTCCACACTTTACAGTATATGAATATATCATCTCAGATGAATATTTGCCAAGATATTAGAGCTAATTCAGAGATCTTGAATGAGAAAATAAGCTATTAGCATTATTCATAGGCAACTCTGCAACCCAGAGCCAAGAACAAGTAGGATAGTTTTATATCAGGGCAAAATTTCACGACTAGATATAATTCTGCCAATACTAAATGTGCTATCTAAAGCACATGAGGTACTTTTTGATTAGCAGTATAGAATCCTATCTCTTTAGGAAATCAGAAATATGGAATACAAGATGTGTAGGGATTTGCGTGCAAACACATCTTTGCATTATTCAGTTTATTATTGTTTGAAATCTTACCTAAGCCAGCTGTAACTTGAAATAGGCTGTCTATGGGATGTATTAATGCACCTCCTCTCTGTTTGTTCTTTTATTGTGTATCTTTGTAATAGCTACCCTGGAGCAGGCACTTTTATAGGCATTCAATAGGCAATTGGAAATACAATTCCTAACTTTCTTGAACTTTCTGTCTATTGGAGGAAATACAAATTTATAACATAGCATAGAAAGTTCTATGCTAGAGGTAGTAGAGGCTGTTGCAGAAGCTCAGAACAGGGAAACTTCTTCATGGAGAACAGGATGTGGGTGTGTATACTTACATGTGTGCATATGTGTAAGAGATGGTCATGGAATGCATATAACTCAGCCAAATTAATGTGCGGAAAGAGGAAGGTGTCCACAAGAAAAACCAACATGTGAGAGGCCTTGATGCATGAAAGAGTAGGACATGGTCAAAAACTGAGAGAAATTCAGTGAATATTGTAGAATGTGAAGGGAGGATTGCAAGATGGGAACACAGAAACAGAGGCAAGATCACAAAGGCTTTTTTTTTTTTTTTTAATATCTTTATTGGAGTATAATTGCTTTACAATGGTATGGTAGTTTCTGCTTTATAACAAAGTGAATCAGATATGTTCCCATATCTCTTCCCTCTTGCGTCTCCCTCCCTCCCACCCTCCCTATCCCACCCCTCCAGGCGGTCACAAAGCACCCAGCTGATCTCCCTGTGCTATGCGGCTGCTTCCCGCTAGCTATCTATCTACCTTACGTTTGGTAGTGTATATATGTCCATGCCTCTCTCTCGCTTTGTCACAGCTTACCCTTCCCCCTCCCCATATCCTCAAGTCCGTTCTCTAGTAGGTCTGTGTCTTTATTCCTGTCTTACCCCTAGGTTCTTCATGACATTTTTTTTCTTAAATTCCATATATATGTGTTAGCATACAGTATTTGTCTTTCTCTTTCTGACTTATTTCACTCTGTATGACAGACTCTAGGTCTATCCACCTCATTACAAATTGCTCAATTTCATTTCTTTTTATGGCTGAGTAATATTCCATTGTATTATATGTGCCACATCTTCTTTATCCATTCTTCTGATGATGGACACTTAGGTTGTTTCCATCTCTGGGCTATTGTAAATAGAGCTGCAATGAACATTTTGGTACATGACTCTTTTTGAATTGGTTTTCTCAGGGTATATGCCCAGTACTGGGATTGCTGGGTTGTATGGTAGTTCTATTTTTAGTTTTTTAAGGAACCTCCATACTGTTCTCCATAGTGGCTGTACCAATTCACATTCCCACCAGCAGTGCAAGAGTGTTCCCTTTTCTCCACACCCTCTCCAGCATTTATTGTTTCTAGATTTTTTGATGATGGCCATTCTGACTGGTGTGAGATGATATCTCATTGTAGTTTTGATTTGCATTTCTTTAATGATTAATGATGTTGAGCATTCTTTCATGTGTTTGTTGGCAGTCTGTATATCTTCTTTGGAGAAACGTCTATTTAGGTCTTCTGCCCATTTTTGGATTGGGTTGTTTGTTTTTTGTTATTGAGCTGCATGAGCTGCTTGTAAATTTCCGAGATTAATCCTTTGTCAGTTGCTTCATTTGAAAATATTTTCTCCCATTCTGAGGGTTGTCTTTTGGTCTTGTTTATGGTTTCCTTTGCTGTGCAAAAGCTTTGAAGTTTCATTAGGTCCCATTTGTTTATTTTTGTTTTTATTTCCATTTCTCTAGGAGGTGGGTTAAAAAGGATCTTGCTGTGATTTATGTCATAGAGTGTTCTGCCTGTGTTTTCCTCTAAGTTTGATAGTTTCTGGCCTTACATTTAGGTCTTTAATTCATTCTGAGCTTATTTTTGTGTATGGTGTTAGGGAGTGATCTAATCTCATACTTTTACATGTAGCTGTCCAGTTTTCCCAGCACCACTTATTGAAGAGGCTGTCCTTTCTCCACTGTACATTCCTGCCTCCTTTATCAAAGATAAGGTGACTGTATGTGCGTGGGTTTATCTCTGGGCTTTCTATCCTGTTCCATTGATCTTTCTGTTTTTGTGCCACTACCATACTGTCTTGATTACTGTACCTTTGTAGTATAGTCTGAAGTCCGGGAGCCTGATTCCTCCAGCTCCGTTTTTTGTTCTCAAAATTGCTTTGGCTATTCGGGGTCTTTTGTGTTTCCATACAAATTGTGACATTCTTTGTTCTAGTTCTGTGAAAAATGCCAGTGGTAGTATGATAGGGATTGCATTGAATCTGTAGCTTGCTTTGGGTAGTAGAGTCACAAAGGCTTTTTAAAGTCATTTGAACCTAAATCCAAAAGGCAGTGGCTCTGAAAGTCACTGGAAAAGTGTTTGAAGGAGTAGGGTTATGTAATCAGATTTGTGTTTTGGAAACATTCTGGGTACGGTGGATTGGAGAAGAGAAGAGTGAAGGAAAGGAGATCAGTTGAAACACATTAGTGCAGAAGAAGAATGATTACCCTGCACTGGAGTAGAGGTTACAAGGAGACCTTCAGGAGACAGAATGAGCTGGACTTAGTGATTGATTTTCTGCAGGGGTAGAGGGAACGAAAAGCAGAATTTAAGAATGGCTCCCAGGGTCCTAACATGGGCAGCTAGGTAAATGGTAATGCAGCTTACCCATATGAGGGCAATGGGAGTATATGGGGATATGAGGAAGGATGGGTAAATATAATAAGCTTAGTTTTGAACAAATGGAGCTGGAGGTGCTTCTCGTAGCCAAATGTCCAGAGGCTCAGTGAGGAAGGTTTGGCAACACCATATGATTTGGTAATCTTCAGGATGGTTCTAAATCATACCTATTCCCAATTAAAAGAATTTCTTGTTCTTAGTTGTTTTGCATTTTTAGTGAAAATTTCAATTCTTATTTAATATTTTTAAAATATTAAATGTAAACATTGTATCTCTGTTTAGAAAAACAAATCAGCAATCATAATAAATCCACAACCAGTAAAAACACATAAGTTTTGAGTATAGCTTATTGAGATATTTCTCAGTATTGGTATTCAGAAATACCTTAAACTGATAAGTGTTGTTTCAGGGTGATGTTGTCTTTTAGATATCCTAAAAAGAACTCATTAAGGTGGTGATAATAACATGACCCCATTATAACTGATCTGGGAGAAAGTAAAACAATTTATCTAAGAACGACAAACTCTTCTACTTTGGTAATGTAAAATGTTTTATTATTTTAGTTATTTAAATGAGCTTGATACTTGATGTCTCTTATGTAAAAAAAAAAATTCTGAATAAATATTACAATAGGCTGTTAATATTATAGTATTACAGTGATATTTAAAGGTCAATCATAGAAATTTTGTAGGAAAATCATAATATCTTTTGCTTAAACAGAGAAACCTAGGAACAATGCCATAATAAATACAATAAAACAAGCAAATGAGAATACTTTAAGCTTCCTTAATAGTCATTGTCATAATAAAATGTGAATCTTATATTATGGAGGTGGTAATATGGTAGCCTTGTATACTGTACACAAGACCAAATACATCTTGGGTCAAAAAGAGGCAGCCACAGTGGAGGAAGGGAGAAGAAATGTATCATTATTTAGTGATCTAATCTAACTGGACATTTAAATATGCTCAAAAGATATATTTGAACAACTGGCTTTATACAGAAGTTTATCTAGTTATGTAACTTATATTTGTAGGAGTTATCTATTCCATTGGCTTCTGTTCATTTTGTTTAAGAAACGTCTTTACACATTAATGTATTAATCCAAGTCCATCTTGGATCCATGGAAAAGTACAGAAGTGAAACATTGTCAGAATCAAGGTCTCGCAGTTCCAGAATTCTCCAGCAGCTGCTGTGGCATTCGCTGAGAACACAGCATCTCAAATAATTTGCCCTTTGATCTTCTTGACCTTCTCAGTATGTTTAGTTTCGATGGTAAAAGTACTACATTTTGTAAAGAAACATTTGTGTTGATGGCTATATTAAAATTAAATTAAATTAAATTCATCGTGACTCTAAAATCTGCCTTAGCTGGATGGATAGGTCCTGGTTGGTTTTCAAACTCAAGGTGGAATTTTTATTCTTCTTTCATGACAGTAAGTAAAATTTGCATGAGTCGAATGCATTTTTTGTTCACTTATGATGAAAAGAGTAGCTCACAAATTAACATATTCAGTGTGTTCCTTTTAAATATTAGGTTCTTTCAATCAGTAACTGCAAGCCCAAACTGACTATTTTATAGCACATGACAAGACCCTTGTAATACAAATGACCTTTGAGGGCTGGTTGGAGAATGGAGAGAAATGTTTATGTACATTATTTAATAGTCTTGGCTTATTTTAGAAGGTTTTGTGATAACTGCACTGTTATTGGTAAAATAAAAGAGACTGATTCAAATATCCTGTATAAATTAAATTCTTCTGTATAAATAAACTATGTCAAAAATAAGACTTAAATAACAACTATTTAATTGCTAATGATTCTTTGAATCAGCAATCTGATCAGGGTAACTCTTTTCCCAATCTGTCCTGCTGTGCCTACCCATGTAGCTGCAGTCATCTGGCAGATTGATGAGAGGTTGATGGATCTAGGATGATCTCACTCACCTGTGCAGGTACTGATGCTAGTTGTTGGCCCTAATGACATTAATGGCAGAACTTTCTTTGCCTAATCTGTGCTTCATCACATGGTGAATGTTAGGGTTCCTTAGGAGCAGCAAAACAGGGCTAGCCCCAATGTGTAAGTTTTTTCAAGCCTCTGTGATTGAGTCACTTTTTAAAAAAATGTTCCATATGACAAAACAAGTCAAGGAATGGAGAAACAGACTCCACTTTTTTACTTGGAAGAGCTTCAAGGCGATATTGCAAAAGGGCACATATACTGGATGGGAAGAGTTTGCAGCCATTTTAGTACTCAACCGCAGTCCCTACTAGGACCTAGCATCTCAGCATGTGTGAGTCCAGTTTTTACCCATCTTTATCAACACTAGGTAGTGTTAATTTTCTTTTTTTATTATTTTTTATTTTTAAATATATATATATTTTTAAACTTTAAAAAAATTTTTGGCTGTGATGGGTCTTCATTGCTGCGCGTGGGCAGTGAGTGGGGGCTACTCTTTGTTGCGGTGTGCAGGCTTCTCATTGCGGTGGTTTCTCTTGTTGTGGAGCACGTGCTGTAGGTGCGCAGGCTTCAGTAGGTGTGGAGCACGGGCTGTAGAGCGCAGGCTCAGTAGTTGTGGCGCGTGGGCTTAGTTGCTCTGCGGCATGTGGGATCTTCCAAGGACCAGGACTCGAACCCGTGTCCCCTGCGTTGGCAGGCAGATTCTTAATGACTGCGCCACCAGGGAAGCCCAGTAGTGGTAATATCCAATGTTAGTCAATTGAGTGGCAGTTTAGTCATATTTCATGGTGGTTTTAATTTGCACTTCTCGGATAAGTACTATTGTTGGGAACCTTTTATATGTTTATTGACCATTTGGATGTTCTCTTTGAATTCTCTAAATTCAAGGTCTTTTTCCCATTTCTGTGTTGAGCAGACAAGCTTTTAATTTTTTGGTTTCTCTCTCTCTCTCTCTCTCTCTCTCTCTCTCACACACACACACACACACACACACACACACACACACACACACACACTTTAGATGCATTGCAACTACTATATTCAACCAATTTGTGTCTTGCTTATTAACTCTCCTGTTGCCTTTTATTTTATCCATAGTTATCCATCTGACACAGTATCATTTATTGGACAGGTATCCTTTTGTCATTGACTTACAATGTGTCTCTGTTGTGTGTGTGTGTGTGTCTGTGTACTTTGATAAATAAATTAAAATAGTTTAAAATGGCAAAAACAGATGCTTTGAATAGGTTATAAGATTTGCCCATTCTGTGTGCTCTTTCTCCTTTTCCAGCTCAACGTTTAACAATCCATGACTCACACTTTATGCAATACTGGACTATATGCAGTTTCTCTTCATACTCCCCACCTCATACCATAGTCCACAATTACCCCCAATCCTACAATCTCCTCTGCCCATCTGCCCCCAATTCTAGTCTCTCTTTCCCCCCCTTCTACCTCTAACCACTATTATCAGTTTGGTATAAATCTTTATTTTCTAGAGCTGCCATACAAAGTACCCAAAACTAGGTGACTTAAAACAGGAAAAATCTATTGCCTCACAATTCCAGAGGTTGGAAGTCCAAAATCAAGGTGTCAGCAGAGCCATGCTCCCTCTGAAATTTATAGGGGAGAATCCTTCCTTGCCCCTACCTAACTTCTGGTGTTTGCTGGCAATCTTTGGCACTCCTTGGCTTGTAGGTGTATTGCTCCAATCCTGTCTTCAAATCATGTTCTCTCTGTGTCTGTATCTCTTTGCATGGCATTCTTTTTATGACACCAGTCATATTGGATTAGGGGCCCACTCCACCCACATAAGACCTTAACTAATTACATCTGCAGAGACCCTATTTCTAAATAAAATCACATTCTGCGGTGTGGGGCTTTAGGACTTCAACATATGCTTTCATGGCGGACACAACTCAACCCATAACAATATCCTTCAAGATTTTTTCTCATCCTTTATCAAGAATTGATTAAATGACTAAAAAGAAAAATATAAAACATAATGACAACAGTATATGTTTATTATTTGGGGGAAAGGAAGATTCTTTTGAATAAGAAAAAAAGCCATTATGAAAAAGGTTGATAAATTTATTCAAAATCAAAACTTCTGTATGAAAGAGAAACTCTGTAACATGTGTAAGAGATAGGGTATGTTCATTTCCAGGAAAAGACATCCAACAATTTAGTACAAATTAAGGCAAACAGAAGAGAAATGGGCAAGAAAGATGAAATATCCGTTCACAGGGAAATACAAATGGTTAAGACAATGTGCTTTCTCTCTAGTGTTTACTTGTGTAATCTCTTCCTTGGGCAGGCCTGTCCATCTCCCTGCTTTTACCCCTCCCTTGCTCCAACACCTACAAGCGATTCTCACTCTGTCTCGCTAACTATTATATCTTTTTGATCATCTCAGGGACAGCTTCCCGAACTTCTCTCACCCCCACCCCATCCCCTATCCCAGGGATGCCCTGTGCACGTCTCTATCATTGTGCTTTTCTTGTAGTAACATGGTATCTTTGTCTTCCTTCTTAGATTCCTAATGCCCTGAGAGCAAGGGTCATGTATATTTCATACTTTAATGATCAGAACAGACCTTAAACATGAATGAACCCAGATGACATTATGCTAAGTGAACTAAGTTAGACATAGAGAAACAAACATTGCGTGATTTCTCTTTCATATTGAATCTAAAAAAGCGGAACTCAGAACCGGAGAGTAGAATGGCTGTTGCCAGGGGCTGGAGGAGGTAGGAAGTGAAGAGATGTTAGTCAAAGGATACAAACTTTCATTTATAAGATGAATAAGTTTTGGGGATGTAATATACAATATGGTGACTATAATTAATAATACTGTATTGTGTACTTGAAATTTGCTTAGAGAGTAGATCTTAAGTATTCTCACCACACACACACACACACACACACATACTCACTGTGTTACCTGAGGTGATTTGTTAATTAACTTGATTGTGATAGTCACTTCAGAACATTTGCATATCATAAATCATCACATCGTATACCTAAAATATATACAATTTTTGTTTAATTATACCACAATTAAGCTGGAAATTTAAAAAAAAATGAAGTGCATGAATCAAGCAGGCAAAAAAACCCAGAACGTAAATTCTTTGATGTAACTGTTTTGACTTAATAAATACATTGTTCACTGTGTTACTGAAAGTCTCATGTAGGGAATAAATACATTTACTTAAATTTTGGTGCCAGAATAATGTACAGAAGTCATTTCATTGGACAGAGAACTGGAGCACCTAACTAACTTCTTACTTCCCCTCATTTGCCAAGAAGTTCTGCATGTAATGCTGCATGAAATAGTTACCAACTTATTCCAGGCAAGATATATTTCTTAGGGACTTTCTAAAGGAAGTGTTTAAAAATATTTCTTAATATGTGTCTTCCTTTTTACATTCAATTTAGAGTGGAGTGTAATTATAAACAAATAATTATAATCAAATGTTCTACAGTTCCACAGCTTCCTACATTCTGGATTTTTTTTTTTTCTTCTGAAAATAGGTATGAGATAGAATTGATGTTCTTATCAGGGTTCTACAATTCATTTTGGCTAGCAAGTGTATTTTAGTATCAAAAGAGCAAGATTAGAACATCAAATGTGATTATTAATTTTTCAGGTAAAGAGAAGTATAAGAAAGCAAATGTGTAAAATTTTTAGCTCTTTTTACCGAATTAAGATGAAAAACATCTGATTAACTCCTTGTTCTGTACCCAAAAAGGAATGATTTACAGACATCTATTTCTGCTCTGAAATTCTTTCTCTCCTCTTCCGAGTTCAGCATCCTAGCCTGGACAAAGTTGGGCATTGTCTCCTAGTGCCCACATAGTGTGAAATAGACTTGTCAAAAGACAGTCAATGCCTTTTGAAGTCATATTAGCATCATGCAATGTTTATTTCTTTATCTCTGTAAACAAAGTAAGTTCCACTGTGAGACCCCTGGGAAATTAAGTTGCTTTGAACATTTTCTAATACTTAATATTGAAGGAACACCTACCTAAAGAGATTGCTTTGTCATGGTGTTTCAGAAGGACTACTGATACTCAAGGAAACACTACCAAATGTCACTCATTCCAAAAGAATTGAAGAAATGAATATGTCCCATCCTAGTGTGCACCAAGCCATAAAATATTGAGGCATATGATTCATCAGGGTCATGTGATAGTCACTGCTTCCATGATTGACAGTTGCTGCACCAATTGCAGTATAAGAATTTCCTTCTTGGAAGGACTGTTGGTTGTTGTCGGATTTTCTTTTCTCGTATCTAAGGGAAAAAAGAATGAACACTTCTTCCCTTTTCATCACTAAACTTCTTAATTTCAAGAACTCATTCCAGCTAAGGTATCCAGCTAGGCTACATTGGATGATAAGGATTACACTAATTCATCTGAAACACCTTGATAAACAATCGTTAATGATGGATGAAGCGAATTTAGTTTTTACCTGACACCAGGAGCAAATCTTCAGGCTGCTAATAAGTGCTACACAAGCTAAACTTCAGTTGGATACAACCAGGAAAATAATGTTGGTATATATAAAAGAGCCAACATTTTCCTGGAGACATATTATAGAAAAAGAAATCCTTTTTTTTTTTTTTTTTTTTTTCCAGTACGTGGGCCTCTCACTGTTGAGGCCTCTCCCGTTGCGGAGCACAGGCTCCGGACGCGCAGGCTCAGCGGCCACGGCTCATGGGCCTAGCGCTCAGCGGCATGTGGGACCTTCCCAGACCGGGGCACGAACCCGTATCCCCTGCATCGGCAGGTGGACTCTCAACCACTGCGCCACGAGGGAAGCCCAAGAAATCCTCTTAATTTAATCGTTGTATCTGACCTAATATCTCATTAATTTGCACCAAAGAAGCAATGAATTTGTGAAAATAAAACTGCTTTGTATGGGATTTTAAGAAAACAATCTTGTATTATTCTACTACTACTATAATGCAAAATAGACTAACAAAATATTATCAAGTATGTGTCTTTTTAGAGATCCTGTTTTAATCAAATGAAGCATTTGTAGTTAGTGTATGAAATGCTTGTAAAGGACGAGAAAACTAGTAAGATAAGTATCCTATCTCATGATCACTTTTGTCCTCTTATTCTGCTAAGTAAAAGCCTTTATTAAGAAGAATGCAAGGCTCGGCGCTTCTGGGAGCGCCGCGTGCGACTTTTTCGCCTGCGAGCTGGTGACATGGCGGCCTTCACTGGCCCGGCCAAGCCGCTCCTGTCCCTGAACCCGCAGGAGGATACCAAGTTTAAGAAGGAGGTGGCACAGGTTCGCCGGCGCGCAAGCAAGCAACAGGAGAAACAAAAACTTACTCCTGGAGTGATCTATGTGGGCCACTTACCTCCGTCGCTTTATGAAACCCAGATCCGAGCATATTTCTCCCAGTTTGGCACTGTTACAAGATTCAGACTGTCCAGGAGTACCAAGACTGGAAATAGCAAAGGCTATGGCTTTGTGGAGTTTGAATCTGAAGATGTTGCCAAAATAGCTGCTGAAACGATGAACAACTACCTTTTTGGCGAAAGACTCTTGAAGTGTCATTTTATACCACCTGAAAAAGTACATGAAAAACTTTTTAGGGAGTGGCATATGCCATTTAAAAGGCCATCATATCCAGCAGTGAAACGGTATAATCAGAATCGGACACTTCTTCAAAAGCTACGGATGGAAGAGCGATTTAAAAAGAAGGAAAAATCACTCAGGAAGAGATTGGCTAAGAAGGGAATTGATTATGACTTCCCTTCACTGATCTTACATAAAAATGAGGAAAATGCTTCAAACACTGGTCCTCGAAATTCCAGAAAGCACCAGGCTTTACGTAAGAAGAAGAAAAAAGCGGCTTTGGTCACTTCTAACACTCCTGAGAAAACTGTGGATAGCCAGGACCCCACGCCGGTTTGTACACCAACATTTTTGGAGAAACGAAAATCTGAAGTGGCTAAAATGAATGACGATGATAAAGATAATGAGATAGTTTTCAAACAGCCCATATCTGGTGTAAAAGAAGAAACAAAAGACACTCAGACGCCTACAAGTTCAAGGAAAAAAAGACGAAAAAAAAGCACCCAGTAATTCTGAATGTATTGTGTATGGTGGTGGTTATGAAAAAGGTGATTTTATTATGGAGGCTGATTCTTTGTATTTAACTAGATAAGGTGGAATGCAATCAGTAACAAGATGGTTGGAGAAAAAACTGTCAATTCAAGTCAACAGGGAGAGCAGTCAGTGATTTTGGCTTCCCCACCCTCGCAGAAATGCAGGGGTGAGCACCAGCTCATAGCAGCCCGGCTCACGCTGCCTGTGCCCTGTCTCTACGGCTCTCTTCAGCTTTCATAGCTGCCTTTAGTTGCTCTGCCTGGGTAGCTTAAGTACTAGACTGTAGCCTTTGTCATTACCATCAAATAAAGAAAATAAAATCTTTACTAAGTGACCATGTAAGTGGTTCTCTGCTAGACCCATCAGATGGCTGAAACTGGACATTAAATTGTATGAAGGGTGAGAAGGCAGCGTCACTATTAATAGGGATTCATTTATATATATGTGATCATTTTTACCAATGTTAAGTTAGTTTGGGGTGGGCTAGCATGGATTAATTAACAACTACATCCTGTATCAGTATCATCAATCTGGAATTAGACTTTAAGATTCAAGCAGTGACTGCCAGGTAAACTTTTTCTACATTTTTTTTGTATGCAAGGGGGACTTGGCTGTCTTGAAGTAAAATTGTTGGTTTTCGCCTTTTCAACTATCTTTAAGTTTCTGGTGCTCTTGAAATATGCTTTTATATCAACTAATTCAGGTTCATTAAAAACATTCATTGCCACCAAAAAAAAAAAAAAAAAAAAAGAAGAATGCAAGATAAACCTCACCTAAAGCAGTCCTAAATTATCCTTTTGAGTCTCAAGGTTTGAAAAGGTTGACTAAAAACAACAACAAAGAGAGTTTTTGCTAGCATTGCAGTTTAAGTACAGAGAAACAAATGTAGTGACCATAGGAGCCATATAATTGCTACTGATCGACCTTAAAACCTTTATAGTTTTTGGTAAATTAAGGAAATTCAGAAACTGTGATGAATTACATAGTAATTGGGAAGCAGAAACAATAGTTTAGCAGTTTTCTGAAGTAGGAAGTAGATTGCCAACAAGCACCACTGTGGTCTCGGGCTTATTACGTAATAAAAAGAAAATGTTCTCAGCTGTGCAACAAGTAGAGCTATGAGAGATGCTGAACTGAGTAATGATATCTACCACTTATTGGTTAACTTTCATGGATGAAGCATACATAACATATATTGTATTTTCCCTAATATCGTATATGGAACAATTTTCCCTTTACATTACTGTTGAGAAAGGTGAGATTCACAGAAGTTGATTTTATGGCTAGTGAAGTTTGCTTTTGTTTTTTCCATGGTCACCAAAGTTTGCCGTGATCCATGCGGGTAATTAAACACAAGTAGGGTGAAAACAAAGCCCAAGTTGCTTTCATCACACCACTAGCACTTCCTGCGTTCAAAAAAAAGTGTATCCTTGAGTCACTAGTTGTGTTCTCATAGGGCTGGAGTGGCAACTTGGGAATCTTGTAGAGCAGGATCAGAGATTGAATGAGAAGTTGGAAAAGATGATTACAGGAGACTTCTACAGATGAAGCATTGATTAAGGGGGAAAAAAAAACCCTCAACTGGAGAGACCTATGAGGGTAAATGGGCCACTGGATGCCACTCAAAACAGAACATAATAAGCTACCTAATTTGTCAGCTTTTTTTTTTTTTTTTGCGGTACACGGGCCTCTCACTGTTGTGTCCTCTCCCGATGCGGAGCACAGGCTCCAGACGTGCAGGCCCAGCGGCCATGGCTCACGGGCCCAGCCGCTCCGCGGCATGTGGGATCTTCCCGGACCGGGGCACGAACCCGTGTCCCCTGCATCGGCAGGCAGACTCTCAACCACTGTGCCACCAGGGAAGCCCATGTCAGCTTATTTATCTTAAAACTAGGTCTTATTGAATATATCATTTTTGTTTTTCTAACACACAATGGCAATACCTTAACTGATCTCTATATTTAAGCTTTTACTAAGCCAACATGCCAGTTCATTATAGAATCTGTTTTTCTACCGATAAGTGTTTGCCCTGAACACAAAATCACCAACAAGGAAACAAAAGCAAACAATAGATACCAATTTAGCATTTCAAATATTTCCAGTATTTAAACAGGGAAATGGACCTATGTGCCTATAAGAAATAGACAAAATTTCAGAGATTTATGCCAAATACTTTTCTTTGGCTTTTCTTGTTAATAAAAAGTGAAAGGGAGATCTGCTTTTCCTCTTTCTTTGAACTAATGGTGATACTTTTCCAGAATTTTTCTCTTGAAAATTTAGAAAATGACTTTTTAGTTAATATTTCAAATTGGGCCTTAAGCTTTTTACAAAGAGTATCCCACTATTCATGATTCCAATTTAATAAAGGGAAGGTATATATTTTAAGAGTATCAAATTAAATATATATGTGTGTATGTATTTATATACACACTCAACTAACTACCATACAAATGATACTTTCTTTTATGTGACTATTACAGATCCTGGCCACCAAGAGTATTAGTTTTATTTGTTTCCAATTTCAATCTAAGTTCACAATTTTCTTTATAGAAATAATTACATAAACACATGCTTCCTAAAAATCTGAGATTCCTCAAATAAGAACAAGTGGATAAAAGCTGAATTTAAGAGCGTATAAAAGGTAAGGTCATTTCCAATGAATGCAAGAAAGATCCAGTCTTTCACTGAGTTTATTCTAGCGTAGTGGGACTGAAAATTACAAAATTACATAAGAGATGAGCAGATTATATAAGATGATAAGCACTACAGAAAAGATAAAAGGTAGAACAAGAGGAGGTAGGAAGCTTTTGAGCTGTGAGAAACAGAAATGGATCAACTGCAGTTTAGAGACTGGAAGCAGCACAACTGCAAAGATGGACTTTTTATCAACTGAGATGATGAAAGGTACAAATACAATACCTTTTTCAGGAAAGAGAAGATCAAAATTTCAGTTTTGGACGTGTAACATTTGAAGTGCCTATCAGACATGTACATGGAGATGTGAAGTCACCAGTTGGTTTTATGAGATTGTAGATGAGATTGTCTTTCTAATTTTATCCCAGAAACAAACCCTGAGACAAGAATTCAAGTGTACTTTTATTTGGGGAGATGAACCCAGGAAACACTAGAATGGAAGTGAGGAAGTGAGAGTGGGAAGGGAAGAGGGCCAATGAAGTATACAGCATGTATTTCAGAATACCCAACCTAAAGATGAGAAAGCTGGGCCTTTATATGCCAACTCCTGTCTGTAATTGGTTGAGGCAGTTCTGACCTGCTATATGTGCAAACAGAACAGGGTCAGAGGCTAGAGAAATTTCTTTCTTTGGTGAACAGATACAGATTTAGGCAGTTGAAGCTCTTGGAATATCTTAAAATAGTAAGGCCTGAGTCGATATGGTTGCAGTGGAGACATCATCTTATTCAGAGAGGGGATAAATCTGGGAGCTCTCAGCAATTAGGAAGCATTAAATGCCATGACACGGGGTTAGATCCACAAAGTAAGGTGTAAAAATTGAGATAAAGACAAGGACTGGTATAGGAGGTATCTCAACATTAAGGGACCAGGTGGAAGAGAAAGGACATCACATGAATCCAGACAGGAATGATCAGTGAGACAGGAAGGAAACCAAGAGAATATTATGGCGTCTTGGAAGCAAAATGAATGAAATATATTGAGAGAGTTATTAGCTGCATCCCATAATGCTGACAGGTCAAAAGATGGAAAAAAGACTAGGATTTTACATTGGATTTTGTAACATGAAAGTCATTAGGGACCTTCACAAAGCAACGTCAGGTGATGGTTGAAGTCATACCAAATAGGTTTTTAGAAAGATTGGGAGAAAGGAGTGGGGAGAGGGGAGGAAAGGGGGAGAGGGAGACTGGCCGACACATTTAAGGGTGTTGATTGCAGTGAAGAGAAAAGAAATGAGGCAGTAGGTGGTAGGATTATAGGATTGTAGGAAGGCATTTATAGTGCCTGGCTACACTCAGTAATGTTTGGTGAATATATATTACAATAAGTGATGAATTAAGTAAAGACCCCTGTGCTTTCAGGAATACAAAGAAGCCATGTGGACTCTCATTCCTACTGAGACACCCCCTCCCTTGGCACAGTGAAGTTAAAGTTGGAGGTGTATCAATGACCTTTGAGGGATCCTTGAGTGTACAGTCTCTCGGAGCTCAGAGGAGATGAGGGGTAGAAAGGTACTAGGAATGGAGGCATGAGCACCTTGGAGATTCCTGTAGAGGCTGGAAGAGACCACTATGGATACATGCCAGTGTTGGGACACTGAGGACGGAGGCCCGGTGACGGGAGAGTGGGCCAACAGATGAGTCAATGAGGCAGTTGTCTCTGTAAGAAAGGGTAGGTACAAGGCATTGGTTTGGGGGCTGAAGAAGAGCTATAGCTTGGTACCTAACAGAGGTGTCTCCATTGCCAAGCTTAGGGACAGGTGCTCTGTTGTGTCATCATGGAGAGCCAAGACCCTTGATGCCCAAATCTGCACACTGGCCACATCTGGCTAAGGGAAAGGCTGGCCTTTCCCTTTAGTGAAGTATAGTAGACGAATCAGAAAAGCTCACCACGTGGAAGCCAGGAGTGAAGGAAGAGAATTGCAGATTTCAAAATGGAGTACTTTGGCATTTACAGTCTGGCCAGGATGAGAGATCAGAATAAGCCTTGCAAAAGGAAGTGAGGGTGAGTGGAAAAGGGGCGATCTTATTGTGTAGTCATATCCCACTGTGTTCTTCCATCTATTCTTAGAGTAATAAAAGAGCTTGAGGACAAGGAGACCTGGTTCTAGTGTTTTTAGTCTTCACCTTGATTCTTATGTGGCCTTTGGGGAAGTCATACAACTTCTTTGTTGCTATAATATAGAGAAGAGGAAAGGGAGAGGGAGGAAGAGAGTTTTCTTCTTTTTTTAATATGAGATATATAACAACATGCTTATATGATGATGGAAATGATCTCATGAAGGTGAAAGTTATTGTTCATTTTTTTTTTTTTTTTTTTTGCGGTACGCGGGCCTCTCACTGTTGTGGCCTCTCCTGTTGCGGAGCACAGGCTCCGGACGCGCAGGCTCAGCGGCCATGGCTCACGGGCCCAGCCGCTCCGCAGCATGTGGGATCTTCCCGGACCAGGGCACGAACCCGTGTCCCCTGCATCGGCAGGCAGACTCTCAACCGCTGCGCCACCAGGGAAGCCCCTATTGTTCATTTTAATATATGCTGCAAAGTAACTGGCATAAGAGGCAATTTTAGAAAATTTTATTAGACTCTTTTTTGAACTAAACATTTTTATTATCAAATCAAGTTACTTAAACCTTAATTTCCCCCTTTTCCATCCTGCCTGCCTTGCTCCCTCCCTCCCCTGTCTCTTTCTTTCTGTAATATTATATTCAGTGCATACGATGAGGCAGGACCTTTAGTAAGGACTGCTGCGTAAAAGAACAACTATGCCATTTCTTTAAGGAGTTTGAAGTTCTTTAAGAACAGGAAGCAAGCAAACAACTGAAATGAGTGATTTGTGGTCTGAAAGCCAGAGGATGAAAAACAAGTCCATTCAGAGTACAGGGACTATAGAATTTCTTCCTAGAGGACATTACTTTTTAAACAATAATATTTAACACTAGATGGGAATTACTATTGATCATCTGTCAAACCAGATTTCTTTCTGCAGTGTTTCTGGATAAATGGAACATAGCTAATATGGGTTTTGCTTCGAAGCATCTGCTGATCTCCCATTGTAATTTGTATCCAAACTTAATGAGATAATGTGATTTGAATGACCTCAGTTTGCAAAAGACGAAATTATCATCTTCCTGTGCAGCCTTGACTATAATGCCATGCTCTCAGGATATGAAAAGGCATATTCCACAGAGTAGCATTTTAAGTAAAAGCATCAAATTATAACCAAACAACTTCCAGAGAAGTCAGGCAAGAGACTGCACCAAGAGTCAATTAAAGAAATCCTTGAAACCCCTAGGTACTTTCAAAAATTTCCCAAACAGCCCTTTTGTGGAATGGGGATGATCTAAATGACTATTGTTTCACACTCAATTTATTGTGCATAGTTTATTGGCATCCCATACCAATTAGATTCCAAAAATGCTTGTGTGCAGGCTGGGGAGGTATAAACATACTAAGTGCAGGCTTATTGGACTGTATGGTAATTGGAGCTTTGCACCTCACACAGGCCTCATCATGGATGTGCCTAGTTTCTAAAAGCTTGCATTTTGAATAGACCTCCCATTCTTTTTAGAGGTGGCATGGACATGTACTTTATTATTCTCAGATATGAAATATGTGGTTTCAAAAAGTAGTACGTTCAGAGAAAGAGAGGCTTTTTAAAAAAAATCTCAATTGCATGGGGACGACAAGTTGGTGATCTAGAAGGCTTGTGGTCATAGCGCAGATCCTAACTACTGAATATTTTTCAGTTCCCGATTGTAATGATATGGCCAGGAAATTAGCGTGTTGTATTATTTTGTGGCATATTTGCCTTTAAGTCAAATGCTAATAATCTATCCAGCTGGTGCCTTAACTAAAATAACTATGTAAGTTCTAATAAGTACTTTTATTAAAAGTAATATTATTATATCAAAGCGCATAAACTTTTTGAGAGATAGGTGTTTGCTCATTTTGCTTAGTGCTCCTTACTATTGTTTTCCCAATGCCTAGTACAATTTTGAATAGTGGAAAGAGTGGAAATTTTGCCTTGTTTTTAGTCTTTGAATAAAGGCTTTGAATAAAGGCTTTCAATGATTTGCCTTTTCTTTTTTTTTTTTTTTTTGTGGTACGTGGGCCTCTCACTGTTGTGGTCTGTCCTGTTGCGGAGCACAGGCTCCGGACGCGCAGGCTCAGCGGCCATGGCTCACGGGCCCAGCCGCTCCACGGCATGTGGCATCTTCCCAGACCAGGGCATGAACCCGTGTCCCCTGCATCGGCAGGCAGACTCTCAACCACTGCACCACCTGGGAAGCCCCAATGATTTGCCTTCAAGTGTAAGTTAGCTTTAGGTTTTTCATAGATATCCTTCATCAATTTAAGGACATTTCCTTCTATTACTACTTCATTGAGAACTGTCTTCATGAATAGGTGTTGAATGGTTTCAGACGCTTTTACTCTATCTGTTGAAATGATTATATGGTTTTTCTGCCTTATTCTATTAATATGGAAATGATATTGGTTTCCAATCAATAGAGGAACCTTGTATTGCTGGAATAAGCTCTACATGGTTATTATGTATTACTCTTTGTACGAATTTCTGGATTCACTTGCTATAGTTTGTTAAGGATTTTGTGTGTATGTTTATGAGGGATATTGGTATGTAATTTTCTATTCATATAACGTATTTATGTATTTGCCAAGTTTTGATATCAGAGATTTAGGAGAAAACTAGCCTCCATTTTCCGAGGCTTTTTGTGTTATGGATATTTTGTCTTCCTTAAATAGTCAACAAAATTCACTGCTAAAGACACTTAAGCCTGAAGATTTTTTTGTGTGTGAAAAATTTTAATAACAAATTTAAATTCGTTAAGAAATATAGGGACCCTTGGATTTTCTGTTTCTTCTTGGGTCAGTTTTGGTAACTTGGTTTTTTAGAGCATTTGTACATTTCCATGTATGTTGTCAAATTAATTGACGTGAAGTTGTTCACATTATTCTCTTATATTCTTTTAATGTCTGTAGGATCAGTAGACAATAAATATTTGTTGAAATTTGAATAAAAGAATAAACCACAGAAATTTACCCAACTGTTTTCTAACTCAACCACTGACTTTTAAACTTTTTTTTTTTAAGTAAAAGAAAACTCATTTGACTGGACAGAAAACTTCCTCAGAAACTTTAAAATAGGTTAGAAAGGGGACTATCAATGTGGATAAAAGGCAGATAACTTGAGAAAACATGAGCTCCTTCAGCTTCCTCCCCTCCTCACCCTATCCCAATCCTCCTCCTGTGACAACCCATATATGAAAACTTAGGAGTTCAGTTGAGTACATTTTCATTTACCTAAGTACATTTCATTTACATAAGACACTGAACTACAAATAAATGCAGAATGAAATTTTATTCATCTTCACATTCCTGACAGTACTAAGTGTAGTGCTTTTCATGTACTTTTTTTTTTTTTTTTTTTTTTTTTTTTTTTGCGGTACGTGGGCCTCTCACTGTTGTGGCCTCTCCCGTTGCGGAGCACAGGCTCTGGATGCGCAGGCTCAGCGGCCATGACTCACCCGGGGCATGAACCTGTGCCCCCTGCATCAGCAGGCAGACTCTCAACCACTGTGCCACCAGGGAAGCCCATCATGTACTTTTCAGTATGTTTCATTAATGACTAAATTGAGACAGGTGTCTTTGACCCATGTCAAAGAAGTAAAAATAATTTATGAAATAAGCCATCCTTTGTGGTATACATAATATCTAAGTTAGTTTCCTTGTATAATTTCCAGTGTTTAAAGAGAGCCCAGTGTGGTGAGTCTACTTTGATATTTATATCTGTATGAAGAATATTGGATGGAGTAGAATATTTATGCCTTGAGGTATGACCTATATCCATGCTAATTTCCAGACTGTAAAACCAAGCTGTAATTAGACAAGCAGGGGGGCTATTAGGGTTTCTCTTTCTTCTCATAAATTTCTGATGTAATCAGTTTGTTTATTGAATGGGAACCCAGAGTTTGCTGCATTATTAATATCCTGTCTCATGCTTTGTATCTCAGCATGAACCTTCTTTCCTTTAGATATATGACAATGACTGAAGAAAATGCTCCCAGTTGTAACAAACAAGATATTTTACGCTTACCTTTCGGCATGGTTACAAGTTTGGCCGTGTTCCTTAAAAGAGTTCATAAAGATATTTCCGGCTCTAAAAGATACTTTCATTTTCATGAGGACTATCAGCTTTCCTTTAAGTTCTCTTCATCCTCTATGACAAAGAATTATTCTTTTTGAGCTCTAAAACCGGAGTCAAAGATCCCCCAAATTTATTCATCTTTTTTTTCTTTTGACTCTCTTCTCAAAATGAAAGGTAAAGTGAGATTTTCAAGTATTCTGCAGGTTAACATAAATAGGCAGTTTCAGATGACAAAACGTGTAGTAAATATGTGAGAGAGAGGTCCCTTCTACCTATTCTATGCTTTTGACATGTTAGCTCTATTTTAATTCAAGTATATCTGAGAGACCACCTTGCTGATTCAACTTTTAAAAACTAAGCTCCAGAAAAAAATATTGGCTGATTTCCTCATCCTTTTAAACCATTTCCTCCCAGAATACTAAATGTGAGGGAAGAATTAAAAGAGCCAGACAAGGCAATTTTTGTAGCAGGCTTTTACTAGATCAGTAGAAACAAAATTTCACACCAAGTTCTGTAAGCAATGACAGAGTAGAGTCATTAAAGAACTTAATCAGTGTTATTAATTCATGATTGACCTTATAATTAATGTAAATACGATTATAGTGGTAGAAATACTATTTGCTAACGTGTCTCCTCTATCCCTAAAAAACTTCCCTGATCTTCCCTTTCCATTCTATTCCTTCTTTGCTTCCTGTCCCTCTGGTTTTCTCTTTCCCTAATTCTACTCCCACCCCATTTTAGGAAATAGATATGAATTACTGGAAAGCAATCCAGGTTCTTCAGAAATGCCAAGACTTTTGTCTTTGGAGAGCAGAATCTTTATATAACTGGTCAATACCATGGTACCGGAAGCCTGAAGCTATGTTATATTGGCTTTACTTTAGCTATTTATCACGATTCTGCAATATTCTCCCAAATCATATGAGTCTTTTCCAAAGAAAATCTGGGGGACCAGAGGAATGCTACCTGTACTTAGCCTGTATCAGTAAGTGTCATCTGCACTACTGATACAAACTCTTCAAACTCTGGGTGGATTCAAACTCTTCTCTGATTTCTCTTCCCCTAAGACACGAATCTCCTTAAAGGATGTTTCTCACTGCAGAGCCTCTGTTTCTGCCAGGTAGGCAGCAGTCTGACCCTGACAGCTCCTAATGAAGAGGTTTGTATATTTCTTCACTGATTTGTACCGATGTGATCTAGTCCCACAATCAGTTTTTCTTCTCTTTAAGAAAAACATTCCTGACCTTGACAGTAAATAGTCAGCCAGCAAGGGTTGTATAGGGAGATATTTATATGGGAAAGGAGGCACAGATATTTGTGGATGGGAGATATGGTGAGGGTATGTAAAGCACCTGACTAGATTTATCAAGCATATGAACCTCATAATATTTTTTCCTAAAATTAAGAAGTAAAACATTTTTCTCATGGTGAAAGTTTATGTTTAATAATTGTCAACAGGCTGTAAGATGGCCCCAATTTCCTTCACAACCTGTTATTCCTGACCCATGTAATCCCCTCCCCTTGAGTGGAGGTGGGAGCTGTGACTTGATCCTAAGCCATAGAATATGGCAGAAGTGATGAGATTGCACTTCTGGGATTACATTATGCAAGACTGTAACTTCTGTCCCACTAGCAGACTCTCTCTCTGTCTCTCAGCTGCTCAGTCTGATGAAGCAGACTGTCATGGTGAGATGCTCTATGGAGAGGTCCACATGGCAAAGAGCTGAGGGTAGCCTCTGGCTGTTGGCTCACAAAGAAGTTAGGCCCTCAATCCAGCAGTCCTGATTGACCTGAATTCTGACAACAACCACACGGTCTTGGAAGTAAATCCTTCCCCGATTATCCTTTCAGATGAGACCCTAGTTCTAGCTTATGCCTTGATTTCAGCCTCGCTACAGACTGAATCAGAGGACTTGGTTAAGTCATTCCTGAACTCCTGACCTACAGGAAATGTGAGACAATAAATGTAGGTTGCTCTAAGCCACTAAATTTGTGGTATTTGTTTAATGTCAAATTCCACTTGTTCATGGCTGATATATAGAAAAGTGATTGGCTTTTGTATATTAACCTGTTTCCTGCAAACTTTCTGTAATTACTAATTAGTCTCAGAAAATGTTTTGTTTATTCCTTTGCATTTTCTACATGGATAATCTTGTCACTTGTGAACAGATAATTATATTTCTTCCCTACCAATTTGTATGTATTTTATTTCCTTTTCTTGTCATGTTGCAATAATTAAGACTTCCGGTATCATGTTGAAAAGATGTGTGAGAGTGAACATCCTTGCTTTATTCCTGATCTTAACTGAAAAGCTTTAAGAAGCTCCCTTTCTATTTATAATTTGCTGAGAGCTTTTTATTATGAATGAGTGTTGAATTTTGTCAAATGGTTTCTCTCCGTCTATTGATATGATCATGAGATTTTTCTTCTTTAGCCTGCTTATGTGATGGAGTACATTAACTGATTTTTGAATATGAAGCCAGGCTTGCATACCTGGGATGAATACCACTTTGGTCAAGGTGTAATTTTTTTTATACACAGAATTGATTTGCTTATATTTTGTTGAGGCATTTTGCATGTATGTTCGTGAGAGATACTGGTCTATAGTTTTTTTTTTGAAATGTTTTGTCTGGTTTTGGTATTAGAGTAGTGCTGGCCTCATAAAATGAGTTAAAAAGTTTTCCCTCTGATATCTCCAACTATAATCGTGGATTCATCTGTTTCTCCCAGCAGTTTCATCAGTTTTTGCCTGTGTTTTTAGGAGCTCTGTTTTAGGCACATACACTTTAGGGATTGTTTTGTTATGTTTCCTTGGAGAATTTACCCCTTCATCATTATAGAATGCTCCTCTTTATCCCTGCCTTTTTGTTCGTTTGCTTCTTTGCTTTTAAGTCTGCTCTGCCTGAAATTAATATAGCTACTCCTACTTTCTTTTGATTAGTGTTAGAATGGTATATATTTTTCCATCTTCTTACTTTTGACCTTATATGTATCTCTTTGAGTTTCTTATGCATAATATATAGTTGGGTCTTGTTTTTTGATCAGCTCTTACAATTTGTGTTTTATTTTGTGTATTTAGACCATTAGAGTTTTAAAAGACTATTGACACAATGGGGTTAATATCTACCAAATTTGTTAGTACTTTTTATTCATTCCCCTTATTCTTTGTTCCTATTTTTATCTTCCATTATTTTTTAGTTTTGTGGTTTCAACAGGGCAATATAAATAAAGAGAGTGTGTCTTTTAGTAAGCCTCTGCCTCTTGACTGTAAACTTCAGAGGGCTTCCCTATCTCCTTCTCCTTCCCCCCAGTTAGGATAGGATGGCTACAGTGGCATGGAGTTGAGTATTTCCCTTTCCCCATGTGTAAGTCTAGAGTGGGCTAGAGTGGAGTGTTCTCCTTCCCTTAGGTAGGTTAGGCTCTGAAAAAGCCCCAATAGTTTAGGCTCTGATAAAATAATTTCTCTTGAGGGAGACCTTGTTAAGAAGAGGGGAATGCTTTGGTGTCTTTCATTTGGTGTTTTTTCCTCCCCTGCTGAAAGCATGACAAGATTTTCCTCCAGTATTCACTATGAGAACCTGGTCACGCTCCAGGAGGTAAAAGTCACGCAAGTGTGAGGGTCCCCTGTGACTGGGTCCCCTTGTCATTTTTAACTCAGACTTGTCCATACTAAGCTTCTAGGAGTGTCAGTTATAGTTGTTTCCTACCGCAGCACTAGTCCTCAGGGGGTTTTTGCTTATGGGGTTTGCTCATGTGATTCTCTATCCACATTTCTCTCTCTCCAGTTTGGGGGCGCAGCTCTTTGCCCTGTGACCTCATTTCTGATATACCTAAGAATTGTTATCATTTTGTTCAGCTTTTTCTTTATCGTTAGGACATAATAGCCACTGCCAAGTGTCCTTACATGTCAGAGTAGAAAACTGAGGGAGGGGCACTTTCCCAAAGATGTGGAGTAGGGGAAGGAATCTAATGACTCTTTCCAAGACAGCTTCCATTCAGCGCGCTTTAAGTTAGCCCCCTCTCACTTCCATTTCAAGGGTATCTTACGTGCTGACGTGCCTGAGCCTCTAGAGGGTTCTTTGATAAAAATTGATTTGCTTGTCAGCTTTCCCCACCAAAGATCTAGGATTTGGCTCTCAGCCTACAAAATCAGTTACCACACATCCATCTACTTTCCAGCTTCCATGTTTTATGGATAGTGTCTTCTTTCTTTTTCTCTCAGTCCTGTGTCTTTAAAAATTCTCTTCAGTGTAAATTTAATAAAGGTTCAGGAAGAAGCAAGTTAAATGGGTATATGCAATCTGCCATTTTAACTGATTCCTTGAGATCCCTTGGAAGAATTCCTCAAGTCTGTTGTCAGTGAAAACGGAACAGTTGCTCACAATTCTCTCCACAGGCTTTTCCCTTGTGTTTGGGAGAGATTTACTAAATTGCCCATCATACCCTCTTCTCTTCGTGAAATATAATAATAAAAATCTTCTTAAGATTTTCAAGGGTGGTTCCTTGAATCATCTTTGTAAACCATCAACTAAAAATTCTTATAGTTCTCAGATGCCCATCAGTGAATGGATGGAGTAAAAAGATGCATATGTATGCAATGGAATATTATTCAGCCATGAGAAAGGAGGAAAATCCTGCCACTTGCAACAACATGGATGGACCTCGAGCACATTATGCTGAGCGAGTTAAGCCAGACAGAGAAAGACAAGTACTCTATGATATCACTTATATGTAGAATCTTAAAAAAAAAAAAGAGTAAAATGGTGGTTACCAAGGGATGGGGGTTGGAGAGATAAAAATTGATGGTGTTTAAGGGTACAAACTTGTAACAAGTGCTTAAGTAGCCATAGAGATTTAATGTACAGGTTATTGAACATAAACAATAGCCTTGTACTTTAAGTATGTAATGTGATAAATACCATTACAATGGCAACCATATTACAATATATAAACACATCAAACTAAGAAGACATACACTTAAACTTCCACAATATTACATGTCAAATTTATCCAGTTAAAAGAAACCCAAACCTTTGTATGAAGGAGTTCTTCCAAGGGAAATGGAAAAAATAAGGACATACAAATAGAACTTTAAAATCTTTAATGTACCAGATGGGTAAACGTTATAAGCATGAACTTCAGGTCAGGATTTTATTGCCATGTAATCCTTTAATATTTCCTTAGAGTTAGGGATTTGAAAGGCAAACTTGTAAAGATAATGAAGTTAAGGAAGCCTCCTCTTTTTGAGTCCTTCCAGTGATCCAGAAATCTGAAGATTTCTCCTCTGTTCTGTAGTTTCACCTCTTCTCTTCTGTCTGTGTCTTTGGGTCCATGTATTTCTAGGACTGCATGTTCATACAGACAGAGAGACAGAGGAGGAGAAAGAGAGAGAGGTCTTAATTTGGAACAAACTCAAAAGTCTGTACCTGAGATCCTTTGTGATTGATGAATATGATGCTCAGACAGATGGCTGCTATAATAGAACCTAAGTTGAGGAAAGGGGGGGTGGTCCCTCTGAAAACAGCGAAAGGAACACATGGGTGTATTTCCTGATATGAGCCTTTGTTTCTTACTTTGAGAAGGATTGAGTATAGAGTCTACTCAGTGATGAAGGACTTAAAAACTTTCAGAGCAGGAAAAAATAAATCCTGGCACCAAATGCTTTATAATAGCCACGTTGGGGGATAAAGGTGACAGTGGGGATGAGGATGAAGAGAAGTTTAGGATTAGGGCAAAGTAACTTCAATTCTTAATTTTAAATACACTCTAAAGTAAATACAGTTATTGGTTAGTTATATTATTTTTCAAATATAGAAGAAATCTGTTTTTCCTAGCACTATAGCAGTCCCTTTGAGGATAATGATTGTATTTTTGTCATGGTGATTACGTGCCATGAAAACAAGACATTCATCCATGAAACTTCTGAAAAATAAAGTTAGGTAATATGTGAATGAACAAAAATGAGGCAGTAACAGATGTAAGTATTATAGAAGTCAAAGAGTTGAGATGTAAGGAATTTGTGATAATCGGGGCCATCTCCAGGGAGATGTGAGATTTAAGAGATGCCTTTAAGAGTCAATGGCCTGGGAGGAAAGTCCAGATCAGCAGGTAATGAGAGCTAGATACAAGGATGCAGGTGAGTAAGAGGGGCCAGTGGAAGAGTGACTTTTAAAAAACATGCACAGTTTTATGGTGCACCTTTAATAACAAATAAATGTTGGTGGGGATATTCTAAGTTTCCTGAAACAAACAAAACAACAAACACAACAACTAAATTATGAGTTTGAGCATGTCCAATTCCATCACTCATTGAAGACAGACTGTAGGTCACTCACTCTCCAGTGACCAGCAAAATGTCTCTTCCATAGATGGTTGTCAGAAACAAAAAACTGTAATAAAATAAAATAGGAGGAACTGATCCCTGCTTAGCACTTAGCATTGTAAGTGCTCACAAGCTATGTGTCAAGTAATTAGAGTAATCAAGATACAGTCACTGACTTTAATTAAACTTTACAGCACTGAGTGAGGAGTAATAAATTTATGGGAAATAAAAGTGGACGGGATTTAGGGCCAGTCTGAATTGCATATTGATTCAGAGGATAGTAAAATGTACGCGTATGGACACATCAGTAATTAACTAGTGTAAATCCTTTCCAATAAGTCTTCTCTCTCAAACACATACTCACAAAAAATATAGGGAAAAGATGCCCAAACATCTTATTAGTTTCAGTCATGAAACTAGACATCTGAGAACTTCTGAAGAGCTGCAGGTAAAGCACTGCACGGCCATGCTTAACGTAATGAAGAATGAACATATTAGTTTTTACTTAAAATTAGAACCAGAAGTCTAAATCCTGGAAATAAAGGGTCAAGCAGACCGAGGATGTTTCTCGTTTATCCTTTTAAAAAAATCCCTTGAAAAAGAAACTAAGAGCTTTGTTCTAAGAGAATTGAGTTGTCTACTCATTCATTCACCAACCATTTATAGAGTGTCTGTTACGTGCTAAGCCTAGGAAACCACTAGGGAAATACGAAGTTCTTATTCTCATGACACAGAGTCTAATGGAGGAACAGAGAGGAAAAAACAAATCTTGTGTAAACTGTGTTTAGTACTAAGATGGAGAAAAAGAAAGATGTGTTTGCATGTGGGGGGCAGGGAGATGCTTACTTATGATAATGAGGGAAGACCCTTTAGAAAAATAACCTTTAGAAAGATACTTAAAGGTTAAGAACTTGGCAACTAAAAGAACAGGGGACTGGTAGAAGGAGGGAGTAGAGAGGAGAGTATTCCAGGTAGAGGGAACAACATGTGAGAATGTCCTGCTATAGGAAAGAGCATGGCATATGAGTCACTTAACAGGATGCCATAGGTTTGTAGTGATGTAGGCAAGAAGAGAGAGAAAATGAAGTGGAGAGAGAGGAAGCCTGCAAAGCCTTGATCAAGGATATGGATTTTAATGAATATATAATAGAAGACAATAAAATATTCCAGTCAAAGAAGTGACATTCATTCATTCATTCAGCAGATATTTATTGAGAGCCTTGATCTACATCTGGATGGATAGGTTCTAGGTCTTTGGCATACGCTAGTGAGATAACTCACACACACATTCTAACTTAGGTTAGACATGCGCTTATATCCTAGTTTGTGTATGGGGGGTGGAGACAGACAATAGCAGGCATAGTAAATCATTAAATTTTATGATGTATCAGAAAGACTGAATTCTATCGATAAAATAAATTTCAGAGCCAAATAAGGAAGGTCAAGATGCCAGGGAGATGTGGAAATAACCTACAATTTTAAATAGAACAATTAGGGCGTGCTTTGTTGATTAGGTTATGATTTTAAAAGATTAGTTTCCTTCAACTATTTGGATTTTTGTTTTAGGCTATGACACTGAACTAATGGAAACACATTTTGCTGTCCTTGACACTACACAAACTCTGCCTTTTTATCAAGATTTTATGTAAATGTGATTGTATGTGACTGGGACCATTGCTTTACAGACACTCAGCATCCTGTTGGATTTTGCACTGCTGTGTTCCATTGACCGAGCCAGTGTTACGGTTCTGTATTTGTGTTTGGTTCTTGCCACACCATTTGAATGTGACAAGAATTTGAAATATATGCTTTCAGTACCTTTTGTAGGAAAAAAGTTTTGTTTTTATAGACTAGGTCTCAAAAAATTGGCTAATTCAGGGAAATAGTAGCAACGGGGGAAGTCAATTGTTTGGACATTTCAGTATCTTTTATTACTCTAGATTGGCTGTGTAGTCATGGATTCAAGCCTGATTAAGAAACAGCAAGACTGCTCTGAAGAAACTTTAAGCTAGAAATAGTTCCCTAAATTTGGATCAGTTCCTATCTTGAAGTCAGTGTCTGGTTAAGAACTTAATTTTCCATATTATTTGGTTCCTCCTTCCCAATTTCATGTGCTTATTATGATTTTTACAATATAGAAATTATTCCTTGGATCTATTTTAAATATTTGTGTTGTCATGGTATTAGAGATATTTGAAGTGAAATTCTCGCTGATAGGATTTATCCATTTAAGCCTAGCTTGAATTTTAAGTCAATAAGTGGCAAACATTCTTTATTAATTCATTCATTCACTCATTCAACAGTCATTTATTGAATTTCCATTATTGGATAAGTTCAGGGCTAGGTGATCAGGAATAGAGATAAAAAGACAAAATCCTTTACTTTAGGAGGCCTACTCCAAGGAAGAAATAGAAATTCTTTTCTTCTAGAGATCGTTTTCCATTGATCATGTGAAACCCAATGCATTCCAAAATTTTTTAAATGATGAATGAAGGAAAAAAGAAAGAAAATATATGTGACTGAAGCAGGGAGGAGGGAGGTAAGATCAACTCCAGGGTCAATGCTCCTGATTAGACAAGTTTTACTCTATATAAGCATGCTCAACTAATAGGGTGACTGTGGGCTGAAATCCAGTTCATGCTCCACTAATGGAGTGCTACACTTTGACCCACTTTTGCTTCCCTTCCAAGAAAGGGTGCCTTTTTCTAATCTTCAAAAAGTTCTGAAAGGTTAGTGGTGACCATGATCAGCTCTCACGTTTGATAATATTGATGGCTAATATTTATAGCCTTAACATGTGACAGGCAACATGCTTCATGCATAATCCCTCATCTATTTTATCTGAACAACCCAATGAGGGAGACGCTCTACTGTCCCTGTTTTGCAGACAAGAAAACCGTGGCTTATAGAGAATGTAACTTGCCTAAGGATAACCGGCTGGTAGAGGCCGATTTGAAGCTAGGCTGTTTATCTCCAGAAGTCACATATTTTAACCACCGCGTTGAAGCATAATAAACACAAATACGCATAAACACACTAACTTGAATTTGATTATCATTTGCAGTAAAGAGTCTTTATGCAACATCTGTAGACTAGCAGAGGATTCAAATGGCCAGGAATCTTGTATTTGGAATTCAGGAATACTGAGCAGGGATAAATTGCTGTTGTGGAATTCTTGGTTACACTGCTCTATTAATTTAATGGCAGACTCTGACTTTATTACAGTAAATAACATATTCATGAAAATGTTTAAACACTCATGAATGAAGAGAAGAGGCATTAGAAATGCACTCTGCTAGCATAACTAACAAAGTAGTGAAATCAGTTCTCTGCATTAGGGAATTCTGGGGAGGTGATCTGCACATGCAGTCTCAGACTCTTTCCGTCTGTTTTGTGTTGGGCATTCAAGCCTGCCTTCCATTACCACAGAGGCCAACTAAAGAGAGCTATTTATTTGCGAGAGGAAAATCAGCAGCCTCTCAGTGGAATCAAGCGATTACAAAGTAATGTAGGCCTTCACAAAGAAAAAGTTTGTTCTGGATTGGTTTAGGCTAATCCACACAGGGAAGTGCTGAGCAGTCCTTCATTCCTGTTGCATGAGCGAGACAACTGCATCCTGAGCAGGGAACTGAAAATGCAAGTGTTTTATGAATGTCAGGTAAGGCCTGATGGGCTCTGCAGATAATTTTGTTTGCGATTCTAATTTCATAGGCTTCAGACCATCTGCTCTAGTGAAGGATAGCTCCTGGGTGTTCCTGACATCAGAATTTTGGGCACTTATACCAATAAGTTAAAAGATACAATAGGGGGGTATTTTCAGAAATAAAACATTATTTTTAGTTAATTATTAACTCCTTTTGGAGGTCTTTGAACAGGAGCCATGATGTTGGTGCGGCTTTAGGTGCACAATGCTTTATATGTGGCAGTGAACATTGAGGTTGTAACGATGTGGACCATAAGAACCCAGGTGATAACGGTGGTAATGAGAGGGGGGAAGACAGATGGGAGAGAAATAATATCACACATTGACAGGACTTGGCTACACTTAATTGAATATAAGAGGCAGTGGAGAAAAAAGAGCTGGTCATTTTCTGCTGCATACATTCACTTATTTAAGAAGTAGGTATTTAGGACCTATTAAGTCTCAGGCACAGGGCAGTGCTGAGTATACAATGATGAAAATATAAAACCCTTGCTCACATGATGGTTATCTAGGTAGAGATACACAGAGTACCCAGGACTAAGTCTATGATGGAGACATCTGACTGAGTCATGCAAATAAAGGAAGGCTTGCTTCAATAAGTAAGTAATATACGAGCTGAGGTATTAAATATGAGACAGGGGTTAACTTGGTGAATAACGGGAAGAAGATTGTTTTAGGCTGGGAGAAGTCCCAGTATCAGGAGAGAGGATGACGTAGATGAGGAACTGAGAGGCCAGTGTAGAAAATGACAAAAGAATATAGGCATGGGTGGAAAGAAATTAGGTTTAAGAAATAGGTAGAGGCTGGTGGCAGTCATTAATACTCAAATATCCCAGTTATCCAACTTAACATGTATAATTTTGCATTTTCCTGCTGTCCTGAAATGAGATAGGGAAACTACTTCATAAATCAAAATAGTACAAGATAATATTGAGAAATGCTTTGGAAGACAGTGAGATTAAAATTCAGCCTTGTGGCAAGAATCAAATCAAGCCATTACACCCATGGTGAAAACTTTCAAATGGATTAAAATTCCTCTGAGCAGAGGTTCAGCTGAGAATGTAACCTCTAGAAAATCCTTCCAATTCAAGAAAAGTGGCTCAGAGAAAAGGAACCAAGGGTGTTGTTCTTCCAGCTAAATTAAAGCCTGATAGCTGCAAAAATAATTTCTGTTAAAAGACTCTGTGTGAGAGAAAGAGAGAGAAAGAGGCAGTGAGAGGAAGAGGAAGATGAGGCGAGGGAAGGGGAAGAGGAGGTGGAGGGGGGAGAGGGGAGGGGGGAGGGAGAGAGGGGAGTGGGGGGAGAGAGATGGGAAAAAAAAAAAGAAAACCCAAGAGGTTTATTGAGTAGCTCTGTTTACAATAGCCAGGTCATGGAAGCAACCTAAATGCCCATCAACAGATGAATGGCTAAAGAAGATGTGGTACATATATACAATGGAATAGTACTCAGCCATAAAAAGGAATGAAATTGGGTCATTTGTTGAGATGTGAATGGATCTGGAGACTGTCATACAGAGTGTAGTCAGTCAGAAAGAAAAAACAAATATCGTATATTAACGCATATATGAGGAACATAGAAAGATGGTACGGATGAACCGGTCTGCAGGGCAGAAATAGAGACACAGATGTAGAGGACAAACATATGGACACCAAGGGGGGAAAGCGGCAGGGGGTGGGGATGGTGGTGTGATGAATTGGGCAATTGGGATTGACATGTATACACTGATGTGGATAAAATGGATGACTAATAAGAACCTGCTGTATGAAAAAAATAAATAAAATTCAAAAATTAAAAGAAAAACACTACGGAATTTACTGGAATCAAAGAGGTGAAAGTTTTGAGCTGCACTACCAAACAGTCTGAACAACAACAACAGCGACAACTACAAAAAAAACAAAAGCAAAGAGCCTGTTACTGTTGGTCCTACCTTTTATGGAAAGGAAGCAGGCTGGAAAATACCTCAGTGGCCAGGGTGAGCTTCTATTCTAATTCCTTCCGATGTGAAACTTAATGAAAAATAGAAGTTCCCAGAGGCAGAGTCAAGGACAACAAAGAATTGTAGCCTGGGCAGCTTTTCTCAATTAACAACATTTGTGGTTAATCAAGGATCATTTCTATCATAGGGTAAGTGTCCTGGCAATATCTGACCAGCAGATTTCACAGTTGCTACAAAGCAGTGATTTGTGTATGGCTCGTAGTCTTCTGCCTTCTGAATGGAATTGTTTGCTGTGATTATCCTGTCCCAGTCTTGCCACTGCATTTTTGGGTATGTGTGGGTCAAATAACATATTTCAGTTCATAGGTCTTTGTACCAAAAGGACCCATGTCCAAACACAATGAGAGACTACTGGACGAGAGTCAAAGATATTGGAGTTTGAGGTGGATGCAGTGATTGTATGGGACTTGGGTTTTCTTCTCTGGGGAAGAAGGATGATAACAGATGTAGGAAAGAGAATGAACTGAACATTTGACGATTCAGAGTGGACTGCAGAAACTGTTGGTCCTGTCCATCAAATATTTCCACTTCTCCTGATCACATGGTGTGATTATATTTCTTCACTTCATGAAGTTAAGTCTGACCGTATATTTGATGTACACTGGTTAATGAAATGGGAGTCATTCACCATACCCTCCTTTGAAATAACCAGCACAGCTTCAGATGTTTCCTTCAGAAAGGATTATGTGAAACCTCAGCCAGCCCACAGTGGATGTATAGTAGGAGGGAGAAAGAAATCACTTTTTAAAAATAATTTAAGCCTGAGAGATTGGTAGGATGTTTATTACTGCAGGATTACCTAGATTATCCTGGCTGATACAGGGCTACATTATATAGAAATTTTTAATCAATATGAATTGCTTTTATCTTTATCCTAAGAGCAATGGAAAACAAATAATTTTAGATACGGTAATTAATATTTTCACTGCCATATTGTTAGCCAACTCATCTTTGGTAAGGTCAAGTTTATGCATTACCTCTATACCTGATGCTCTGGACAATTTGCATATAAGCTCACTGAACAAGCCCCAGGTGACAGAAAAGATATCCACAAAATTGATTTGATATCTTTTCCTCCAATTACTGAGATGTTTCTCTCCAGTGTGTGCCCTCAGAAGAATACTCGTATTGGATGTGAATACCCTCACGTGGTGCTCATTAGAGGAGGTTCATTACATACCTATTCCCTAGACCTCCAATTTTCCAATCTTGTCCTTTTCAAATGCCTAACCTTGCAGTCACACCATAAACCTTTACCCACGGACCATCAGCATTCCATTTCACTGGCAATGAAGTGACCACTGTGTTTAAGCACAGTCAAGTTTGGCATTGAACCCCAGATTTCCACCTTAGAGGGACCTCTCATCATACCAAGTACTATATTGGTCATGGTTCTGTCAGGAAGGGGTAAACCACTTTATATAGTTTAAGCAGAAAGGGAGTAAATGCAGGAAATGGTCAGAAAGGTGCGGGAAGACCTGGAGTAACAAATGGGAGAATATTGTTGACCAAAGACCAAGAAGCTGCAACTGCCCTTTAAAGGAAACCATGAGGGGGTACTTTGAGCAAAATTACCACCAATGATGCTACTTGGAAATATACTATTACTGCTGAGTAGGAATACAGAAGTCTGTCCTACTACTGAATTTCCTGAAACTTCCACTGATACAGCTGGAAGCTGTTATGTGCCATTGTAGACAATTTCCCTGCTGATACTGTAGCTGCTGTCTTAATTGCCCCCATAATTAGAATAAAATGGCCCCTCCTTTTTTGTCACCTTCTATTCTCCTTTCAGCGCATCTCATTAGACGAATCCAACAAAAACCTGGATGGTTGGGGGAGTCTGGTATGCAGTTTGTAGGTATTTAGCCCTGGTGATACAAGAGCACATATATAGAGAATGGGAAACTGAAAGCCAGTGGGCACTTTTGGGCACAAAGGTACTGTGATCCCATTTCAACTTAATGGAGATCACCAGTCTCTTAATTTTCCTTCTGATCTTGGGTGGCCTTGGCCTGCAGCGGCTTGAAGCAGGATTTCGGTTCCCTGGCCAGAGACTGAAGTCAGGCTGCAGCGGTTAGAGCACCGAATCCTAGCCACTAGACCACCAGGGACCAGTGGCCAGTGACAAGGCCCTGGCTTGTTGGCTTTGTAGTAGTAAAGTTTCACAAAGAGACGGAAAGTAGTGAAACAAGTAGAGTGTTTATTAGGAGGAAAAAGAGTATGTGTGGATAGACACATGGGTCGGCTCAGAGAAAGAGCTGCGCCCTCGTGGTTGTTTGAATCACTTATATGGGGCATTTCTTCCGGGTTTCCTTTGGCCAATCGCCTTGCTTTGCCTGGTTCCGAGTCCGTATTTGGTTTATCTCAGGGTCCTCCCAATGTATGCATGTGCATCTCTTAGCCAAGATGGATTCTAGTGAAGAGACCTATGGGTAGGTTGACATCACTCCCTTTTTGACCTCCAAGGCGCCTCTCTGTGCATGTATAGTCGGGAAGGACTCCGTGACCTCGAAAATGAGAGTACGTGGTCTCTTTTATCTGGGCAGGGCTCAGCCTCTGTTATTATTCTCCTGCTATTTTCTTCATCTTGGAGTATTTATCACCAGGAGACAAACTCCAGCTGCTCAGCCTGGGGCCCATCTACCTCCTGCCTCATTCCTACTTCATTAGCTCTTTCTCCTCAGTTCTCTTTGCCACTTTCTTCTCATCATCCTGATCTCCAATTATTGTAGTGTGCAAGGCTCAGACCTCAGATCTATATTCTTCTTTTTATACATTTATTCTCAAGGGTATCCTCTCTAATCTCATGATATAAGTCTGTAGACTGACCATGTATTATCTTCGGTTCCAAACCCTCCTCCAAATTCCAGACTTCTACATCTAATCATCCACTTGAACAGTTCTCAAGACAGACTAACTGGTATTTAAAACTTAGCACATACCAAAACAGATCTCTTGATTTTTCCTTTTCCCCTACCACCCCCCCCAAACAAACAGCAGTAGCAACTTAATAACTGGTAGTGTCATCTTCCCAGTTGTTGAGACCAAATACCTGATGGTAATTTCTGAGCCCTCTATTTCCCTAACACTGTACATGTCATATATCCAGCACAACTTGTCTGCTTCATCTTCAAGATAAATTAAACATATGTCTCCCTTGACTTCTCCATCATGACCATTCTAGTCGCAAGTATCATTTTTTCTGGACTACTTCAGTAGATCCATAACTGGCTTTTTTCTTTCACCCTTAATATCCCCTACAGAGTCTGTGCCACACAGCAGCTGGAATAACCTTCCAAAAATTTAACGAGGTTAAGTAAATTTTCTGATCAAATTCCTTCGAAGGATCCCCATCTCACTCAAAATAAGTTCCTATGATTGTAATGTGGTCTAGAAAGCCCTGCATCTTCTGTCCCTTTGCCACCCTTCCTGCTCTGATTTAATGTCTTACCAGTAACTCTCTATTACTCAGGATGTTTCAACACATTACTTTCTTGCTGATCTTCAATGTAATAAGCACATTCAGTGCTTTTGTACATATTCTTTCCTCTCCCTGGAATGCTCTTCCCTCAGGTGTCTTGTTCCATCAATTTCATTAGGTATCTGCTCAAAATCACCTTATTAGAGAAGCTTTTCCTGACTATTGTACCAAAAAAGCTTTTCTCGGTATGTTCTGTTTCCTTCCCCTGATTTATTTCATACCACTTACCACTCCTCTCCTTTTTCTGTATAACTCTTTGTTTATATAACTCTATATCTTTGTTTATTGCTTGTCTCCTGCCACTAAAACATTTAGCTTCGTGACAGCAGGTACTTGGTTTTATTCACTGATATCTCCCAGTGTTTAGAACAGTGCCTGGCCCTGGGTTGGTATTCACCACATACTTGTTGAATGAGTAAATGGATGGATGGATGAATAAACAAATGCAGTAGGAAAAAATGGACTGGACTGGAGAGATTCCAGTGTGCTTACAACTTGGGATGGGAAATTGTTGACGTATGATGGTAGCTTGGACGAGGGTGGTGGTGGTATAGTGGAGGGAGGGCAGCAGATGCTCTCAAGGGGTATTTATAGAATATCAGACAGCATTTCTTGGTCAGTTAAATGTAGGTGGCGAGGAAGAATTCAATGTTAAGGATACTACCTAGATTTCTGGCTTGTGCACTGGATTAATGATGGCACTATAGAATAGAATAGAAGGGAAACTGATTTTAAGGAAAAAATCATGAATTCAGTTTTGAATGTTTAACTATATGCATCCAGACCCAACTTTCTGAGGAGCGATTGCCTGAATAATTCAAATCCCTAGATTCATCTCACAACACTTATAATGAAGAAGATATTTACGTTGCTGATCTCTAGGGTTTTTAATGAAAGTATGAATAATTACTAGAGGGGGTAAGGACTAGAGTTCCTTACCCCCACTATAGGAACTATATTTCTTCTTGTCACCCAAGGTGCCTTCCTCTCTCAAGTCTGCTGCAAGGAAGTATTGATATCTAAAACAATTCACTTACACCATAATGTGAATTTGAGTCCATGAAGCATCATTATGAAGTCAGCCTCATTTCTGACTGTGTAATAGAAGTCTCCACCCCTGTCCCCACTTAAAGAGATTTCAAGCAAGAGTAAGCAGGCAGGCCAGATTACTGCAGGAATAGTAACCTGTCTGTTATACACGATATTATATAGATCAAATGATAATCTAGACCTTTTTTTTTTTTTTTACATAGGATAAATTCTGGGTTCATTTGATAATGTCAGAAAGTTGAGTAGCTAAAACATTTTAGCCTCATTTCCATTTGCCAAATAAATGTATCCTCAGCCCCAAGAATTTCAAGCCAGAATAGGCAGGTAGGTAAAATCATTATAGGAATAAAGACCTATCTACTATCCATGAGATTTTATCGATCTTCAGGGTAATTTAAACCCATTTTTTAAAAAATGGGATAAATCCTAGGTTTATTTTAATAATCTCAGCTATGTAAATGGCTGGTTGCCTGGGAGATATATTATAGCTTCTGTAGGCATGTCAAGAAAAGAAATTGCTTAGCAATAAAAACTTGAAAAGGATGAGCACTGATATAGTGAAGCTTTTATGATAAATCTACCTTTGCAATGTCTTTCTGAAATAAGGAGTTGCATCCCAAAAGAGGTATTTATGCTGCATATGAAAACCACCACTGATTAAAATAGCAGAGTAGAGAAAATTGAGTTATTTAAATGTTAATTATGCCCCAAATAAAAAAGTGTTCACATGACAAAAAAGGAAAGAGTTCTTTTTTTCCCCACTTTAAGCCCATCTTTTTTTTTTTAACTGCCAATAACAGCTCAATTTATTTTTATTTATTTTTTTAAACATCTTTATTGGGGTATAATTGCTTTACAATGGTGAGTTAGTTTCTGCTTTATAACAAAGTGAATCAGTTATACATATACATATGTTCCCATATCTCTTCCCTCTTGTGTCGCCCTCCCTCGCACCCTCCCTATCCCACCCCTCCAGGCGGTCAAAGAGCACCCAGCTGATCTCCCTGTGCTATGCGGCTGCTACCCACTAGCTATCTACCTTACCTTTGGTTGTGTATATATGTCCATATCTCTCTCTCGCTTTGTCACAGCTCAGCCTTCCCCCTCCCCATATCCTCAAGTCCGTTCTCTAGTAGGTCTGTGTCTTTATTCCTGTCTTACCACTAGGTTCTGCATGACTTTTTTTTTTCTTAAATTCCATATTTATGTGTTAGCATACGGTATTTGTCTTTCTCTTTCTGACATACTTCACTCTGTATGACAGACTCTTGGTCTATCCACCTCATTACAAATAGCTCAATTTCATTTCTTTTTATGGCTGAGTAATATTCCATTCTATATATGTGCCACATCTTCTTTATCCATTCATCCGATGATGGGCACTTAGGTTGTTTCCATCTCCGGGCTATTGTAAATAGAGCTGCAATGAACATTTTGGTACATGACTCTTTTTGAATTATGGTTTTCTCAGGGTATATGCCCAGTAGTGGGATTGCTGGGTCATATGGTAGTTCTATTTGTAGTTTTTTAAGGAACCTCCATACTGTTCTCCATAGTGGCTGTACCAATTCACATTCCCACCAGCAGTGCAAGAGTGTTCCCTTTTCTCCACACCCTCTCCAGCATTTATTGTTTCTAGATTTTTTGATGATGGCCATTCTGACTGGTGTGAGATGATATCTCATTGTAGTTTTGATTTACATTTCTCTAATGATTAATGATGTTGAGCGTTCTTTCATGTGTTTGTTGGCAGTCTGTATATCTTCTTTGGAGAAATGTCTATTTAGGTCTTCTGCCCATTTTTGGATTGGGTTGATTGTTTTATTATTATTGAGCTGCTTGTAAATTTTGGAAATTAATCCTTTGTCAGTTGCTTCATTTGCAAATATTTTCTCCCATCCCATTGTCTTTTGGTCTTGTTTATGGTTTCCTTTGCTGTGCAAAAGCTTTGAAGGTTTCATTAGGTCCCATTTTTGTTTTTATTTCCATTTCTCTAGGAGGTGGGTCAGAAAGGATCTTGCTGTGATTTATGTCATAGAGTGTTCTGCCTATGTTTTCCTCTAAGAGTTTGATAGTTTCTGGCCTTACATTTAGGTCTTTAATCCATTTTGAGCTTATTTTTGTGTATGGTGTTAGGGAGTGATCTAATCTCAGACTTTTACATGTACCTGTCCAGTTTTCCCAGCACCACTTATTGAAGAGGCTGTCCTTTCGCCACTGTACATTCCTGCCTCCTTTATCAAAGATAAGGTGACCATATGTGTGTGGGTTTATCTCTGGGCTTTCTATCCTGTTCCATTGATCTATCTTTCTGTTTTTGTGCCACTACCATACTGTCTTGATTACTGTACCTTTGTAGTATAGTCTGAAGTCAGGGAGCCTGATTCCTCCAGCTCCGATTTTCGTTCTCAAAATTGCTTTGGCTATCCGGGGTCTTTTGTGTTTCCATACAAATTGTGAAATTTTTTGTTCTAGTTCTGTGAAAAATGCCAGTGGTAGTTTGATAGGGATTGCATTGAATCTGTAGATTGCTTTTGGTAGTAGAATCATTTTCACAATGTTAATTCTTCCAATCCAAGAACATGGTATATCTCTCCATCTATTTGTATCATCTTTAATTTCTTTCATCAGTGTCTTATAATTTTCTGCATACAGGTCTTTTGTCTCCTTAGGTAGGTTTATTCCTAGATATTTTCTTCTTTTTGTTGCAATGGTAAATGGGAGTGTTTTCTTGATTTCACTCTCAGATTTTTCATCATTAGTGTATAGGAATGCCAGAGATTTCTGTGCATTAATTTTGTATCCTGCAACTTTACCAAATTCATGGATTAGCTCTAGTAGTTTTCTGGTAGCATCTTTAGGATTCTCTATGTATAGAATCATGTCATCTGCAAACAGTGACAGCTTTACTTCTTTTCCGATTTGGATTCCTTTTATTTCCTTTTCTTCTCTGATTGCTGTGGCTAAAACTTCCAAAACTATGTTGAATAACAGTGGTGAGAGTGGGCAACCTTGTCTTATTCCTGATCTTAGTGGAAATGCTTTCAGTTTTTCACCATTGAGGATGATGTTGGTTGTGGGCTTGTCATATATGGCCTTTATTATGTTGAGGAAAATTCCCTCTATGCCTACTTTCTGCAGGGTTTTTATCATAAATGGGTGTTGAATTTTGTCAAAAGCTTTCTCTGCATCTATTGAGATGATCATATGTTTTTTCTCCTTCAGTTTGTTAATATGGTTTATCACGTTTATTGATTTGCGTATATTGAAGAATCCTTGCATTCCTAGAATAAACCCCACTTGATCATGGTGTATGATTTTTTTAATGTGCTGTTGGATTCTGTTTGCTAGTATTTTGTTGAGGATTTTTGCATCTATGTTCATCAGTGATATTGGCCTGTAGTTTTCTTTCTTTGTGACATCCTTGTCTGGTTTTGGTATCAAGGTGATGGTGGCCTCGTAGAAGGAGTTTGGGAGTGTTCCTCCCTCTGCTATATTTTGGAAGAGTTTGAGAAGGATAGGTGTTAGCTCTTCTCTAAATGTTTGATAGAATTCGCCTGTGAAGCCATCTGGTCCTGGGCTTTTCTTTGTTGGAAGATTTTTAATCACAGTTTCAATTTCAGTGCTTGTGACTGGTCTGTTCATATTTTCTATTTCTTCCTGATTCGGTCTTGGCAGGTTGTGCATTTCCAAGAATTTGTCCATTTCTTCCAGGTTGTCCATTTTATTGGCATAGTTGCTTGTAGTAATCTCTCATGATCTCTTTTATTTCTGCAGTGTCAGTTGTTACCTCTCCTTTTTCATTTCTAATTCTATTGATTTGAGTCTTCTCCCTTTTTTTCTTGATGAGTCTGGCTAGTGGTTTATCTATTTTGTTTATCTTCTCAAAGAACCAGCTTTTAGTTTTATTGATCTTTGCTATTGTTTCCTTCATTTCTTTTTCATTTATTTCTGATCTGATTTTTATGATTTCTTTCCTTCTGCTAGCTTTGGGGTTTTTTTGTTCTTCTTTCTCTAATTGCTTGAGGTGCAAGGTTAGGTTGTTTATTCGAGATGTTTCCTGTTTCTTAAGGTGGGCTTGTATTGCTATAAATTTCCCTCTTAGAACTGCTTTTGTTGCATCCCATAGGTTTTGGGTCGTTGTGTCTCCACTGTTATTTCTTTCTAGGTATTTTTTAATTTCCTCTTTGATTTCTTCAGTGATCACTTCGTTATTAAGTAGTGTATTGTTTAGCCTCTATGTGTTTGTATTTTTTATAGGTCTTTTCCTGTAATTGATATCTAGTCTCATAGCGCCGTGGTTGGAAAAGATACTTGATACAATTTCAATTTTCTTACATTTACCAAGGCTTGATTTGTGACCCAAGATATGATCTATACTGGAGAATGTTCCATGAGCACTTGAGAAAAATGTGTATTCTGTTGTTTTTGAATGGAGTGTCCTATAAATATCAATTAAGTCCATCTTGTTTAATGTATCATTTAAAGCTTGTATTTCCTTATTTATTTTCATTTTGGATGATCTGTCCATGGGTGAAAGTGGGGTGTTAAAGTCCCCTACTATGAATGTGTTACTGTCGATTTCCCCTTTTATGGCTGTTAGTATTTGCCTTATGTATTGAGGTGCTCCTATGTTGGGTGCATAAATATTTACAATTGTTATATCTTCTTCTTGGATTGATCCCTTGATCATTATGTAGTGTCCTTCTTTGTCTCTTCTAATAGTCTACTCTAAAGTCTATTTTGTCTGATATGAGAATTGCTACTCCAGCTTTCTTTTGGTTTCCATTTGCATGGAATATCTTTTTCCATCCCCTTACTTTCAGTCTGTATGTGTCTCTAGGTCTGAAGTGGGTCTCTTGTAGACAGCATATATATGGGTCTTGTTTTTGTATCCATTCAGCCAATCTGTGTCTTTTGGTGGGAGCATTTAGTCCATTTACATTTAAGGTAATTATCGATATGTATGTTCCTATTCCCATTTTCTAAATTGTTTTGGGTTCGTTATTATGGGTCTTTTCCTTCTCTTGTGTTTCTTGCCTAGAGAAGTTCCTTTAGCATTTGTTGTAAAGCTGGTTTGGTGGTGCTGAACTCTCTCAGTTTTTGCTTGTCTGTAAAGGTTTTAATTTCTCCATCAAATCTGAATGAGATCCTTGCTGGGTAGAGTAATCTTGGTTGCAGGTTTTTCTCCTTCATCACTTTCAGTATGTCCTGCCACTCCCTTCTGGCTTGTAGGGTTTCTGCTGAGAGATCAGCTGTTAACCTTATGGGGATTCCCCTGTGTGTTATTTGTTGTTTTTCCCTTGCTGCTTTTAATATGCTTTCTTTGTATTTAATTTTTGACAGTTTGATTAGTATGTGTCTTGGCGTATTTCTCCTTGGATTTATCCTGTATGGGACTCTCTGTGCTTCCTGGACTTGATTAACTATTTCCTTTCCCATATTAGGGAAGTTTTCAACTATAATCTCTTCAAATATCTTCTTAGTCCCTTTCTTTTTCTCTTCTTCTTCTGGAACCCCTATAATTTGAATGTTGGTGCGTTTAATGTTGTCCCAGAGGTCTCTGAGACTGTCCTCAGTTCTTTTCATTCTTTTTTCTTTATTCTGCTCTGTAGTAGTTATTTCCACTATTTTATCTTCCAGGTCACTTATCCGTTCTTCTGCCTCAGTTATTCTGCTATTGATCCCATCTAGAGTATTTTTCATTTCATTTATTGTGTTGTTCATCGTTGTTTGTTTCACCTTTAGTTCTTCTAGGTCCTTGTTCAATGTTTCTTGCATTTTGTCTATTCTATTTCCAAGATTTTGGATCACCTTTACTATCATTATTCTGAATTGTTTTTCAGGTAGACTGCCTATTTCCTCTTCATTTGTTAGGTCTTGTAGGTTTCTATCTTGCTCCTTCATCTGCTGTGTGTTTTTCTGTCTTCTCATTTTGCTTATCTTACTGTGTTTGGGCTCTCCTTTTTGCAGGCTGCAGGTTCGTAGTTCCCGTTGTTTTTGGTGTCTGTCCCCAGTGGCTAAGGTTGGTTCAGTGGGTTGTGTAGGCTTCCTGGTGGAGGGGACTAGTGCCTATGTTCTGGTGGATGAGGCTGGATCTTGTCTCTCTGGTGGGCAGGTCCGCGTCTGGTGGTGTGTTTTGGGGTGTCTGTGGACTTATTATGATTTTAGGCAGCCTCTCTGCTAATGGGTGGGGTTGTGTTCCTGTTTTGCTAGTTGTTTGGCATAGGGTGTCCAGCACTGTAGCTTGCTGGTCGTTGAGTGAAGTTGGGTGCTGGTGTTGAGATGGAGATCTCTGGGATATTTTCACCGTTTGATAGTATGTGGAGCTGGGAGGTCTCTTGTTGACCAGGGTCCTGAAGTTGGGTCTCCCACCTCAGAGGCACAGCACTGATTCCTGGCTGCAGCACCAAGAGCCTTCCATGTACACGGAGTCAACCAAAATTTTTGGAGCAGCTGCTAGATGCCTGGCCCTGTTTGGCATTCAGCAGTGATCAAGCCAGGTAGAGTCCAATTTTCATGAATTATGTAGTGGGGAGGAGAGATGGGTGCAACTTGGGTGAGGGATTTCACCTTGCTGGGCCTCTGTTTTCTCATTGGCCCGCCGTCCGCACGACTGTCACGGCTTCGGCCGCCAGGGCCCCTCCAGAGCTGGCAGCCTCAGTGAGGCCGCCCTCCCCTCGGGCTCCGGGCCAGTTCCGTGACGGCGGAGGGAAGAGACCCCGAGCTGCGGGAGTTCCAGCTCTCAAGCCCAAGTATTTATTAATGTATTTATTTAGCATCTATCCATTTGACAAGTTTGAGGCTGATGCTATGGGAAATACTGAACCTGAATGTACTAGGTTTGCTACAATTGAGAGCCTCTTAGTTTATTACATGATAGGAAATATTTCAATAATTCAAGCGTCTTGGTAGGAAATTCTCAGATGTGTTCCTCCTGGGCATGTGTTATGGGCTAAACTGTATATCCCCCAAAGACGTGTTAGAGTTCTAAGCCCCACTACCTCAGAAAGTGAGCTTATTTGGAAGTAGGGTTATTGCTAATGTAGTTAATATGATGTCATGTAGGTATATGGTAGGCCTTCCACCCAGTACGGCTGGTGCTCTTGGAGGAGGTGAGACACAAAGACAGAGAACACAGGGAGAAGATGACCATGTGACGATGGAGGTAGAGACTGGAGCGAGGCATCCAGAGTCAAGGAGTGTCACGTATTGCTGGCAATACCAGAACCTAAGAGAAAAGCATGGAACAGCGGCCACCCTAGACCTTTCAGAGGAAACACAGCCCTGATGACACCTTGTTCTCAATTTCTAGCCTCCAGAACTGTTGAGATACTAACTTTTGTTGTTTTTAGCTTTCCCAGTTAGTGGTTCTTTGTTACAGCTGCCTTAGGAAACTAATTCAGAATGGCTGACCACTCATGGGGCAAACAAGATATAAAGCGGTTTAGAGATAAGAAGTTAGACAAGAAGTGCCATGGAGAAAACTTATAGGACAACTGGTCACCACCTATTGTCAAGTTAGATGGATTCTACACCCCTATAGACCAATCACTGCAGAACACAGTGCATTTCACTCTGTGGGCTGCTGAACACAAACCGACTTGTTAAGTCATCAGTCACTCTCAAATGTATAGTAATGGAAGCAAAAGACAACATGTTATTTACTCAGAAAATGCTCTCTTGAAATTGAACAATGGGAAAGTTAAATAACAGCTTATGTGTTCCTGCTTCCCACTCTTCTGCTTGATTTCTCATTCTTATGTGACTGTACCACTAAGAGCCTCATGGATACCATCAATGGCTGTAATATGGCTGAAGGGAAAATGCCCAACTATGAAATAGGAAGGAAAAAAAAAAACAACCCTAAAAGCACTGGCACAAAACAAGCTCCACTGGAATTTATGTTTCAGTGATTACCAAATCTATATTCACGACTCTAGTTACACAGTCTAAAACCAACTGGGAGAAAAATGAAATATGCCATAAACCATAGGAATGTTTTGTCTCTGTAACGTCAGGTATCTGAGTATTTGATGGTATCTACTGCATTTTTTGTATTCTTCACTAAGTTAAATTGGCAACACTGAATCAAGTCCTGAAAAGTAAATTCAAACCTGGAATTCTAAATGCGTAACAGGATTGCTTAGAGAACTCTACATATATGCACACACCATATATAAAGCGGCTAGCATAGGGCAACATTATATATATTGAACAATGATACTGAATATAGACATTGAATGTATATCTATATCTATGTATAGATACAGATGTATATTATGTATCTTAATGCCAGCCACACTAGATTACAACTTCTGTCTGTGCTTTCTGGTCTTGCCTTGTAGAGTTTCTCCCTGCAAATGTACAGTAAGTATTCAGATAAAGATTCAGTGTGACTCTTGTACAGATTTTTTGAGTTCTTTATGTATCTACATTTCCTCTGCTACCCTGTTCTTCAAATACTTTGGGCTTTTTCTCCTCAACTTAGTGAGACCACCATCCTTTGCTTGGTACAGCCTGCCTATGCCTTCGTCAAGAAACCTCAGGCAATCTGAATTCTCCATTGGTTTTGTTCTTACAGGGATCACGGTTCTGCTCTGCCTGATGTCCAAAGACTGAACATTGTCATTTTGTATATTTTATTCAGTGTCCTAGTTATTCATGATGAGAGAGCAAATCCCCACCAATTATTCCTTTGTTTCCAGAAGTAGAATTCCATAAGCTACTTACTTACATAAGATGTATTCAACCTCTTTTAAACTTCCTTAAAATACAAATTTTATGTTCCTTTACAATCTCCAAATTATTAGATCTTTTATGCTCAATGGCTCTTTTTTATTATCTTTATCCTTTTTTGTTTCATTTTTATTCTTAAAAGTCTGGCTCACATTAAAAACAACAGCATACTAATGTGTTTGTTGGGGCTTACTGCTGGTTCATACCTGGCTACCCAATGGGTCTCTTGAGTGTGATGGCTGCAATTCCCTGATGGTATCTGAGAATTTGGCAATAAGACTACTTCTAAATGACACTCACACTATAATTAAGGAGAGCATTATTCTGTGACAAGATCCACACCAGCAGTTTATTTCTTCCAAGTCAGCTTTTCTCCATTTCTTTAGGGAGTATTTCTCATGTTTTGGCCTGAGGATAAACACTCTGCTGCCTACTCAAAATTTCAGAAGTAGTAGGAGGGTTATTTAAGCAGCGATCCTGTAAGATGATAATAATAATAATAATTGGAATAATTGAGTAAAGGAATAATAATAATTATTTAAATATATTATTTAATACTAATTAAATGCAAATTAAACATTAATAATTAATAAAAATAATTTTGTAAATATATTATTTAATAATTATTATTGAATTATTCCTTTTTATTTCTACCCAATCTCCATTCCTACTCTGGAAACTTGATAGCTTTGAGGTTAGAGACTCAGTTGCTATCACCAGAATAAATGGCTCCCAAGTCCACTGAAAAGTTCTCCTTTGTGTTGTAGGCTGTATAATTCCTTCACTATATACTTTATTTCCTCTGGGAGTAATTTGAAATCTTTTGACTGCTGAAGTCTGCTCCCTCATTTTTAATACCACTGTAGATTGACTAAGTTATTATTTTTTATCTTTCTTTTCATTTTATAAGGATTTAACAAGGGTAGACATAAACAGATATTCGCAATCTACTCTCTTTTGTACATGCCCAAGGTTTGTTTTGTGTTTTTTTTGAGGTCTTTTTGCCTTTTAAAAATTCCTTATCTCTTCTTTCATACAATGATACAAAAATATCTGTCTTACTTTCTAGCCAGCAATTTTGAAACTAAATCTAAAGATACAATCTATATGAAAGTGTCTGTAATTGTGAACAACTGAGTAAATATTTGGGCACAATGCTCCTGTTAAGCACATTTTTTAAAAGGAAGGAAAAATAAACAAAGCATGATCCTCTACAGAGTTTGACAAGAAATTGTCATTTGTATTATCTTTCATTGGTAGGTATCAAATTTGTGAGGTTTGGGCTCAGTGAGTTTGGGTGGTGTTTTGTGCAACTACACAGACAGAGCTCACAAACCGTGCAGGCTGGTCTTTAATCCATGCCATTAAACACAATCACTTTGGGCATTCACTTGTCAGTGACTGACTGCCATAATGAAAATTCTGGAGTCTGGAGTCTGGAAAGACTCCACTCCCTTTTGCTTTCTGATGGTCTCTTGAATATGACTGTGCCATTTTTGGCAACATTCTCATGTGGACCTGGCATAGGAGGTAACTCTCCCTATAAATATAAGAAATGGGGAGTCCCCTCTGTTTAAAAGTGAAGGTAGTTTAGCCTCTAAGGAAAATAATTCACTACTTAAATGAGAATAAGTAAAAGAGTACCTTTTACTCAGTTCTCTTTTATTTGAGTAGGTAAAAGGTAAGGAAAAGTTTCCACCTTCAGACTATGTTTCCTTCCAGTTACTGTCATGATTTCCAGCCATCAAAAAGCACTAAATAGATCTTACATGCTCTGTAATTTTATAAGCCATCCAAAAATCATCATTACCAGTGAAACAAGTTACCTTTCTTTTTTTTTTCTCCACAACCCAGCTCCAGAATTCAATTTCATGTAGAATGTTTCAAAACTCAGTGAACCTTTAGCCCAGAATTCATGTTGGAAGTGATAATTTCTGATAACTTGTGTACTCATTATTTTCAAACTTCCATGCTTTTGCTGATTTTATATTAATTGCCAGAAATACTGCTATAAGCTATATCTACATCATCCTTGAGATTCTTGCCCGCTTTTACATGTTAAAATTGTTCACTCCCATCCATACGGCTTTTGAAAAATTTCAAGCTTGGAGAGTTATAGAAAGGATACTTATTAATAAGAAAACATCCTCCAAATTTCACATTCTTCCACCCAGTACTATTTATTTTTCCCATCTTAGAATATTACTGAAGAGTTTCAAATTAAAATATGTATTTCTTATAAAATTTATTGCCAGGAAAACAAATGCTTTATCGTTTCTACATCTCAAGGAAATGAATTAAAATTAATATCGTTTCTACATCTCAAGGAAATGAATTAGTTCCCAAAAGGAAAAGTGAGCCCAGTTGGTAGCTCAATTGGTAGTTCTCTCCTCACCCAATATGAGCAATGTTGATCAAAAATTTTACCCACACTACGTTGAGAAATATATATTCCCTTGTTACTAAGCAGATAAATCTATATACACACATACATATAAAAAAATAAACATGTTCATGAAACAAACTCACATTTATAACATACGTTGTATCCTATTTTTGTCTATCACATTTTAAAAAATGATGTTTGTGACCCATATCATTACCAGTGACCTAGCATCTCAAGACCCTCTGTAATGATAACAAATTGCCATTGTGTCAGCAAGGGTTAGAAAATTCTCACCCTTCATTTTGGCCACTAGAGTGTGAATACGGGGCTTGGTCTGTTCTAATTAGATCTTTCCAAGAAGGGGATATTGAACCTTTATATTGTTAAATTTGAAATAGTATATATTTATAGAATTGCGTAACATGAAGAACTTAATGATTTATCGTGGTAATACCTGTACAAACAATACCAAGGATAAGAAACAGTAACATGGAGATTTTTTAAATTTTTCATTTTATACTGGAGTATAATTGATTAAACATGTTAGTTTCAGGTGTACAGCAAAGTGGTTCAGTTATGTATATACACATGTATCTATTCTTTTTCAAATTTTTTCCCATTTAGGTTATTACAGAGTATTGAGCAGAGGTCCCTTAGAAGTCCTCCCATCCCTGCACAACCAATATCTCCTCCATTTTCTCCAAAGCTAAATGCTATCTTCATTATTCTGACATTATTTTTATTTGTTGCTACCTAAGCATTTACCTTTAAATACGATAATTAGATTTTACCCTTTAAAATTTTATCTTACTGAGTATTGATATGTATTCTTTCATGTTTTCTTTCATTCACCATTATTTTTATAAGATCCATCTTTTTTTTTTTTTTTTAAGATGTTAGGGGTAGGAGTTTAGTAATTTATTTATTTATTTTTGCTGTGTTGGGTCTTCATTTCTGTGCGAGGGCTCTCTAGTTGTGGCAAGCGGGGGCCACTCTTCATTGCGGTGCGTGGGCCTCTGACTATCGCGGCCTCTCTTGTTGCAGAGCACAGGCTCCAGACGCGCAGGCTCAGTAGTTGTGGCTCACGGGCCTAGTTGCTCTGCAGCATGTGGGATCCTCCCAGACCAGAGCTCGAACCCGTGTCCCCTGCATTAGCAGGCAGATTCTCAACCACTGCGCCACCAGGGAAGCCCTAAGATCCATCTTTGATGTTGCATGTAGCTATAGATCATTTATTGTCCTTGCTGTATCATGTTCTATACCCACAATTTACTTTTCTATTAATAATTACAGGACATTTATATTGTTTCTAGTTTGGTGCTATTACAATTAATAGTAGTATGATTATTCTACATGACTCTTGATGTATATGTGTCACACGTCTGAAGTGTATACACCTAGCAGTGGAATTGCTTGATCGTAAAGTTTGTTTATGTTCAACACTAGTGGAAAATGATAGTTTCCCAAAGCAATTGTTTCAGCTATTTGCCCATCTGGAATGTATGAAAATTCCAGTTGACATACATTCTCACCAACACTTAGTATGAGCAGAGTTTTTATTTTTAGTCAAATTGTTTCGTGTGTATATTAATCTCATTTTGGATTTAATTTCCTTTCACTGATGACTTATGAAGCTGAGCATCTTTTCCTATATTTTAAAGCCATTTGCAAATTGTTTTATCGAATTCCTGTTCAAGTCTTTTGACCTTTTTTAACTGGGCTGTCTGTACTTTTGTAATTGATTTGTGAAAGTACTTTATAAATAGATTTTAGTTATGTCTCAATACCTTGTCCCACCGCCTTTTTACTATTAATAGAAAAATTAGTTTTAAAGCAAATGTTTATCTTTCCCTTTATGTTCAATAATTTTTGTGTCCTTTTCAAGACAATATACCTCTCTTTGATCACAACCCTCTCCATCCTTTATAGAGGTACCACTGGCTGCCGTGGTAATTATATCCCTGCTTTTGAAAACAAATGTATATATACTTAAAATATCTGTATGTACCCCTACATAATTTTTAAAACTTTACTTGTGTTGTATATTATGTGAAGTGTCATACTTGATATATTCTTTTTTATGTATTGTTTATTTTGATCAATATTTTATGTATAGTTGTCCATATATTTCCATTGATCAACTCATGCCCCCATGACCAGCGCCTAGAAGACAGTGTCCTGCAGGGGGACCAGGGACCAGCTCTTCATGCAAGAGAAAGCCCAACAGCTCCTGGGCTGCCTGAAGCCCAGCCACACATCTCATACCCTCATCTTGTCTTAGGGGCTTGGCAGTCACGAGCCCATTCTCATGTTTACAGGGGGCTGGGGGACCAAGTCTAGGCTGTGAATTTGAGAATCACACAAAGATGACTGCCTGCAGGGAGCCTTCTGCCGCCAGCCCCTCCCCAGACTGCTCAGGTGGAGACAGAGCAGGGCCACCCACTGTCCTGTCTCTGAGTCTGTCTGCAGCTGCGGGCAGTTCCTGGTGCTAACAGAACAAAGTGCCACCTCTGAGCTGGCCCGGCCCACCCCCCAGTGCCACAGGGAGCCCCGTTAGCTTCTCCCAAGCCCTGGTCAGGCCTGGTCTCATCTCAGACGCTTGCTCAGGACAGGGATGTGGCCAGCATGCTCCTCCCTTCAACCTGTTGGTACATTTTCTTTTTTTTTTTTACATCTTTATTGGAGTATAATTGCTTTACAATGGTGTGTTAGTTTCTGCTTTATAACAAAGTGAATCAGTTATACATATACATATGTTCCCATATGTCTTCGCTCTTGTGTCTCCCTCCCTCCCACCCTCCCTATCCCACCCCTCCAGGCGGGCACAAAGTACCGAGCTGATCTCCCTGTGCTATGCGGCTGCTTCCCACTAGCTATCTACCTTACGTTTGGTAGTGTGTACATGTCCATGCCTCTCTCGCGCTTTGTCACAGCTTACCCTTCCCACTCACCATATCCTCAAGTCCATTCTCTAGTAGGTCTGTGTCTTTATTCTTGTCTTACCCCTAGATTCTTCATGACATTTTTTCCCCTCAAATTCCATATATATGTGTTAGCATACGGTATGTGTCTCTCTTTCTGACTTACTTTACTCTGTATGACAGACTCTAGTTCTATCCACCTCATTACAAATTGCTCAATTTCGTTTCTTTTCATGGCTGAGTAATATTCCATTCTATATATGTGCCACATCTTCTTTATCCATTCATCCGATGATGGACACTTAGGTTGTTTCCATCTCTGGGCTATTGTAAATAGAGCTGCAATGAACATTTTGGTACATGACTCTTTTTGAATTATGGTTTTCTCAGGGTATATGTCCAGTAGTGGGATTGCTGGGTCGTATGGTAGTTCTATTTTTAGTTTTTTAAGGAACCTCCATACTGTTCTCCATAGTGGCTGTACCAATTCACATTCCCACCAGCAGTGCAAGAGTGTTCCCTTTTCTCCACACCCTCTCCAGCATTTATTGTTTCTAGATTTTTTGATGATGGCCATTCTGACTGGTGTGAGATGATATCTCATTGTAGTTTTGATTTGCATTTCTTTAATGACTAATGATGTTGAGCATTCTTTCATGTGTTTGTTGGCAGTCTGTATATCTCCTTTGGAGAAATGTCTATTTAGGTCTTCTGCCCATTTTTGGATTGGGTTGTTTGTTTTTTTTGTTATTGAGCTGCATGAGCTGCTTGTAAATTTCCGAGATTAATCCTTTGTCAGTTGCTTCATTTGAAAATATTTTCTCCCATTCTGAGGGTTGTCTTTTGGTCTTGTTTATGGTTTCCTTTGCTGTGCAAAAGCTTTGAAGTTTCATTAGGTCCCATTTGTTTATTTTTGTTTTTATTTCCATTTCTCTAGGAGGTGGGTTAAAAAGGATCTTGCTGTGATTTATGTCATAGAGTGTTCTGCCTGTGTTTTCCTCTCAGAGTTTGATAGTTTCTGGCCTTACATTTAGGTCTTTAATCCATTCTGAGCTTATTTTTGTGTATGGTGTTAGGGAGTGATCTAATCTCATACTTTTACATGTAGCTGTCCAGTTTTCCCAGCACCACTTATTGAAGAGGCTGTCCTTTCTCCACTGTACATTCCTGCCTCCTTTATCAAAGATAAGGTGACCATATGTGTGTGGGTTTATCTCTGGGCTTTCTATCCTGTTCCATTGATCTATATTTCTGTTTTTGCACCAGTACCATACTGTCTTGATTACTGTACCTTTGTAGTATAGTCTGAAGTCAGGGAACCTGATTCCTCCAGCTCCGTTTTTCGTTCTCAAGATTGCTTTGGCTATTCGGGGTCTTTTGTGTTTCCATACAAATTGTGAATTTTTTTGTTCTAGTTCTGTGAAAAATGCCAGTGGTAGTTTGATAGGGATTGCATTGAATCTGTAGATTACTTTGGGTAGTAGAGTCATTTTCACAATGTTGATTCTTCCAATCCAAGAACATGGTATATCTCTCCATCTACTTGTATCATCTTTAATTTCTTTCATCAGTGTCTTATAATTTTCTGCATACAGGTCTTTTGTCTCCTTAGGTAGGTTTATTCCTAGATATTTTCTTCTTTTTGTTGCAGTGGTAAATGGGAGTGTTTTCTTGATTTCACTTTCAGATTTTTCATCATTAGTGTATAGGAATGCCAGAGATTTCTGTGCATTAATTTTGTATCCTGCAACTTTACCAAATTCATGGATTAGCTCTAGTAGTTTTCTGGTAGCATCTTTAGGATTCTCTATGTATAGTATCATGTCATCTGCAAACAGTGACAGCTTTACTTCTTCTTTTCCAATTTGGATTCCTTTTATTTCCTTTTCTTCTCTGATTGCTGTGGCTAAAACTTCCAGAACTATGTTGAATAAGAGTGGTGAGAGTGGGCAAGCTTGTCTTGTTCCTGATCTTAGTGGAAAAACCCCAAAGTTAGCAGAAGGAAAAAAGGAAAAAGAAATGAAGGAAACGATAGCAAAGATCAATAAAACTAAAAGCTGGTTCTTTGAGAAGATAAACAAAATTGATAAACCATTAGCCAGACTCATCAAGAAAAAAAGGGAGAAGACTCAAATCAACGGTACATTTTCTTGAAAGAATGAAAGTCGTCTTTCTCCTGTGGTGGGGGCAATATTTTTATATATATATATATATATATATATATATATACACACACACACACACACATATACATATATATATGTATATGTATATATATATGTGTGTGTGTGTGTATATATATATATATGTATATATATAGTTGTCCATATATTTCCATTGATCAATGGTATTCCACCACAGATATATAATTTCTTCTTGTTTTTACTTACAGATAAATAGGTCTGTTTCTGGGATCTCTATAATTTGTTTTCTTGGCCTGTTTTGTCTCTTTTTGCATCAATATCACACTGTATTAATTCTTTTAATTTATAATAATACGTACTGTTACCTGGTAATGCATGTTCTCCAAGTCTGTTCTTCCACTTCAGTATTATCTTGACTATTTATGCGCCTTTGCATTTTCATATAAATACATTAAATATAATGTATTTAGTCTTTTAATTCATGAATATTGTACACTGCTTCATGTATTTCCATCTTTTAAAATTGGTTTTATAATGTTTTGTTTTGTGATGATGCCTTGCTTTTAATTAATTTTTCCCTAGGAATTTGATATTACCTGTGATATCTCAATTGTCTCATAGAGGAGTTTAAATTATATAATTACTTATAGCTAGTATATGGAAACAAAATGGATATTTATCTATTGACCTTATATTCAATAAGCTTGCTAAATTTATTTGTTGGTTGCAATATGTTTTCTCTAGATATTTTTGTTTTATTTTTCTATGTACACGTTCATGTCATCTGTATTGGTAGAAGTTTTAGGTCTTCCTTTCCAATCCTTATGCCTTTTATTGTTTTGTTCTTTCTTGAATCACTGCTGTAGCTAAAATTAATGTTGAAATGTCGATTGCAAACACCCTTGTCTGTTATTGACATCTGGAGGAAGGTAATATTTTACCATTAAATGTGATGTCTGCTATAGTTGTTTGTAAATACCTTTATCAGATTCACATTGGGAAGTTCACTTGTACTCCTAGCTATAACTCATATTGACAGAAAGTAATTCACATATTTATTTTTAAAAATCCATTTTTACATACTTTATCTTTTAACTATAGCATTAAGTCCATTTTCATTTCATGTAATTTGAAATATCTGACATATTCATGATTTTTGTTTATCCTACCTGTTTTTTTTTTTTATTTCTAGCTTTATTTTGGGTTCATATTTCTAGTGGCTATAGAAATCCCAGCACGCTACTCTAAGCCGTCTGTAGCCCTGGGAAGTGGTCTGCATCAGCTTCTGTGGCTCTTCTTTCACGTGAGTGAGAGTCCTGTTACAGTCCCTGGTTTCAAACACTGAGCTGACCTCTGGCTATCTCACATGGATTACCTAGTTTCTGTTGCCCCATGGACCAAACTCCCAGTTTCCTCCACCTGATTCTGAACGTAGAGGCCAGTATGTACACGGTGTAAGCTTTGCTCACACTTGGTTTCTTTTGCCTTTTGATACATATAAATGTTTATGATGTTTTTGTCCCCATCTTTTACATTCTTTCATATTTTATTAATCATTTCTCTATCTTTGTATTTGGAGAAGAGGGTGGCTTATAACATACAATTTCAATTCTTATCTAACTGGCATTTCTCACTCAGTTTCTACTGTCTGGATTTGGAGCAGCAGTCCAGACTAGAGATGATGATGGCTTAGACTAAAGTGGTGGCAGTGGACAGAACCATCTTGATTTGAGATATCTATTTTGTATCAAATTTTATAAAAGTTTGTGATTGAATGTGAGTGGTGAGATACCTAGGAGTTGTAAAAATATGTCTTCCTTTTTGAGCAGCTGAATAGATTTAGTATCATTATTGAAGTAGGAGAAATTGGAAGAAAGACTTTGCTTTAAGGGGGCTACAGTTCATATTTCACTTCTTGACATGTTGAGATAAAGTATCTGTGGGACACATAAGTGGACATATCCAGCAGGTATTGGAAACATGAGAGGCTCAGTAGAAAAACCTAGTCTAGCGACAAAGTTGGGAGCTGTCAGCGTATAAATGGTACCCAAAACCATTCTCTCCAGTTGGTATTTTTGGCTCCAGTCCATTTGATTGAGTTTGCAGAGTCAGTCAAATGTATGTACTAATTCTGACCCTGTTAACTGAGCTCCCCACCTTCTGCACACAGGTCTTACAGCCACCTCCTCCATTTCACACAATTCCTGAGCTTTCTTTTACTTAGCTATTCTTAACATTTAAAGGGTAAAGGACTTTAGAATGGCTCATAACTAAATCCAGTGAACACTGGTTGACTTATGAAGAAATGGGTATAGGACAGAACAGAGGGGGTTATCCAGATAAATATTAGCCTGGAATTTTGTCTGATTCATTATGTCTTCCAACAGCACTTGAGCTATCATTTCACATGCATATTTTTCTTTTAAATAGACAAAGTTTATGTAAAACCTCCTTTCATAATTTAAAGCTTTTTCAGAAATCAGATCTGTCATAAATATAAAGCCATATTCTCAAGAATGCAATGACTTAATTTGTGAAAATGAATAAACTAAAACTTCATTTACTGATTCTGAAGAGGCTTAAAATAAGATATACTATTCTGTGTCTCCTTATATTCAGATTCTTATTACTGAAAACTGACAAAATCCATCTAATCAAATGGTAGGTCAGTTTTCATAGCAATATTTAAGACATAGAGTTATACTCAGAACTCTAGAAAAAATTTCAGAATGTATGATTTTGAATTCCGTCGTTACTAGTGCAATCATATTATCAATGTGTGATAGGCAAAATGATGTGGAACTCTGTAGTTACCTATAAGTATTGGGTTGGCCAAAAGGTTCGTTCGGGTTTTTCCATAATACATCATGGAAAAACTCGAACGAACCTTTTGACCAACCCAATGTATTTGACACTTTCAGCAGCCCTCCCCCATAACAGAAAAGAGAACGAAGAATCAGAAAATGAAGATTTGTACCAGAATAGAAACACTAGTATTTGAGGAAAAAATGCATCTGGTTCCATATAGATGAATAACAGTGTAGTGCTTCAAATACAAGACTCCTCTGTTATCTATACTACAAGGTACGATAATTATTTCCAAATAAATCTGAATTAGAAAAGTGAAAAATAAGGAGACTTTCTGTTTTAAAACAACGTCATGAAAATAACCAAAAGTATCGTAATAGGAAACTTAACAGGCAAAGTCTTCTAAGGTTGATTTCCTGACCTGACTTTCTGTCTCTGATATGAAGAGCTGCTCCTCGGCTCACTGGGGCTGCACCTCATTGCCTTCTGCTGAGTCTTTGCTACCAAAAGTGAAGTAATTAAGAGAATTTATTTAGTAAGTGCCATTATAATGAACAATCAGCCTCTGGATGCTGTGTTTTAAAAATTCAATAAGCTGACTTTTACTGCACTATTTTAACTCTGTTAATTAAAATAAGTGCCATTTGAGGAAAATGAGAGGTGGTTGATGGAGGTAACTGGCTTTCTGTTCTTCTTCCCTCTCCCATTCCTACCCTGGCCTATGTGAAGGGGAGATGGGCCAGAGTTGTAATAGGGATGCAGGCTACTTAATAAATGTTGAATTACATTCAGCCCTGTTCATCAGCTTAGGACGTATTGTCAGCCAGTTAATAGAACATTAATTAAAAAGCATATTATTCAATGAGGTGAGGATCATTTTCATGTGGAAGGTTTCTGCCTATCTTTGAAGCCCAGCTAATTATCATCATTTCACAAAAGACCAAACCTTTGTGTCATTTAATAAAATATGTCTAATGACAGCAGCGTGTCTAAAGGAACAATAGTGGAGGGGTGGCAACCAAATTGGCAATGTGGCTGGAAGTTAAAGAATGAAAGTATTTAAGTGAACTTTAAAGCTCTAAGTAAAAGAAGAAATGTGCAAGCTGAAACTATTTTCTGTTATTTTTAATGTATTTTATGGAAAATGTGCCTATAAATACTAGGCAGTTTTTGCATTTGACTAGTAGAACAATTCTTCCTTTACATTTATTTCCCAAGACATTCTATTTTACTATATTTGTGCTTTCAGAAATTCAACAAAAATGCTGCTTTCTAGATATTTTTAAAGTTTATGATACTGAAAGGAAAATACATTTCAATAAAGTTTTAAATATATTTTACATGCCTACTAAGGGAAGGACTAAATTTTAATTTTGTTCCCAAAATTGTGCAACTTGTTGCAGAAATAGAACAAGATCCTCTATCCTGTGGTGACCTACACTCTTGAAATTTTGGAAAATATACACTTCATTAGAGGTGTACTAAATTAATAGCAATTTTGACAACTTAATTTTTAAGGAAAGTTTGCTTTTAGTAGTTCATCACTGTTCAAAGTACTATACAATTAGTAGCCATGGTAAAAATAATGCAAAATTTTAGCTGTACATATGTATAAGATAGTTATTATGCTTAATATGTACCAACACTGTCTCAGTGCTTTATAATCATTGCCTCATTCAGCATTTCCAATGTCCCCATTATACAGATTAGAGAACTGAGACAAGCTCATCCAAGGTCACAGAGATGGTACATGTCCCAGCCTGGATTCAAATCAGGCCTGTCTTCACCCCAAGCATACACTTTGAACCACCACACTCCACTGATTTAAGAAAAAAAAAAAAACAAAACTGAAAAATTTTTACAAAGGAAAATTTTTGTAGCTACTATCTAACCAGTTATTGCTGTTCTTTGTATTCCAAAAATTGGTCATGGTGTGAAATGATGAAATACATTTTTATAAGAAAGTGGAAACATGAGTATGAGAGGAAAAATATTCTAGAGTCAGATATAAAAATCTTAGTGCCAGATTGTCAAGCGGAAATATATTTTTTGAAAGACAGAAGAAGAAAAATACTAAAAATGCAACTGACTGTTTCTCTACAAATAACCCAGAGATATAAGTTCATCACATACAAGTACTAGTATGTAAAGTTCATGTCTTGTGAATTTAAGAGCTCCAGAGCTCTGCGTATTCCCAGATGTGCTCACCCTTCTGTCCTCTCTGGCACTTACAGCCTCATCACCACCATCTGCTCTGATGACGTGAGGACAACTACCAGCCTGCCTTCCATCCCTGTCTACAGCAGTCTCAGGTGCCCATGTCATCCCACACCCCCAGATTTTCATATTGTTCCATACATTTCCTGTTATCACCCATAGCAAAATCCTTTGTATCATCAAGCTCTTGTCTGTTTCCTGCACCTTCTTTCTCTCATGGGACTCTCTCTCCTAAGGATACTGTTTCCCTTGCAGCTCTCTTAAGACATGATTATTGGTCTGCAAAACTCCTTATTCCTGGAATTAGGGTAAGTATCCTTTGGGTCTTCGTTGCTGTTTTCAGATTCTCCCTCCTCTCCAAACCCTCTAGTTTTTAATCTCATAATCTTATGTCCTCAGAGATTTCTAACAACTACCTTACTCACTACAGTCACCTTTAGACCTTTGGATTACTCAAATTCATTCTTTACAGATTTTCATTCCAGGCTCACAGTCACTCTCTCCAATACTATTGCAGTATTAATTCGGGTGACTTCAATATCCATGTAGATGACCCTTCCAATACCATGGCTTACCGGATCTTTAATTTTCTTTCTCCTGATTATCTTGTGCCACCCCCCCACCTTCGCTATTCATTTCTGTGGCTATAAACTAGGCTTATCATTGACAACCTCAGTTCCTCTACAATCTTAATTTCAATCTCAATTTCAACCACCTCATCTCAGACCACCACATCCTGTCTCTCCCACTTCGCTCCTTCAAGGACCTTAATTCCAACATTTCTTTAACTGAATCAGGACTTACAATCTATTACTGCTCTCTACTTTTCACTTTTCCTTCCATGACACTCTTATTTTTAAACCAGTTTCCATCCATCCTCCACCATCATCATCACACCCTTGTCCCTCTCACCTTTCATCACATCTAACCTGAAAGATTCCAACGCTAATGAAAATCCCTACTTACATGTACCTGATTGTTGCATCAATCAAGTGGCTGATTGTTACATCAATCAAGCGGCTGATCATTGCAGAGGAAAAACCCACACACGTGCTGACAGGTTTCATTTTAAATTTATGACACTAACCACAAATTTTCCCTTAGTGGAGCCATGTAATTGTTATATGTCCCTGCTTCATTCACTCCTCCATTCTAGATAACTATTTTATTCTTTCTTCTCTGTCCTCAAACCTCCAAATTTTCCTACATTCTCGTCCTTCTAAACTTATGATTTGCCTTTGTACTTCACTAAAAGAAATAATTAAAAAGCCATTTTTCTGCTCCCACTATCACATCTACGTACCTCACTGCATCTGTAACCAAAATTCTTACGTTTCCCTCATTCCCAGAAGTGGGCTCTCTGTGTTCCTAAGGCAGCCTCTTTACTTGAACACTTTTTTTGTTCCTTTTTCAACTATTCAAGGCCATGGATCCAATAATAAATCTGTTCCTTGTGTGATCAATTTTCTCTTTCAACTGGAAAACAGAAGTATAGTTTCTACACAAGCTGTGGTTTCTGCTACCAAAATATATATATTTTTATAAATACTGAGACAAAAATAAAAACCCAAAGTACCTTTTGCCTACACACTGCATTTGAGCTACCACTCCACTGCCCTGTGCTCGCTGAGAACAAAACAACACAGAGTTGAACATAATTACTGTTTCCAAGTCCTATCCTCTCTCTCTTGAACCTACTTCAATCTGGCTTTTGCTACTACTATTCCAATGATATGGCTCTTGTCAATATAACCAACGAATTCTTTGATTAATTCCCAGATCTATCGGCAGCACTGGACACAGCTGATCCCTCCCTTCTTCTCCTTGACAAACCTTCTTCACCTTCACAAACCTTCACACACCTTCTTCAGGGCTCTCTAATCCCCTTCTTTCCTTCTACCTCATTGACCCTGCTTTCGATCTCCACTGCCAGATCCTCATTCATAATTCTGTGCTCTCAATGTTGAGTTGCTCCATCTCCTACAGTCCTATGGCTTTAAATAACATCTGTTGGCTTTCATTTCTGAAATCAGTGTTTTCCGTCTGAGCACCTAAACTAAACTCTAGATTTGAATAATTAAATTCCGAGTCGATGGCTCCATCTAACTGCCCTCTCATACTTAACGTGTTCAAAACTACTCTTCTAACTCCCCCACCAATCTCAGTAAATGGCACTGCCACCTGTCCAGTTACTCAGGCCAAAATATTTGAAGTAGCATTTGAAGTAACTAAATACACTATATTTACTTTAAAAGCAAGTCCCATGGGTCTACCTTCAGTAACCACAATCAGAATATCTCCCTTCTTTTCTTCACCACTAACATTTTTGTCTCAGCCACCGCCATCTCTCAGCTGAATTAATACAGTGGCTCCAACTGGCTGTCCTGATTCTGCCATTTCTCTTCTCTAGTCAACCCAGCAGCCAGGATGATATTTGCAAAATGTAAGTCAGCTCATTTCATCTCTAAGCTCAAACCACCTCCCACCTCTTGGTTTCTTATATCATTCACTGAATAAACTAAAGTCCTTACATGGCTTACTGAGCCCAATATGACCTGACCCTATGCTACCTCTTGATTTCTTCTCATTCCACATTCCTCCTTGATCAGTCCATGTTAGTCCCACTGAAATCCCCCATAATCTTCAAATGGGCACGTAGGTTCATACCTTAGGGTCTTTGTACCTGCTGTTCTCTTGGCTTGAAATGATTTTTTTCCCCCGTATAATCTCAGGGCTTTATCTCTCACCTCCTTCAGGTATTTGCTCAAATATCTTCACATCAGTGAAGCATTTCCTCAACATCTTATTTAAAATTGCAGTCCTCTTGCCATATCACTCTCTATCTGCTTTATTTGTTGCACTTCACCAGTTCACTATTTGACAAACCTTGTATTTTATCTTTTAAAAAAACTGTTGGTCTCCCTTCTATTAGAATTTATAATTCATGAATCAAGTATCTTTCTTTTGTTAACTGTTATATTCCCAGTACCTAAAACAATGCCTGATAGACAGCAGAAGTTTAGTAAGTATTCATTTAGTAAATATGATGGTACCAGTCAGTTCAAAATTCCTTTCTGGGACTATCACCAACAGTACAGATGAGAGGTGGGAGTAGAAAGACACTGAGAAGAGAAATGTTCTATCTCTCGGTAATGTTACCTAGAGAGTGAAATGAGTGCCTAGATACAAAAACACAGTTTTGTGGAGTTGTGCTTTAATAGCACAGGAATGAAATAAAATTTTGAATTTTCAATGAAATTTCAAAAGAAAAAATTTCGAATGAATTTTCAAAAGAAAAGAAATCTTTTTACAAACTAGTTTTGGGCCAGCAGCAGTGTTTCCCCAAAAGTATTCTATTTGAAAATATTATAGGAACTTTTACTAGGCGTTAACTACGAGAGGGATTCTATAATACACAGCCTTGAGAAAAACTGATAGGTAAATATCTATAACCATGTGATAGTTACTGTGATTATATATACATATATATGCTATGGAAAATATAAAAATGTATATTATATATATGCTATGGAAGAGCATGAGTTTTAAAAAAAAATAGCATTCCACAGGGAGGTATGGCAGATCATATTCTAAAATATTTACTTTTTCTTCTTACCAGGTCCTTCCCTACCAGCCCCTCCCTGAAAGGAGGATTATATTTCCTTCCCCACTGATGTTACATTTGGCCACATGACTTGCTTTGTACAGAGAAATATGAGTGGAAGTCGTGTGTTCCACTTCTCAGCAGAAGACTTAGGAGCCATCCTATGGTTCAGCCATCTCTGTTTTAACTGTTCCATGAGACTGGCATGAACCAGACAAGAAAAAGAGGTATTTATTCCTTCAGTGTTGGTCTTAGATGTTCAAGCTGAGCCATAGCTTACATACAACTGACCCACGATAGACACAAACATGAACACAAAATTTTAAAGGTTTGGGGGGAGTGATCAAGATGGTAGAGTAGTAGGACATGATGCTTACCTCCTCCCACAAATACATCAAAAATACATCTACATGTGGAACAATTCTCATAGAATATCTACTGAATGCTGGCAGAAGACCTCAGACCTCTGAAAGGGCAAGAAAATCTCCATGCAACTGGGTAGAACAAAAGGAAAAAGAAAAGAAAAATAAAGAAACAGGACAAAGGAATTAGGATAGGACCTGCATCCATGGGAGGAAGCTGTGAAAGAGGAAAAGTTCCTGCATCCTGGGAAGTCCCCTCACCAGCAGAGAGAACAGCTGGGACAGAGGGGAAGTTTGGGAGCCTCGGTGGAGAATACAGCAACTGGTTTGAAGCAGCTAGAACGGAGGAAGACCTGCACAGAAGGTCAGTGCCACCGCTCTGCACTCCCCAGCCTGAGACACACGTCTACTGGTACACGCGGGAGCTGGGTGCAGAAGCTCAGGCTTTGGAGATCAGACCCAGGGAGAAGACTGGTGTGGGCTCCATGGAAACAGCCTGAAGGGGCTGGAATCTGGGCAGCTGTGCCTGAGGGTGTACACAGAGGAAGCCTGGGCCACCTTAGAGGCCAGGCTCCATTGTGTGAGCAGTGCACAAGGAGAGGGGCGGGGCAGGACCCGCTTTTCCAGCCTTTTTCCCTCAGCGAGCTCTCAGGCTGCAGAATACCACTGACACAAGCTCCAGGAATGGTCCCGAGCCACCGCCCCTGCCCACTGGGCTTCAGGAGCCACTGTGAGCCACCCAGGAGCGGTTGCAAGCTGCTGTCACTGCCCCCCACCCCCCCCCAGACTACAGGAGCAGTCTCAAGTCACCACCACTCCCATCACATGCTCTGGGGGTGCATGTAAGCTGCCACCACTGCCGAGAAACCCAGGAACAGCCACTGCATCTGCACACCCTCTATCAACGGGATAACTGCCAGCACATGCTGAGGTAAGAGGCAACAGGCATCCACACTAAAAAGATCCTTCACACCAAAACTATTAAGCCCACATAAGCTACACAGGGATGCTCCCACATATAAATAGACCTCCAAGACCACAGTAGATAATTGTTTCTCCTAAGCGCACAGAGTAAGAGAAATATAAGTAAAATGAAAAAGCAGAGGAACGATTCCCGGTTAAAAGACCAACAGAATTCCCCTGGAAGAACAAACAATGAAACAGACCTCTGCAGTCTAACAGACACCAATTTCAAAAAGGAGATAATGAAAATATTGAATGAATTATGAAAGGCTGTCAGCAGAACGGCAGAGGACGAAAACTGAACTAAAGGCAATGAATAGCAGAATAAATATTGCAGAACGAATAAGTGACCTGGAAGATAGAATGATGGACATCACTTAATCAGGACAGCAGACAGAAAGGAAAATGAAAAAAAAAAAATGAAAGCAATATAAGAGACCTATGGGGTAATAAAAAGCATGCCAATCTACACATAATAGGGATTCCTGCAGGGGAAGAAAGAGAAAAGGGGATCAAAAATGCATTTGAAGAAATCATGGCTTAAAACTTCCCAAACCTAAAAAAGGAAGCATAGCAAGGTACAGGAAGCACAGAGGGTCCCAGACAATGTAAACCCAAACAGACCTACACCAAGAAATAATATAATAAAAATAGCAAAAGTTAAAGACAGGATTCTAAAGGCAGCAAGAGAAAAAGAAAGAGTTAATTACAAGGGGACCCCCATAGGCTATCAGCTGATTTCTGTACAGAAACATTGCAGGCCAGAAGGGAGTGGCAAGATATATTCAAGTCCTGAAAGGGAAAAATCTTCAGCCTAGGATACTCTACCCAGCAAGATTATCATTTACAATAATATAAGGAGAGAGGGAGAATTTCTCAGACAAGCAAAAACTAAAATACAAAACCTGTCCTAAAGGCAATAGTGAAGGGTCTTCTCTAAATAGAAAAGAATAGATAGGAAAGAGAAAATCACAATGGTCAAGCAAATCACCTAAATAAGGCAGTACAAATGAAATTTCTGTCAAAGTGATAACCACAACAAACAGCAAAAGAATGAACATGAAGATGTAAAAGAGGACATCAAAATCATAAAATGTGGGGGAGGAGAATAACAAAATGTAGATTTTTTTTCCATTTCCTAGAATGTGTATGAGCCTGTATGACTACCAGTCTAAGGCAAGGAGATATAGGATGGGGTTAACATACTTGAAAAACAGGATAACTACATATCAAAAACATAGAATAGATTCACAAAAACCAAGAAGAAGAGGACATAAGTGTAATACAAGAGAAAATCATCAAACCACAAAAGGAAAAACAAAGAAAAGGGGACAAAGAAGAAATATAAAATGGGAAAACAAGGTTAAAATGGCAATAAATACTATCTATCATGAAACAGGAGGGAAGTGGGGGCAGGGTACAACCTTTAAAAGAATGACATAGGAAAAGACAAACTGTTTAGAACCAAATAGGTCCAAGATGGCAGACTTCCACTAGAGTCAACTTCCACTAGACCTTGAGCCTCAGTATACGCTCACTGTAATACATCAGCAAGCTAAATGACACACCCACAGGTGCCATGACTGTTCCAAGTCTGACCATAAAGGTCAAAAAGTGGGTGGTGGCCTAGTTCCTGGAAATCCCCACCCCTTCCCCAAAATAGCTGGAATACTCTTCCCATTCATTAGCCTATGAAATTACCCACCCCTATAAAAACTAACAACCCCATACCCTGGGGCCGCTCTTGCCTTCTGAGATGGTCCACACTCTGTGGAGTGTGTTTCTCCCTAAATAATCTACTTCTTACCTATCAAAAAAAAAGTACCTTAAATGTCAGTGGACTAAATGCTCCAATCAAAAGACACAGAGTGGCAGACTGGATTAAAAAACAAGAGCCTAGGGCTTCCCTGGTGGCGCCAGTGGTTGGGAATCCACCTGCCAAAGTGGGGGACATGGGTTCGGGCCCTGGTCCGGGAGGATCCCACATGCCGCGGAGCACTGAAGCCCGTGCGCCACAACTACTGAGCCTGCACTCTAGAGCCCGTGCTACAACTACTGAAGCCTGTGTGCCTAGAGCCCGTGCTCTGCAATAAGAGAAGCTCCTGCTCGCCACAACTAGAGGAAGCCCATGTGCAGCAAGGAAGACCCAATGCAGCCAAAAATAAATTTAAAAATAAATAAATTTCTAAAAAACAAACAAAAAAAACAAGAGCCTACAATATGCTGCCTACAAGAGACCCACTTCAGGGCAAAGGACACACATAGATTGAAAGTGAGGGGATGGAAAAAGATATTTCATGCAAATGAAAATGACAAGAAAGCATTTGCCCTAAAGTGGGTCTCTTGTAGGCAGCATATTGTAGGCTCTTGTTTTTTAATCCAGTCTGCCACTCTGAAAGCAAGGGCTGCAATAGTCATGTCAGACAAAATAGACTTTAAAACAAAGGCCATAAAGATAAAGGAGGATACTATATAATAATAAAGGATCAATATAAGAGGAAGATTTTACACTCAACAACATATATGCACCTAATATAGGAGCTCCCAAATACATAAAACCAATACTAACAGACAAAATGGGAGAAATTGACAGGAATACAATAATAGTAGGAGACTTTAACACCCCACTCACATCAATGGACAGATCTTCTGGACAGAAAATCAGTGAGACAACAGAGATCCTAATAGAACAGTTAGACTTAATTGCTATTTTCAGAACATTACATCCAAAAAGGAAGAAAAAAACAAGACCAGAATACACATTGTTTTCAAGCGCACATGGAACATTATCTAGGGTTGATCACATACGAGGGGGGCACAAAACAAGCCTCAACAAATTTAACAGTACAGAAATTATCTCAAGCATCTGTTCTGATCACACAGTGTGAAACTAGAAATCAACCACGGAAAAAGAAATGAGAAAAGAATGATTACATGGAGACTAAACAACATGCTTCTAAAAAACAAAGGGTCAACAAAGAAATCAAAGAGGAAATTAAAATATACCTTGAGAGAAATGACAATGAAAACAAAACCATATAAAAATCTATAGGATGCAGCAAAAGCAGCTCTTAGAGGGAAGTTCATAATGATACAGGCCTTCCTCAAAAAAAGAAAAAAATCTCAAACAACCTAAGCTACCACTTAAATTATAGGGGGTTGCTGGGAAGATGGCGGAAGAGTAAGACACAGAGATCACCTTCTTCCCCACAGATACACCAGAAATACATCTACACGTGGAACAGCTCCTACAGAACACCTACTGAATGCTGGCAGAAGACCTCAGACCTCCCAAAAGGCAAGAAACTCCCCACGTACCTGGGTAGGGCAAAAGAAAAACAAGAAAAAACAGACAAAAGAATAGGGACAGCACCTGCACCAGTGGGAGGGAGCTGTGAAGGAGGAAAGGTTTCCACACACTAGGAAGCCCCTTCGCGGGCGGAGACTGCGGAAGGCGGAGCTTCGGAGCTGCGGAATAGAGCACAGCAACGAGGGTGCGGAGGGCAAAGCAGGGAGATTCCCGCACAAAGGATTGGTGCAGACCGGCACTCACTAGCCCGAGAGGCTTGTCTGCTCACCCGCCAGGGCGGGCGGAGCTGCGAGCTGAGGCCCGTGCTTTGGTCGGAGCGCAGGGAGAAGACTGGGGTTGGCTGCGTGAACACAGCCTGAAGGGGTTAGTGCACCACAGCTAGCCGGGAGGGAGTCCGGGAAAAGGTCTGGAGCTGCCAAAGAGGCAAGCGACTTTTTCTTCCCTCTTTGTTTCCTGGTGTGCGAGGAGAGGGATTTAAGGGCACTGCTTAAAGGAACTCCAGAGACGGGCTTGAGCCACGGCTATCACCGTGGACCCAGACGGGCACGAGCCGCGGCTCAAAGCGCGAACCCCAGGGACGGGCATGAGCCGCGGCTAAAAGCACGGACCCCAGAGACGGGAATGGGACGCTAAGGCTGCTGCTGCTGCCACCAAGGGGCCTGTGTGCGAGCACAGGTCACTATCCACACCCCTCTTCCATGGAACCTGTGCAGCACGCCACTGCCAGGTTTCCGGGATCCAGGGACAACTTCCCCGGGAGAACGCACGGTGCGCCTCAGGCTGGTGCAACGTCACGCCGGCCTCTGCCGCCGCAGGCTCGCCCCGCACTCCGTGCCCCTCCCTCCCCCCGGCCTGAGTGAGCCAGAGCCCCCGAATCAGCGGCTCCTTTAACCCCATCCTGTCTGAGCAAAAAACAGGCGCCCTCAGGCGACCTACACGCAGAGGCGGGGCCAAATCCAAAGCTGAGCCCCTATGAGCTGTGAGAACAAAGAAGAGAAAGGGAAATCTCTCCCAGCAGCCTCAGGAGCAGCGGATTAAAGCTCCACAATCAACTTGATATATCCTGCATCTGTGGAATACCTGAATAGACAACCAATCACCCCAAATTAAGGAAGTGGACTTTAGGAGCAAGATCTATGATTTTTTCCTCTTTTCCTCTTTTTGTGAATGTGTATGTGTATGCTTCTGTGTGAGATCTTGTCTGAATAGGTGTGCTTCCACCATTTGTCCTAGGGTTCTATCCGTCCATTGTTTTGGTTTTTTTTATTTTTTTTCTTAATAATTTTAATTACTTTATTATACTTTACCTTCTTTCTTCCTTCCTTCCTTCCTTTCTTTCTTTCCTTCCCTCCTTTAGACAACGAATCATCCCAAATTGAGGAGGTGGACTTTGAGAGCAAGATTTATGATTTTTTCCCCCTTTACCTCTTTTTGTGAGGGTGTATATGTATGCTTCTGTGTAAGATTTTGTCTGTATAGCTCTGCTTCCACCATTAGTCCTAAGGTTCTATTCGTCCCTTTTTTTATTTCTAAATAATTATTTTTTAATTCAATAACTTTATTATACTTTATTTTTTTTACTGTATCTTCTTTCTTTCTTTTTTCCTTCCCTCCTTTCTTCCTCCCTCCCTCCTTCCTACTTCTAATTCTCTCTACTTTTTCTCCCTTTTATTCTGAGCTGTGTGGACGAAAGGCTCTTGGGGCTCCAGCCAGGAGTCAGTGCTCTGCCTCTGAGGTGGGAGAGCCAACTTCAGGACCCTGGTCCACAAGACCTCCCAGCTCCACATAATATCAAACGGCGAAAATCTCCCAGAGATCTCCATCTCAACACCAGCACCCAACTTCACTCAACGACCAGCAAGCTACAGTGCTGGACACCCTATGCCAAACAACTAGCAGAACAGGAACACAACCCCACCCATTAGCAGAGAGGCTACCTAAAATCATAATAAGTCCACAGACACCCCAAAACACACCACCAGACGTGGACCTGCTCACTAGAGAGACAAGATCCAGCCTCATCCACCAGAACACAGGCACTAGTCCCCTCCACCAGGAAGCCTACACAACCCACTGAACCAACCTTAGCCACTGGAGACAGACATCAAAAGCAACGGGAACTACGAACCTGCAGCCTTCAAAACAGAGACCCCAAACACAGTAAGATAAGCAAAATGAGAAGACAGAAAAACACACAGCAGATGAAGGAGCAAGATAAAAACCCACCAGACCTAACAAATGAAGAGGAAATAGGCAGTCTACCTGAAAAAGAATTCAGAATAATGATAGTAAAGGTGATCCAAAATCTTGGAAACAGAATGGAGAAAATACAAGAAACGTCTAACAAGGACCTAGAAAAACTAAAGATGAAACAAGCAACGATGAACAACACAATAAATGAAATAAAAAGCACTCTGGATGGGATCGATAGCAGAATAGCTGAGGCAGAAGAACGGATAAGTGACCTGGAAGATAAAATAGTGGAAATAACTACTACAGAGCAGAATAAAGAAAAAAGAATGAAAAGAACTGAGGACAGTCTCAGAGACCTCTGGGACAACATTAAACGCACCAACATTCAAATTATAGGGGTTCCAGAAGAAGAAGAGAAAAAGAAAGGGACTGAGAATATATTTGAAGAGATTATAGTTGAAAACTTCCCTAATATGGGAAAGGAAATAGTTAATCAAGTCCAGGAAGCACAGAGAGTCCCATACAGGATAAATCCAAGGAGAAATACGCCAAGACACATACTAATCAAACTGTCAAAAATTAAATACAAAGAAAGCATATTAAAAGCAGCAAGGGAAAAACAACAAATAACACACAGGGGAATCCCCTAAGGTTAACAGCTGATCTCTCAGCAGAAACCCTACAAGCCAGAAGGGAGTGGCAGGACATACTGAAAGTGATGAAGGAGAAAAACCTGCAACCAAGATTACTCTACCCAGCAAGGATCTCATTCAGATTTGATGGAGAAATTAAAACCTTTACAGACAAGCAAAAACTGAGAGAGTTCAGCACCACCAAACCAGCTTTACAACAAATGCTAAAGGAACTTCTCTAGGCAAGAAACACAAGAGAAGGAAAAGACCCATAATAACGAACCCAAAACAATTTAGAAAATGGGAATAGGAACATACATATCGATAATTACCTTAAATGTAAGTGGACTAAATGCTCCCACCAAAAGACAGATTGGCTGAATGGATACAAAAACAAGACCCATATATATGCTGTCTACCAGAGCCCCACTTCAGACCTAGAGACACATACAGACTGAAAGTAAGGGGATGGAAAAAGATATTCCATGCAAATGGAAATCAAAAGAAAGCTGGAGTAGCAATTCTCATATCAGACAAAATAGACTTTAAAATAAAGACTATTACAAGAGACAAAGAAGGACACTAATGATCAAGAGATGGATCCAAGAAGAAGATATAACAATTGTAAATATTTATGCAGCCAACATAGGAGCACCTCAATACATAAGGCAAATACTAACAGCCATAAAAGGGGAAATCGACAGTAACACATTCACAGTAGGGGACTTTAACACCCCACTTTCACCCATGGACAGATCATCCAAAATGAAAATAAATAAGGAAGCACAAGCTTTAAATGATACATAAAACAAGATGGACTTAATTGATATTTATAGCACATCCATCCAAAAACAACAGAATACACATTTTTCTCAAGTGCTCATGGAACATTCTCCAGTATAGATCATATCTTGGGTCACAAATCAAGCCTTGGTAAATTTAAGAAAATTGAAATTGTATCAAGTATCTTTTCCGACCACAACGCCATGAGACTAGATATCAATTACAGGAAAAGATCTGTAAAAAATACAAACACATGGAGGCTAAACAATACACTACTTAATAACGAAGTGATTACTGAAGAAATCAAAGAGGAAATAAAAAAAATACCTAGAAACAAATGACAATGGAGACACAACGAGCAAAAACCTATGGGATGCAGCAAAAGCAGTTCTAAGAGGGAAATTTATAGCAATACAAGCCCACCTTAAGAAGCAGGAAACATCTCGAATAAACAACCTAACCTTGCACCTAAAGCAATTAGGGAAAGAAGAACCAAAAAAACCCCAAAGTTAGCAGAAGGAAAGAAATCATAAAAATCAGATCAGAAATAAATGAAAAAGAAATGAAGGAAACTATAGCAAAGATCAATAAAACTAAAAGTTGGTTCTTTGAGAAGGTAAACAAAATAGATAAACCATTAGCCAGACTCATCAAGGAAAAAAGGGAGAAGACTCAAATCAATAGACTTAGAAATGAAAAAGGAGAATAACTGACACTGCAGAAATAAAAAAGATCATGAGAGATTACTACAAGCAACTCTATACCAATAAAATGGACAATCTGGAAGAAATGGACAGATTCTTAGAAATGCACAACTTGCCAAGACTGAATCAGGAATAAATAGAAAATATGAACAGACCAATCACAAGCACTGAAATTGAAACTGTGATTAAAAATCTTCCAACAAACAAAAGCCCAAGACCAGATGGCTTCACAGGTGAATGCTATCAAACATTCAGAGAAGAGCTAACACCTATCCTTCTCAAACTCTTCCAAAATATAGCAGAGGGAGGAACCCTCCCAAATTCCTTCTACGAGGCCACCATCACCTTGATACCAAAACCAGATAAGGATGTCACAAAGAAAGAAAACTACAGGCCAATATCACTGATGAACATAGATGCAAAAATCCTCAACAAAATACTAGCAAACAGAATCCAAGAGCACATTAAAAGGATCATACACCATGATCAAGTGGGGTTTATCTCAGGAATGCAAGGATTCTTCAATATACGCAAATCATTCAACGTGATACACCATAGTAACAAATTGAAGGAGAAAAACCATATGATCATCTCAATAGATGCAGAGAAAGCTTTTGACAAAATTCAACACCCATTTATGATAAAAAACCCTGCAGAAAGTAGGCATAGAGGGAACTTCCTCAACATAATAAAGGCCATATATGACAAGCCCACAGCAAAGATCGTCCTCAATGGTGAAAAACTGAAAGCATTTCCACTAAGATCAGGAACAAGACAAGCTTGCCCACTCTCACCACTCTTATTCAACATAGTTCTGGAAGTTTTAGCCACAGCAATCAGAGAAGAAAAGGAAATAAAAGGAATCCAAATCGGAAAAGAAGAAGTAAAGCTGTCACTGTTTGCAGATGACATGATACTATACATAGAGAATCCTAAAGATGCTACCAGAAAACTACTAGAGCTAATCAATTAATTTGGTAAAGTATCAGGATACAAAATTAATGCACAGAAATCTCTGGCATTCCTATATACTAATGATGAAAAATCTGAAAGTGAAATCAAGAAAACACTCCTATTTACCATTGCAACAAAAAGAATAAAATATCTAGGAATAAGCCTACCTAAGGAGTCAAAAGAACTGTATGCAGAAAACTGTAAGACACTGATGAAAGAAATTAAAGATGATACAAATAGATGGAGAGATATACCATGTTCTTGGATTGGAAGAATCAACATTGTGAAAATGACTCTACTACCCAAAGCAATCTACAGATTCAATGCAATCCCTATCAAACTACCACTGGCATTTTTCACAGAACTAGAACAAAAAATTTCACAATTTGTATGGAAACACAAAAGACCCCGAATAGCCAAAGCAATCTTGAGAACGAAAAAAGGAGCTGGAGGAATCAGGCTCCCTGACTTCAGACTATACTAAAAAGCTACAGTAAGCAAGACAGTATGGTAGTGGCACAAAAACAGATAGATCAATGGAACAGGATAGAAAGCCCAGAGATAAACCCACACACATATGGACACCTTATCTTTGATAAAGGAGGCAGGAATGTACAGTGGAGAAAGGACAGCCTCTTCAATAAGTGGTGCTGGGAAAACTGGACAGCTACATGTAAAAGTATGAGCTTAGATCACTGCCTAACACCATACACAAAAATAAGCTCAAAATGGATTAAAGACCTAAATGTAAGGCCAGAAACTATCAAACTCTTAGAGGAAAACATAGGCAGAACACTATGACATAAATCACAGCAAGATCATTTTTAACCCACCTCCTAGAGAAATGGAAATAAAAACAAAAATGGGACCTAATGAAACTTCAAAACTTTTGCACAGCAAAGGAAACCATAAACAAGACCAAAAACAACCCTCAGAATGGGAGAAAATATTTGCAAATGAAGCAACTGACAAAGGATTAATTTCCAAAATTTACAAGCAGCTCATGCAGCTCAATAACAAAAAACAAACAACCCAATCCAAAAATGGGCAGAAGACCTAAATAGATATTTCTCCAAAGAAGATATACAGAGTGCCAACAAACACATGAAAGAATGCTCAACATCATTAATCTTTAGAGAAATGCAAATCAAAACTACAATGAGATATCATCTCACACCAGTCAGAATGGCCATTATCAAAAAATCTAGAAACAATAAATGCTGGAGAGGGTGTGGAGAAAAGGGAACACTCTTGCACTGCTGGTGGGAATGTGAATTGGTACAGCCACTATGGAGAACAGTATGGAGGTTCCTTAAAAAACTACAAATAGAAGTACCATATGACCCAGCAATCCCACTACTGGGCATAAACCCTGAGAAAACCAAAATTCAAAAAGAGTCATGTACCAAAATGTTCATTGCAGCTCTATTTACAATAGCCCGGAGATGTAAACAACCTAAGTGCGCATCATCGGATGAATGGATAAAGAAGGTGTGGCACATATATACAATGGAATATTACTCATCCATAAAAAGAAACGAAATTGAGCAATTTGTAATGAGGTGGATAGACCTAGAGTCTGTCATACAGAGTGAAGTAAGTCCGAAAGAGAAAGACAAATACCGTGTGCTGACACATATATATGGAATTTAGGAAAAAAAAATGTCATGAAGAACCTAGTGGTAAGACAGGAATAAAGACACAGTCCTACTGGAGAACGGACTTGAGGATATGGGGAGGGGCAAGGGTGAGCTGTGACAGGGCGAGAGAGAGGCATGGACACATATACACTAACAACGTAAGGTAGATAGCTAGTGGGTAGCAGCCGCATAGCACAGGGAGATCAGCTGGGTGCTCTTTGACCGCCTGGAGGGGTGGGATAGGGAGGGTGCGAGGGAGGGCGACACAAGAGGGAAGAGATATGGGAACATATGTATATGTATAACTGATTCACTTTGTTATAAAGCAGAAACTAACACACCATTGTAAAGCAATTATACCCCAATAAAGATGTTAAAAAAATTATACAAAGATGAACAAACAAAACCTAAAGTCAGCAGAAGGAAGGAAATAATAAAGATCAGAGAGGAAATAAAATAGAGATTTAAAAAATTGAAACATGTCAATAAAATCAAGAGCTGGTTCTTTGACAGGGTAAACCAGATTGACATACCTCTGGCCAGGCTCACCAAGAAGAGAGAACCCAAATAAACAAAATAAGAAATGAAAAGTGAGACATAAAAACTGATACCGCAGAAATACAAAAAGCCATAAGGGAATGCTATGCACAATTATATGCCAACAAATTTGGTAACATAGAAGAAATGGAGAATTTTCTAGAAACATACAGCCCACCAAAGTTGAATCAAGAAGAAATAGGTAATTTGAACAGACCAATCACTAGAGGTGAAATAGAATCTGTAATTTAAAAATGACCTACCGACAAAAGTCCAGGACCATATGGCTTCACAGGCAAATTCTACCAAACATACAAAGAACTTATACCAATCCTCCTCAAACTTTTCCAAAAATTGAAGAGGAGGGAACACTCCCGAAGACATTCTATGAAGCCACCATCATCCCGATACTAAAACTAGGGAAAGACACCATCAAAAAAGAAAATCACAAGTCAATATCTTTGATGAATATAGATGCAAAAATTCTCAACAAAATATTAGCAAACCAAATCCAACAACACATAAAAAAGATCATATGCCATAACCATGTGGGATTCATCCCAAGTTCACAAGGATGGTTCAACATACACAAATCAATCAATGTGATACACCACATAGACAAAAGACAAAAACCACATGATCATCTCAGTAGACACAGAGAAAAGCATTTGACAGAATTCAGCATCCACTCATGATAAAAACTCTTACCAAAGTGAGTACAGAGGGAACATATCTCAACATTAAAAGCCATTTATGACAAACCCACAGCCAACATAATACTCAACAGTGAAAAGCTTAAAAGTGTTCCTGCTAAAATCTGGAACAAGACAAGGATGCCCACTCTTACCACTTCTACATAGTATTGGAAGTCCTAGTGACAGCAATCAGACAAGAAGAAAAAAATAAAAGGTATCCAAATTGGAAGCGAAGATGTAACACTGTCATTATATGCAGATGACATGATATTCTATATAGAAAGCCCTAAAGACTCCACACAAAAACTACTAGAACTGATCAATGAATTCAGCAAGGTAGAAGGATACAAGATTAACATACAGAAATCTGTTGCATTTCTTTACACTATCTATGAAATATCAGAAAGGGATATGTAAAAAAAAATACCTTTCAAAATCACACCCCCCAAAATAAAATACTTAGGAATATTTTATTCCAAGGAGGTGAAAGACTTATACACTAAGAACTATAAAACATTAATAAAGGAAATTTACTAATGATTCAAAGAAATGGATTGCTCTTGGATTGGAAGAATCCCATGCTCTTGGATTGGAAGAATTAATATTGTTAAGAATTAATATTGTTAAAATGGCCATACTACCCAAAGCAATCTACAGATTTAATGTAATCCCTATCAAATTACCCATGACTTTTTTCACAGAACAAATGGTCCTAAAATTTATATGGAACCACAGAAGACCCAGAATTGCCAAAGCAATTCTGAAGAAAAACTACAAAGCAGGAGGCATAACCCTCCCAGGCTTCAGACAATACTACAAAGCTACAGTAATCAAAACAGCATGGTATTGGCACAAAAATAGACATATGGATCAATGGAACAGAATAGAGAGCCCAGAAATAAACCCACACACCTACGGTCAATTAATTTTTGCCAAAGGAGGCAAGAATATACAATGGGAAAGACAGTCTCTTCAACAAATGGTGTCAGAAAAGATGGACAGCTGCATGTAAATCAATGAAGTTACAACACACCCTCTCACCATACACAAAAATAAACTCAAAATGGCTTAAAGACTTAAACCTAAGAGATGACACCATAAAACTCCTAGAAGAGATCATAGGCAAACATCCTGACATAAATTGTACCAATGTTTTCTTAGCTCAGTCTCCTAAGGCAATAGAAATAAAAACAAACACATGGGACCTAATCAAACTGACAAGCTTTTGTACAGCAAAGGAAACCATAAACAAACAAAAAAAAAGACAACCTATGGAATGGCAGAAAATATTTGCAAATGATGTGACCAAAAGAGCTTAATTTCCAAAATATACAAATAGCTCATACAATTCAACAGCAAAAAACCAAACAACCCAATCGAAAAAAGGGCAGAAAACCTAAATAGACACTTCTCCAAAGAAGAAATACAAATGGCCAAGGGGCACATGAAAAGATGCTCAACATTGCTAATTATTAGAGAAATGCAAGTCAAAACTACAATGAGGTACCACCTCACACCTGTCAGAATGGCTACCATTAAAAACTCTACAAATAACAAATGCTGGAGAGGGTGTGGAGAAAAGGGAACCCTCCTACATTGTTGGTGGGAATGTAAGTTGGTACAGCTACTTATGGTAAACATAATGGAGATTCCTCAGAAAACTAAAAATAGAATTACCATATGCCCCAGCAATCCCACTCCTGGGCATATATCCAGACAAAACTCTAATTCAAAAAGATATATGTACTCCTGTGTTCACAGAAGCACTATTCACAATAGCCAAGACATGGAAACAACCTAAATGTCCATTGACAACTGAATGGATAAAGAAGATGTGGTACATATATACAATGGATATTACTCAGCCATAAAAAAGAACAAAATAATGACATTTGCAGCAACATGGATGCAATTAGAGATTATCATACTAAGTGAAGTAAGCCAGAAAGAGGAAGACATACCATCTGATATCACTTTTATGTGGAATCTAAAATATGACACGAATGAACCCATCTATGAAACAGAAACAGGCTCACAGACATAGAGAACAGACTTGTGATTGCCAAGGGAGAGGGGGTTGGGGAAGGGATGGAGTGGGAGGTCCGGGTTAGCAGATGTAAGCTTTTATACATGGAATGGATAAACAACAAGGTCCTACTGTATAGCACAGGTAACTATATTCAGTATCCTATGATAAACCATAATGGAAAATTATAAAAAAAAAATGTATATATGTGTATAACTGAATCACTTTGCTGTACAGCAGAAATTAACACACTGTATATCAACTGTACTTCAATTAAATATATATATATATATATATATATATGAAAGTTTAGTTATAAGCCTCTACGATTTGGGGTCATTTGCTACCTGTGGAATACATAGCCTAAGCTGACCAATACAAGAAAATTTTGAGACAGATTTACATTTTAGATGAGATTTGATGTGTAAGGTGTTCACCACGTAGGCCTAGAGTAGATGAAAGAAGAACTGGAATGCCAGGTACAGAGTGCAGATTTGCAAATGTCTGGAGGCAGAAAAACAGTGGTGATTTTGAGGAACTGCAAGTACTTTGGCATGTCTGAAGTTGACACATACACACAAAACAGCTTTGAAAAATGGGCCAGGATTATATATCATGGTCAATTTTTTATATTATGTTGTCTTCAGACTTTATCATATAGACCTTAAGAATTTTAAGCAGTGAGGGTAGTGAAAATGGTTTTGTCATTTAAAAAAAGATCGTGCTAGCCCCAGGATAGGTAATGGATTGGGATTTAGTGAGAGACTATTTGGGAAACACATATCAATTCAATATTAGGAAAACTTGTATCATGACAGTAGTGATGGAGATGAAAGATAAATTGTAGTGGCATTTTGGTGGTAGAACAATAAGACTTAAGGAGTTATTAGAACCAAGAGGAACAAGTAGGGAAAAGAAATAGAGGAGCAGAAGGAAGGTGATTATGTATGTTGAAGAACTCTAAAAGGTTGTATCCATCTTTACAAAGGTTAAGAAAATATTTCTACTACACTATTAAAGAGGAAGCATGGGGGTAGGGCAGGGTAGAGTGAAATGTGAATTTCTTCTTTAGATGAGGCTGTTTGATGGCAGATGGAGGGAATGTGTTGGCCGAGTGGCAGTGTATAACTGAGTCAAATTCATAGGTCTACAATTCCTTGTTCATATTGTTAGCAACTGAAAAGTACTTTTTCACACTAGGCTGTACCTAAAAACACAATGCAGGATGACCAACACTTTTACTAATTTAACCTCATTATCCAGTAAATCAGTTGCTCTGCATGGCTGGAATCATGGTAACCACCATCAGTGGGACTGTAGTCTGCCTTGGATAACTGGGTTGTTTTAGGCATGTAGACAAATGCAGCACCTTTGAATTAAATACTTTCATATACTACGCAATTCTTTCTTAAAACAGAATTTGTGGCAGAAAATAATCAGGAGAAAACTTAAATTGATGCTATAAACTTCTCCCAATGTTTGTTACCAAAGACACCGCGTTAATGCTTATGGAGTATCCAAAGTTGTTTTGCTATTTATTATCAAATTTTGGAAGGGTCACCCACTTCTCTGGACCTCATACTTTAATCATCACGATTGTTGGTAGCAGAAAAATTTCAGTTCCTTTAGGTCAGGGTCTTTGTTTTGGACACTGAAGCATCACCAACAGCAAACTAGTACTTGACACTTAGTAGATGCTCAATGAATATGTGTTGAATGAAGGAATAAAACTATTATAAAATTATGAAGTATTTGGGTATGCAATATTTGCATTGGAATTCATTTTTGCATTTAAATGTAAGAAGATGGGATTATTTGGAAGAATTTAAGATATACCGTAAGGAGTGAGCATTTCCAAGGAAAGTTGATACATTATATTATTACACCTTTTTTTTGTCATAAATTGGAGTAACAGCAGAAATTTTCAAGAATGGAGGAGAAATCAGAACTTCTGGCTGTGCTTTTACTGTACGTACTTTTAAACTACAGAGATTGAGATGAATTTATATCAGCCAACTGAAGGAAAAATGCTTTGCTTTGTTGATAAATAAGGAGTAAGGTATGGATTTATCTTTAACATGATGCATGCCTGAGAGGGCTATCCAAATGGTGGTTGCAGGCTGTTGGATGGAGTCTTTTATATGTACTAGTTAGAACCAAGAAAGGCTAAGAGAGCTCAAAAGCTATTTGACTTGATGTTTAACTTTGAATAGGGAATTTACCAACAGAGAAATCACAGGAGACATGAAGAGAGAAGGTCAGAGTTAGTTGGGGTATGTAATGGAGGAGAAATGGGGAAAAAGGGAAAAGGTGCTTTTTTAAAGAAATGAACTAATAGTGTGATAAATTCAGGGGAAACTGGAGCAAGAACTGGGCAGCAAATAATATGGGGGACAATGAGCGTAAAGAACTGGGGTTTTCTCCTTCTGTCTAGAGAAAAATTCCTAACTTGGCAGTCACATACACTAGTCAATTGCATCTATTCATATCTTCTCTCCTCCCGTAATCCTCTTTTGCTTTTCAAGCTCTACCCTACTCCACAGTTAAAGACTGTTTCACTTTTCATTCCAACTACTACTTCTGTTCTCAGCAGATACTTTATTATTGCTCCCTGGGATGGAATCAACTTTTTTACCATCTCTTCTCTGAGCCACATTTGGTGACTAGTTTCTGCGGTTGTTTTAATAGTACTCTTCTATGCCCATAGTTTTTTCTAATAAAACATACAAACTCAGGAATTAATTCAAACAAGGACATTCTCATAACATGAATACACTTGGCCTTGTTTGTACCCTCGTTCTTCAGCTAACACCTGGGAGAATTTGATCAGACTGGGTAACCTCCCCTGTGTAGGCTGCTGCCATGGCTTCTTGCACTTTATATTTCTGTGTTCCTCTGGGTATAGATCAGATTCTTTACCTAATTATCTGAATGTGGTTTTTGCGGTTTAAACCATCTGATGTGTTAGTTTAAGCTGTGGAGGTCATGTTACTCACATTATTCATCCCACACACAAATAAAGACTTTTTTCCCCTCCTGCCAAAGTCAAAATCAGGTCAAGTTGTGCGATATGAACAGGTGTGGAAAAAATCACAATGTACGTCTTCCTTCTTATTTTCGATTTAGAGGTTCTACAGCAGAGAGGCTATAAAAGTACATGAAGATTTATTTATGTGGAAGTATCTTGACTCCTGCAATATGAACTTTGGGGATCTACTTCTTGTTGGCAACTAAGATATGAAAAATCAAACTGAAGTCACTCTGAGTTAACTTTGAAAGAGAAATGTATAAGTACCTCAACCTCACAGGGTTATTTTGGGTGTTAAATGTAAGATGTATAGAACAAAATGGACTGTTCAACATATGACAGTAAAACAAAAAACCCAACCATGAAGCTTGAAGATGTTTGTAGAATGAAGAGTTCTTTGGTGACAGAGGTAGATTCTGTAGATATGAATCCCTGCTAAGTCAAACCTGGAATTCAGAATTTGGGTTTCCTGCTAAATATTGACCTTTTGGGGTATCTGCATATCTATTAGTGTGGATAAGCATGCGTTTTGTTTTTCTTGTTCTGGCTTTGTTGTGATTGTGGTTATTTTGTAGTTATTTTTTTTTTTCTGACCAAGAGCAGATATAAATAAATATATGTATAAATAATAATAATGTGTATGTGTGTGTATATTTATATATATGGAGGGGGGGGGAGGACAGAGAATTATACACAAGACAGAAGAGAGCAGGAGGGTGGAAATACATACCTTGTTCCCCTTACCTGGACCCAGGAATAATTGTTCAGTACCTCCAAAAAGAAGAAAAAAGTCAGAAACTAAACAGGTCAGTCTCATAGAGGACTTTGTGAGAACTGAAAGAAAAACAGTGCTGGTTTAGCACCCTGGGAAGCACCAGGAGTCACCACCCCAGGCAGAGCACTGCTTTTCTAGGCAATTAGCTAGGGTAGCTGACTCAGCAGAACCCTGGCAGGAAACTGCAGCTACTCAAGGAGCACTGAAATGCCCGATGGGTACAGCAGATCTCCAATGGAGACCTGGCAGGACAACATAACACCCAGATGGCATAGATATATACTGATCACATGTGCAGTATCCCTTGGGGACTATAGGGAATATTTGAGAGCACAGTTATTACAGAGTTTGGCACTCTGGGTGAGAAGATGAGGTCCAGAGCTGAACTAGAGCAATTTGCATTGCCCTTCTAGCTATACAACCCCATGGAAAAACTTCAGTGACAAGTACTAAATTTCTGTCACTTGCTTTACCCAAAGGCCAACACTTAGAAAAAGCATTACCAACAAGTGTCATGTTAGGCAGTCCCTACAAGAACACTGAATTCTGATATATCACTACAGGCACATCTGCATAAATGTACAGGTTCATATGGAACTAACATTTCACAGGAACTCCACAGCTTGAGAACTAGAAAGAGCCTTTAGGTAATTCAATCCAGGTGATTTTCACATATATTTGAACTGTGGAACTTTTTATCAAAAATGCTTTTCTGTTCAACATACGTTTACTGAGCACACATACATGTGTAAATATAAACATGAATAAGATGGTGCTTATCTCAGAAATGTTTCTGTTTGCTAGAGGAATCTAGCACACCCCACAAATTTACAAATATGAAGGAGTGATATAATGGGCAGAGGGGAAAGGGTGGGAAAGGATGGGGAACAAGTGGGAAAACAGGAGAAGGGGAGGTTTCACGGGAACAAACATATTTCTTGACCTGGGTTTGAGGAATGGGGAAAATTTTCAAAGGCAAAAATTGTTAAATAAGTCATTCACGGCATAAGGATAGATGAGCAAAGGCACTGGCTTAAAATATGAGGGACTGTGGGTGCAACATTATGGACCTGAAGTCTGACTTTATTTTCAGGACAGTGTGGGTCCAATTTGAGAAGGATATTGATAATGAAAGCTGTGCTTTGAGGAGGCTGTTCCAGCATCTGAAGATGCCCTTCCCCTGGTAAGGGCGGGGGAGTAGGGGAAGGGACAGCGTGTGACTGGAGCCTCACCCAACTGCTCTCTCCCCACAAACCTGCAGTGACCCTTGAGGTGACTACAAAAACTAAAAGCCTCCACAGACAGGACTGAAAACCTTTTCATGAGTGTCTCTCCTGCTTTTTTACAACTAAATAAACAGGATTGGAGTTCATGAATGATTTGCATAAGATCATATAATCATCAACTGCTGGGCATTGCTCCCCAACCCTCAGCTATAGATTTCAGATAGCTGAAAACTGCTTCAAGACATATTTCTCCTGGTTCACTTCATCCCTTCATGATCTGATTTTCCTGGAAACAGTCTCAGTCTTTCATGAAAATAACAGTCCTGTAGGTCAGAGTTCATAGACAAGGAGACTGGCAGACTACTGGTTACTGCAGTGTCTATACATTCTTGACCATTATTATATTAATTGTCATTGTTATTATTTGTAAGGATGGAGGCTGTGTGTTTTCAGAATGATAAAGGGTCTTGACATCTAATTCTTTTTAAGATCCAGAGGTTGGAAATGTATAGTTGAGGAGACATTTGGATTTTAACAACTCCTTTTAGAATGAAGTATTCGGTAATATCCTATCTATACCCAAGGTAAGTGCAAAATTACACTATGATGTAGCTTTGTAAGTAAGCTGCATTCTCTTAAAGATCAGATGGGCACTGCGCACACCCACCTGAGAGACAATCCATGAAACAGCAACTTCTAGAGTCCCTGGCAATGAAATTACAGGATCCTGTCCTGATTGAGGTCAGAAATGTATGGGAGAAGCTGATACAATTGAAAAGAACTCTGATTTTGCTGGCTATTACTTTAGCTTCGGAGGGGAGAAAAAGGTTTTTCCTTGATCCTATTAGGGTCCATGGCTGGGTATGAAAATAAACTGACAGACTACCAGGAGAAAACCATACATGTTTATTTAAATAAGTTTTATGGGACAAGGATCCTTCATAAGGAAATGAAGAACCAAAGAGACAGACTTTGTATTTTTGTGCTAGGTTTGACGAGGAGTGGATAGTCATGGAAGAATAGGATAGGTTAAGGAGTATTAGATCATTGTAATAAACTGGGGGAACCTTAGAAAGACTTATTTGTTAGGATTCTTCTTTTATGTCCCTACTCCCTTCCTCTGGGTATAGGGAGGGTCCCTCTCACATGAGGATTTTATGATCCATTTCAGAGAAATAGGGTAAGGGGGGGATAGGAGAACAAAGAGAACTTTCTGCGTCTACCATTTCCCCAAACTCCTTCAGCTTAAGACATTCAATATGCCAAGCTGCCCTATTTTGGGGTTGTATATCCTGAGCCCCAACTGCCTCTTCATTCTTTGAGTCGCCTCCCTCTGTGTTGCCCAGTTGGGACTACTGCTATAACTCCTAGGGAGTATTCTGGTGCTTAACTGGGAAGGCAGTGGAAGTGTTCTTTACACCATGGACATATTAAAGGGCTTACTGGATGGATTGAATTTAACAGTGGTTAATAGCTGGATAGGAAAAAAGTCTCAGTAGGTTCACTGTAATTAAATGCATTAGGAAAAACTGTAAACTAGGTATCCACTTGGTGCATGGCTAAGGGACACAAGTGGTTATTGGATCATCCTTAATTTCCATCCCTCACTGAGATCCTAAGAGTCTACCTTGGGCTTTTAGTGACTCACTATTAGGTCTTCAACTCTCCTGTCCTTTACCCTGCTATGCCTGCTCCCTCAACCCAGAAACCTACTTAAGTCGACTTTTCAACATAGTTTCCCTCCTGGCTAGCAGAGGTGTTTAGACAATTAAATGAAACCTACCCCTGCAAAAGTATCCTCTAAAGAAGATACTGACAATTTAAAAGTAGAGTTTTAGTAATTAAGACTGTTTTAAGATCCGAAGGAATAATTCCTAAAGGGCACTTTGGGTACTGTGGAAGAGGGAGGAAGGGGTTTTGAGGGGACTTCATGGCATACCTCATCCCGCATGCAGCCATCTTCCTGTCTAGAAGGTTAATTGTACAGCGGAGAATGAAACTGAGCCATGATTTCTTTTCAGTGCGGTGCCTCGTTACATATTTTTCCCTTAGGCTGAGTCTTCAATTTTGTGCAGAGCCAGGTGTTTTCCAGCGGGTTGAAGTAACAAATCAACCCATTTGAGCTTTTGAAAATACTAATTTGCCTTCGGATATCTTTAATCCAGCTGTATATATCCCCCTTTCACAGCATTTCTGAATTTAAACACTATCCAAAACAACATGTGGCAGTTTCTCTAATTACTTATGATTAACAAAAAAAGCCAAGTCGGCCCCTCAAGGCATCAACACTTTGCCATTTTCCTGGAGAAATGAATGCTGCAGAGCAAAGCAGCTTGAAAATGAACGCGCGGCACAACACAGGACAGCAGTGCAGGATTGCATTTCTTTCCCGCACTGTATTTCAGAAATGTTTCACACAACAGGAAAAGGGGGGAACAAAGAGCAGATGGAATCAGTTATAACAGCCATTGAAAACAATGGTGCAAAGACATTTCTTGGCGGTAAAAACCTCATCAAAATGGTCAGTCACTGAGTCTGTGGCAGAGTGAACGAGAGAATAGATGAAGAGCAGAATTAAAAATAGAGCTGTTTTGATATGGACCCTAGAAAATGACAGAAACATGGTTGAAAAAATTGAGAAGGGTGTGTCAACTGTTAGAAGTACCATGTGGAGTTTCTCCTTAACAAAAGACCATAGTAGAGAAACACATTTATTTTGAAAACCTATGGTAATATTTTTTCAGGTCTTTCCTTAAGAAGTGATTTGTAATTTGTTTTCCCCTTAATGAGTAATTTATTCTTACTGAATTTGGGGGAAAACATTTCTCCTACTTGGTGGAAAGAAGTTTATCCTATTTGTCTATCAAAAGCTGAAGGTACAGAAGTGAATGCCAAAAATCAGCCTGGCAGCTGACTCAGGGCAAAATGTAGCAAAAGGCTTAAAGTGGATAATTAGCAGTTTTATAATTCCTGGAATAAGGACTCTTGGTATATTTTACTGTATAATTTTTCCAAGTTCAGCAAGGTTGCTCTTGTAATTCTAGAAGTGATCTCTACTGGCCAGCAAGTCATTCCCCTTACCTTTGAATAGACCTGGTTTCTTTAACATTTGCCACACTCCCCAATCACTTAGTAAAATTCTATTCTTGCATCTACAAAGGACCACACTCCATCTTCAAGGTGCATAAGGGTTTATGGGGTACCCAGGGGAAGAAATACCCCGTGAAACTCTGTTCTCTAAAATATTATTTATTTGCCTTGCAAATACTTCCATGGTCATCATAAGTGATGCGCTGTCATAAACTTGTCTTGTCAGAGACGAGAATCTTTGACATGTTTAGCGACATTTCATAGGATTAAAGGAAACAAAGCTTAGAGAGTTCTCACAGCATAGCCTCATAAATGATAAGGATAAATAAAAATGCCATCAGTAGCAGCTATAGAGGACGTTGAGCTGTATGACTTAGGCACTGTAATGGCTTCCTTGCTTTTGTGCAATGTTTATATCCTTTTTTTTGAACAGGGGGGTTGAGCCCCCAAAGTGACATAAATATGACACAAGAAATGGTGTGGATTAATATCTGACAAGTATCAAAGAACGCTGATTGAGGTGGAGAAGAGGAGCCTGAGGCAAAGTGTAAATATTGCTAAGAACTTGAAGACCAAACAAAATAAACTTAACCGTTCTTAAGTTACAAAGTGAAGCAGACAGAACATCTAAGATCTGAAAGAAACTCATTAAAGTAGCACTTAAAGTTAACTTTGAGTCAGGGCAAGTGTAAAGATTAAATTTTTTCTGCAAACAGAGTATACTCTGCAATAAGGAAGTGACCAATCCGAACATGGATACCTTGAGACAAGTATGGAATAGGACCACTGTCCATTCTGGTGTGGGATACGGCAGAGGGTCACACTTGGAAGAAGAGGATCTCCGTGGAGACCAGAAGTTTTCCTTTCACCATCCTGAATGCAAGACTATTACCTGGGCCGTATTGAATTGTGCTTGTGGCACGTTCAAATATAGAACTAACTGTAGAATTGGTTTCTTTTATTGAGTCGGTTGAGCAGTTTTTTAAAATCCCTTGCAGGCTTCAAAAAGCCCTAAATTATTCATTATGGTACTAGTGTACCTAATATGAATAATGTTACCTGACATTTATTTTGCACTTATTTGGCATCACTTCAGGCACCCTGCAATCGTCAACTTTTACTCCTCACGGAAACCTTTTTGGGATATGATTAGCCTTGTTTTAAAGATGGGAAAACTCAGGTACAAAGAATGTAAGAAATTTTGCTCAGATCACATAGTTCGCAAGTAGCAGAGAGAGAATTTGAGCGCCCGCAGTGGCTGCTAGATTTTACTGTCGAAACCTCTACGCTGTAGTGCCTCAAGGTGTGTAGTGATCTGATGGGTTGTCCCTTTTATTCTCACTCTTTTTAATTCTTTCTTTCTCCCTTTCTTATTGCTCCCTCAGTATACTTAACTCCTTTTCAGAAATCTGCTGGTTCTGAAAAGCATTATGACTAGAAACAGCTGGGCTGGTACACATGTCATTCTCTTCAAGCCAGGATCTTCTCTCATGACTGGTTAAGAACACTTTTCTCTAAAATGTGATAAATGTACCAGGTGGGATAAATGAACATGATTTTAGTGGCAATGGAGTAATTTTTAAATTTAGTTTCATATTTATCTTAATGTGTATTAGAAACTTATAACCAGCACATACATACCTTTTGAATTCACTGACACTATTACCGAAGATGAGACATCATAGTATTAAACGTAAACAAAGAAAAATGCTTAATATTTGTACCAATGGTATCAAATACCAATATTTGTACTTAAGTAAATATTGTACCAATATTTGTATCTTTTGAATTCACTGACACTATTACCAAAGATAAGACATCATAGTATTAAACATAAACAAAGAAAAATGCTTAAGTAATATTTGTACCAATGGTGCAGAGACATTGCAAAATAAGTGTAGGTGTTACAAGAAATGACTAAAAAGTAGAAAAGGCCTAACTTAACCTTTGGTCCCATGTTCATTCCAGTGTGTCCCTCCCTCATTACCAGGACCACTTACCTTTAGACATCTCTTGTCCTGACTCTCATCTGGCTGTCAAACAACTCCCACAAAGGTGCTAAGGGTTAAGCACTGCTGTCTAAAAGCATCTGTTTTTATACCTCACATTCTTGCAAAAAGGATTTAGAGTAGCTTAAGATAAAAACCGAAAACACAAGACAGAAACAGCTAAAGACCACACACACACACACAAGTACGTGTCAAACTACCATTGGTTAATTAATTTTCCAGATTCTGTTCATGATCCCTTCTCCTTATACTTTAAGCCTATGCTCTTAGAACTCCATGATTTTGCTATTCCTCTTGCCAGGAATTTCCTTGTCCACCTACTAAGACTTAAATTTTAGATTTCGGCTCAAATCTTGCTTCCTCGGGTTCCCTCGGCCAAGATTAAATTCTCCTTCCTTCATGCTTGCATACCTTTCTACCTATAGCCATCATAAAAATCAACACACTGCACTGCAATAATCTGTGTGTGTCCCTTCCTCCCCTGTGAGGATCCTGAAAGCAAGAGGGAAGAGATATGGGAACATATGTGTATGTATAACTGATTCACTTTGTTATGAAGCAGAAACTAACACACCACTGTAAAACAATTATACTCCAATAAAAATGTAAAAAAAAAAAAAAACATGCTCTATTCACCTTAGGAGCTTCTGCAGTCTGCCACATTGGGGGAAATAGTGATAATAACTAACTTATTGTACAAAATTTTTAATATATTAACTTACTTAATATTTCCAGTGACCTCAAAGTGTATGTTCCAGTATAATCCCCATGTTATACTGAGGCACTGTGATTATCTAAATTGCTTAAGTTTGAGACATAAGAAAATGGCACAGTTTAGATTTTTAAATCTAAACAAACACTAGGGTCAACTTGCTTAATTCTACTTTGACCCTCAATAACTATAATGACAGAATTGTTAAAGAGTCCTGTAATAACATTTAAAGAAGTGACTCATAGTTAAAAAACTTAATATACAATAAAAATTGACCATGATATTTGAGGGGCCATGAGCCTATTTCCCAAGCCAGGGAGTAAAATGAAGATGTTTCTCTTTGAAGACAGGCCCAGAAACTGGTCACTGCCATGTACCTTTCAGTAGATGGGTGACAGAATAGATTTTCTTTGGAACTTTAAATCTCTTCCTACCCCATCCCCACTTTAGGGCGATGATTTCCATTGAACATCAAAGACTTGAGAGAACTGCAAAGGAGGTATTCAGAAGAGCTGAGAAATGCCATGAAATTAAAGAGGTGAGCAGGAATTGAAACGAACTGTACAACTAGAGCAGCAAGGAACTGTATTTTCAGGGGAAATGAAGAACGGAGACTGTAATGAGAGCGGAGAAAGGACCCTAAGTTCTTAATAGAAAATGAAGATATACCAGTCAGGACATTATAGGTTATATGCTAGTAGCAAACAACCCCCATATCTCGGTATCCTAATAAAAGTTTATTTCTCTCTCCTGTCCAAAGTGGGTGGACAGGGTGTTCTACTCATTATGGTCACTTAGGATTCAGGCCAACAGAAAGGCCTAATATCAAAGGGGGCAGGGAATTTGGGGGAGTGGAATCATATCAATTGCCCAGGAGGTGGATGGCAAGAAACATTTGGTGAATAGCACTAATTACTACTCCAGGAGTTAATGATAGTTTCTAGTTCCTAGGGTTTCTGTGTGTATTTAATGAGATCATGCTTAGAGAGTACCAGTCACATAGCAAGTGTTAGCTATTAATGACAGTAATAAGCAGACCTATTTTCTCACAAGTTTTTTTTTTCCCCTAACGAGGAAAAATATAATAGAACACATTATACACAGCATGTCAAATTGGCACTCAGGCCGATCAAATTTAATTTGTGATTGGAAGTATTATCCCTAGGCCTTTTAACACAATTATAAATTGACTCTTGTCCACTGAGGACTAAGTTTTTTAAAGGCCTAAAGAATATCATAATAAATGTACCGTATTTGCTAGGTTTAAGGTACTTTTTACTTCTTAACATTTTAATATTTCTTAGTCTGTGTTGTATTTTATAATCAATAGAATGTAAATACAATACACCTTTTCCATTTAAAAATTTTTGTTCCTGAAAACCTGCTAATAAATGATTGGTATATCTTAAAAATCTTGGTGTTCTTGAACTAAGAAAAAAAAGAGTTGAAAAAATGAGTTAATGTCAAAAGAAATGAAGCAGCTTTCACTATAATGCTCCTTATGAAATGATAAGCCCATGCAGGATTTGGACTTCAGATGTGTAACTATGTGCATTCGATCATTCTTTCCCTTCTTGTTATTATACCAAGTTTCTTTGCTTCACAAGAAATGTGATGCAAAAATGGTTATTTTTGCCATACTGAGAAATGTCTCCCAGTGGAATTTTTTTAAAAGGTAGCTATTGTGTTCTGAATCATCAGCTGACAGCAGCAAAGAAACTTAGAGTGCAGCAAAGAAACAGCTTCCTCTCACTGGCGTGCAAAAGGGAAACAGCAGGGATTTCCACATGCAGTGTCAGTCTAAGTAAATGACACCTGTTATAAAATTGTATCTGTGACCAAGACATCCATTAATGGATTCAGGCACACCTCAACTACAGAAGGCAGCTGCCTTATATAGCAGCAGGGCTCGCCAGCTACAACAGAATCAGTAACAGCAGTAATTTATGAATTACATCAAATTAAAACTGCAAACCTTGTGGCTGACTTAGAAGCTTCTTTAACATGCCCTAGCCTAAGTTTTCTCACTGTTAGTTGATTGAGGAAACACTGAAGGGGCTGGCTTGTCCAAAGAAAATCCAAATGCATAACAATTGACTGTGCTAGGGGAGCACACCTAACCTGGAAGATACCAAAGCAACTGCTCTGCTCTGTGGGTAAGATGAAGGCCAGGCAGCTCCACATCATGGTGGGTTAGTGAACAGGGAGACATCGCCAGCACTTTTGTCTGTGACTTTCCTGTTGCCTCACTGGGAAAGAAACTTTTCGGACCATTTAAGTCTTAACCTAGGACAATGAATCTCAAATGTTGTTGTGCAAAACATTAGTCTGGGGAATTTATTAAATTTCCTAGGCCCTACCCTTGGACATTCCAATTCACTGGCACTAAAGTTGAGTCTCATGTAGGAAGTAAGTGAGCTCTTCTGTGATGAACAAGGTCCCCCAATCAGATTTATTGGTTCTTCAGCAGGAAATCAACTGTGAAGCTAACTAAAATTACTCTTGTTTTTGCTCCACCCTTAGGTGGTCACAAGACTCAGTGGCCATAGGCATTTGTGTTTAAAAAAAATGCAAAGATGATTCTGATGCATACTTTATAAGGGATGGTTATAAATTAACAATCCATATTATAGAACCAAGTTATATAATTCATGAAAGATCATGGGTTACGTGACATGAATCATCATAGAACAAATCAGAAGACCAGCTAGTATTACCGAAGCTCTGCTATTTAACTCTTTCTTGGTTTGTAGTGTAGTGTCATAATTAACAGCCCTAGTTTTAGGGAAACAGATTGCCTGGGTTTGAATGCTGGTCCAATTATTTTCTAGATATGTGAAACTGAGCAGGAAACTTCTGCTTTATTTTCCTTATGTATAAAGTGGATAACATAGGGTCATTGTATTAAGAGTGTCAACCAAGAAAAATAATTAGAACACACCTATCACAGAGCAGATGTTCAATGATTCTTAGCTGTTGATACTACTATGTGACAGACCCTTGATTGTGTCATTGAATTCTTAACAATTTAATAATGTAGAAACTGGAGATCAGTCAAGATGGTGGAGTAGAAAGACCCTGAGCTCACCTCCTCTCATGAGCACACCAAAATCACAATGATTTGCAGAACAGCCATTGATGAAAAAGACCAGAACCAATCAGAAAAGATCTTCTACAAACAAAAACAAAAAAGGGACCACAAAGAGATGGGTAGGAGGGGTGGACTCACGATATAATCAGGTTTCAGGTGGGCCACCCGCAAACTGCAGAATAATTATATTGCAGAGGTTCTCACACAGGAATGAGAGTTCTGAGCCCTACAGTGGGCTCCCTGGCTTGGTGGTCCTGCACCAGGAAGACAAGCACCCAGGGTATTTGGCTTTCAAGGCCAGTGGGGCTTAATTTCTGGGGGAAATAGAGACTGCACTCTTAAAGGGCACACAAAAAATCTCACACTCTCCAGGACCCAGGACAAAAGAAATAACTTGATAGGAGACTGGGCCAAACCTACATCTTGGAGAGTCTCCTAGAGAGGTGTGTATGGGGGTGGGGGGGGGGCTGTGGCTCGCTCTGGGAACACAGACACTGGCAGCAGCCATTCTGGGGAGCTTATTCAACCACATGGACAATGGTGCTAGAGGCTGCCATTGTGGAATTCTCCTTCTAGCTCATTAGTGCCTAGACCTGGTCCTACCCAACAACCTGTAGGTACCAGTTTGGGGACGCTTCAAGCCAAGCAACTAACTGGGCAGGGATGTAGCCCCACCATCAGCAGACAGGCTGCTAAGACCTCCTGAGCCCACAGCTTTGTCTAGACACAGCCCTGCCCACCAGAGGGCCAGGACCCAGCTCCATCCACCAGTGGAGAGGAACTGGCTCTGCCCTCCACAAAACCTCCTCTAGCCTCTGGACCAGCTTCACCCACAAGGGGCCAGATGCCAGAAAACCACACTCCCACAGCTTGAGGACCCAGCCTGTGCACAGCAGGCCAGACACTGCCCTGGGACCAACTGGCTCAGAGCCTTGCCCACTTGCAGGCCAACACAAGCTTCAGGACACCCCGGACCTCTGCACCACCTGTGTCAAGAACCACCGCCCCCCCCCAGCAATCTGACAGCTCTGGGATGCCCGGGTCCTGCAGCCAGACTCCAGGTGCCAGCTCTGCCTGCAGTAGTCTGGCACCAACCACCCCAGGACGTGGATTCACCCAACAGTGGGCGGGCAACAGCCCCAGAGTCTTCTGGACCCAACTCTGCCCAAACAATGAGCCAGCACTAGTCCCAGAGCCTCCAGGGGTTCTGCAGTAATCTGCACCCTGGCTAGGCCTTACCAACCAACAGCCGGCAGCCTCTACACAAGGCAGGTTCTGGCAACCAACCGGACCAGGGTCCAACCAAGTCTACCAGACTGTACACGTAGTCAGCCTACCACAACAGAAGGACGCACTCAGCCCTCACAGGGGTAACACCTAGAGCATATAGCTTGGGTTAGGAGAGGGCAGTACACTGCTGGGACACATAAGATATCTCTTATAAAAAGCACTTCTTCAAGTGGAGAAACATAACTAACCTATCACATATATAAAAATAAAAATAGCAACTTAGGCAAAATGAGGTGAAAGAGGAACATGTTTCAGACGAGGAATGATATAAAACCCCAGAAGAACAACTAAGTGAAATGGAGACAGACAATCTACCCAAGAAAGAGCTTGGGGTAATGATCATAAAGATGATCAAAGAACTCGTGACTACCTAGAGGGGTGGGAGGGGGGAGGGAGAGAGAAGCAAGAGGGAGGAGATATGGAGATGTATGTATATGTATAGCTGATTCACTTTGTTATAAAGCAGAAAATAACACACCACTGTAAAGCAATTATACTCCAATAAAGATGTTAAATTTTTTTTTTTAAATAAAAGAAAGGATAGCTAAACAGATAGCAGAATCACACCGTCAAGCCTAATACTGGTCCACTTTGGCATTATTAACCCTGGGAAATGCATCACTACTTTGAAAAAATAGAGAAGACATATTTATTAAAGTCTAAAAATAAACTCTTAAGAAGTGACCACTTAAAAAAGTTAAAAAAAAAAAAGAACTCAGAAGAATAGATGCACAGATCGAGAAGTCAGAATTTTTTAACAGAGAGTTAGAAAATATAAAGAACAGCCAAACAGAGATGAAGAATACAATAACTGAAATAAAAAATATACTAGAAGGAATCAACAGTGTACGAAAAGATACAGAGAAATGGATCAGTGAGCTGGAAGACAGAGTAGTGGAAATCACTGACACTGAAAATAAAAGAAAAAAGAATAAAAAGAAATGAGGACAATTTAAGAGACGTCTTAAATTGATCAAGTGCACTAATATTTGCATTACATGGTCTCAGAAGGAGAATAGAGAGAAAGGGACTGAGAACATATTAGAAGAGATAATAGCTGAAAACTTCCCTAACATGGGAAAGGAAACTTTCACCCAAGTCCAGGAAGCACAGATTCCCATACAGGATTAACCCAAGGAGGAGCACAACAAGATACACTGAAATTAAAATGATGAAAATTAAAGATAAAGAGAGAGTATTAAATGCCGCAAGTGAAAAGCAACAAGTAACATACAAGGGAACTCCCATAAGGCTATTAGCTGATTTTTCAACAGAAACTGCAGGCCAGAAGGGAGTAGCATGATATGTTTAAAGTCATAATAGGGAAGAACCTACAACCAAGAATACTCTACCCATCAATGCTCTCATTCAGATTTTATAGAGAAATCAAAAGCTTTACAGATAAGCAAAAGATAAAAGAGCTCAGCACCACAAACCAGTTTTATAACAAGTGTTAAAGTAACTTCTCTAAGTGAAAAAGAAAAGGCCACAACTAGAAATAAGAAAATTATGAAATGAAAAAGCTCACCAGTAAAGGCAAACATATAGTAAACATAGGAAAACATCCACACACAAAGCTAGTAGGAGGGTTAAAGTAAAAGTAGTGAAATCATCTATATCCACAATCAGCAGCTAAGGGATACAAAAAGCAATTCAATGTAAAATATGAGAGCAAAAGCAGTAATCATGAGGAGAGGAGAGTATGAATGGAGGGTTTTTAAAATGCATTTGGAATTAAGGGATCAGCAACTTAAAACTACCACATTTATATACAGAGTGCTATGTAAAACCTCATGGTAATGACAAACCAAAAATCTATGATATACCCACAAAAAAGAAAAAGGAATCCAAACATAAAACTAAATAATAAAATAAGAATGGAAAAGACCTATAAAAACAAGCCCAAAACAGTTAACAAAATGGCAAAGGAACATACATATCTATAATTATCTTAAATGGAGATGGACTAAGTGCTACAATCAAAAGACAGAGTGGCTGAATAGATACAAAAACAAGACCCATATATATGCTGTCTACAAGAGATTCACTTCAGATCTAAAGACACAAAAAGACTGGAAGTGAGAGAATGGAAAAAGGTATTCTACACAAATGGAAATCAAAAGAAAGCTGGAGTAGCAATACTTATATCACACAAAATAGACTTAAAAATAAATACTGTTATAAGAGACAAAGAAGGACCCTATTAAATGATAAAGGGATCATTCGAAGAAGGTATAATAATTGTAAATGTGCACCTAACACAGAAGCTCAATATATAAGGCAAATACTAACAGCCATAAAAGGAGAAACTGACAGTAACAGAATAACAGTTGCAGACCCTTAACACCCCATTTACATCAATGGACAGATAATTCAGACAGAAAATCAATAAGGAAACACAGGCCTTACATGACACATTAAATCAAAAAGACTTAACTGACATATATAGAGCATTCTATCTGAAAACAGCAGAATACACATTCTTTTCAAGTGTACGTGGAACATTCTCCAGGATAGACCACATGCTAGGCCACAAAGGAAGCCTCAGTAAATTTATGAAAATTGAAATCATATCAAGCACCTTTTCCAAACACAATGCTATAAGACTAGAAATCAACTACATGAAAAAACTGCAAAAAACACAAACACATGTACACTAAAAATATTCTACTAAATAAACAAGGGGTCCCTAAGGAATCAAATAGAAAATAAGAAAATACCAAGAGACAAATGAAAACAAAAACATGACAATACAAAATCTATGGGATGCAGCAAAAGAAGTTCTAAGAGGGGAGTTTACAGAGATGCACGCTAACCTCTGGAAACAAGAAAAATCTCAAACAACCTAACCTTACACCTAAAGGAACCAGAGAAAGAAGAAACAAAACACAAAGTTAGAAGGAAAGAGATCATAAATATCATAGCAGAAATAGAGACTAAAAAAATGAAAAGATCAATGAAAGTGAAAAGATAAACAAAACTTATAAACCTTTAGCCAGACTAATCAAGAAAATATGGAAGAGGGTTCATATCTATAAAATCAGAAATGAAAAAGGAGAAATTACAACCCACACCAAAGAAACACAAAAGATCATAACAGACTACTATGAACAACTATACGCCAATAAAATGGACAACCTAGAAACAATGGACAAATTCTTAGTAATGTACAATCTCCCAAGACAAAATTAGGAAGAAATAGATAATATGAACAGATCAATTACCAGTAATGAAATTGAAACAATAATTAAATAACTTCCAACAAACAAAGGTCCAGGAGCAAATGGCTTCACAGGTGAATTCTACCAAACATTTAGACAAGAATAAAAAACATATCCTTCTCAAACTATCTGAAAAAACTGCTGAGGAAGGAACACTTCTGAACTCTTTCTATGAGGCCAGCATCACCCTGATACCAAAACCAGTCAAGGTTATCACAAAAGAAGAAAATTACAGGCCAATATCACTGATGAACATAGATGCAAAAATCCTCAACAAAATATTAGCAAACAAATCCAACAATACATTTAAAATGATCATACACCATGATCAAGTGGGATTTACCAACCAGGAGTGTAAGAATTTTTCAAAATCTGCTAAGCAATCAATGTGATAGACCACCTTAACAAACTGAAGAGTAAAAACCATCTGATTCATTTGTCAATGGACACTTAGGCTGCTTCCATGTCCTGACTATTGTAAACAGTGCTGCAATGAACATTGTGGTACATGTCTATTTTTGAATTATGGTTTTCATAATTCAAAAAGAGGCATGCCCAGTAGTGGGACTGTTGGGTCGTACGGTAGTTCTATTTTTAGTTTTTTAAGGAATCTCCATACTGTTCTCCATAGTGGCTGTATCAATTTATATACAATGAAATATTACTCAGCCATAAAAAGAAACAAAATCGAGTTATTTGTAGTGAGGTGGATGGACCTAGAGTCTGTCACACAGAGTGAAGTCAGTCAGAAAGAGAAAAACAAATACCATATGCTAACACATATATGTGGAATCTAAAAAAAAATATTTGTTCTGATGAACCTAGGGGCAGGACAGGAATAAAAATGCAGACATAGAGAATGGACTTGAGGATATGGGGAGAGGGAAGGGTAAGATGGGACGAAGTGAGAGAGTAGCACTGACATATATACACTACCAAATGTAAAACAGCTAGTGGGAAGCAGCTGCAAAGCACAGGGAGATCAGCTCAGTGCTTTGTGACTACCTAGAGGGGTGGGATAGGGAGGGTGGGAGGGAGGTGCAAGAGGGAGGGGATATGGGGATATATGTGTATGTATAGCTGATTCACTTTGTTATAAAGCAGAAACTAACACACCATTGTAAGGCAATTATACTCCAATAAAGATGTTAAAAAAAACACATATGATTATCTCAGTAGATGCAGAAAAAGCTTTTGATAAAATTCAGCATCCATTCATGATAAAAACTCTCCAGGAGTGAGCATAGAGGGAACATACCTTAACATAATAAAGGCCATATGTGACAAACCCACAGCTTACAGCCTATTCAATGGTCAGAAGCTGAAAGCATTTCCTCTAAGATCAGGAAAAATACAAGGATGCCCACTCTCACCACTTTTGTTTGACACAGTATTTGAAGCCCTAGCCAAAGCCTTCAGAGAAGAAAAAGAATTAAAAGGAATCCAAATTGGGAAGGAAGAAGTAAAATTGTCACTGTCTGCAGATGACATGATGCTATACATAGAAAAAATCCTAAGGACGCCACCAGAAAACTACTGGAGCTCAATGAATTTGGCATAGTTGTAGGATATAAAATTAATATACAGAAATCTTTTGCACTTCTCAGCACTAAATATGAATTATCATGAAGAGAAATTAAGGAAACAATCCCATTTACCATCGCATCAAAAAGAGTGAAGGACCTAGGAATAAACCTAACTAAGGAGGAAAAATACCTGTACTTAGAAAATAATAAGACACTGATGAAAGAAACTGAAGATGACACAGATAGAAAGATATACCATGTTCTTGGATCAGAGGAATTAATATTGTTAAAATGACCATACTACCCAAGGCAAACTACAAATTCAATGCAATCCCTATCAAAATATCAATAGCATTTTTCACAGAACTGGAACAAATAATTTGAAAATCTGTATGGAAATGCAAATGACCACGAATAGCCAAAACAATCTTAAGAAAGAACAGAGATGAAGGAATCAGACTCCCTGACTTCAGACTATACTAAAGAGCTACAGTAATAAAAACAGTATGGTACTGGGCCCAAAGCAGACACATAGATAAACTGAGCAGAATAGGGAGCCCAGAAATAAACCCACACACTTATGGTCAATCAATCTATAGCGAAAGAGGCAAGAATATACAATGGAGAAAAGACAGTCTTTTCAGTAAGTGGTGATGGGAAAACTGGACAGCTATATGTAAAAGAATGAAAGGAAAACAGTCTCCAACACCATATACAAAAATAAACTCAAAATGGATTAAAGACCTAAAAGTAAGACTGGAAACCATAAAACTCCTAGAGGAAATCATAGGCAGAACACTCTGACATAAATTGTAGCAATCTCTCATTGGATCTGTCTCCTAAAGCAAAGGAAATAAAAGCTAAAATAAACAAATGGGACGTAATTAAACTTAAAATCTTTTGCACAGCAAAGGAAACCACTGACTAAATGAAAAGGCAACCTACTGAATAGGAGAAAATACTTGCAAATGACATAAATGATAAGGGGTTAATATCCAAAGTATATAAACAGTTCACACAACTCAACATCAAAAAAGCAAACAACCCAATTGAAAATGGGCAGACACTTGAATAGACATTTTTTCAAAGATGACATGCACCTGGCCAACATGCACATGAAAAGATGCTCAACATCGATATCATCAGGGAAATGGAAATCAAGACCACAATGAAATATCACCTCACACCTGTCAGAATGTCTGTCATCAAAATGAACACAAACAACAAATGTTGGCAAGGATGTGGAGAAAAAGGAACTTCCCATGCTGGTGGGAAGGTAAATCGGTGCAGCCACTGTAGAAAACAGTATGGCAGTTTCTCAAAAAATTAAAAATAGAAATATCATATGACCTACCAATTTCACTCCTGGATATACACCTGAAAAAAACCCACTAATTAAAAAAGATACAGGCACCCCAATATTCACAGCAGCATTATTTACAATTGCCAAGACATGGAAGCCACCTATATGTCTATCAACAGATGAATGGACAAAGAAGATGTGGTATATATGTACAATGGTATACTACTCAGCCATAAGAAAGAATGAAATTTTGCCATTTTCAAGAACATGGATGGATTTGGATGGTACTGTGCTAAGTGAAATAAGTCAGACAAAGACAAATACTGTATGATATCACTTACATGTGGAATCTAAAAAATACAACAAACTAGTGAATATAACAAAAAAGAAGCAGACTCACATATATAGAGAACAAACTAGTGGTTACCAGTGAGGGGGCAATATAGGGGTGGGGGAGTGGGAGGTACAAACTATTATGCATAAAATAAGCTACAAAGCTATACTGTATAACACAGGAAATATAGCCAATGTTTCATGATCACTATAATTGTAAATATAACCTTTAAAAATTGTAAATGTACTTTGTAAATGTGTTTTTCTTTTTTTATTAAAGTATAGTTGATGTCAATATAGTGATACTGTACATCAACTATACTTTAATAAAAAAAGAAAAACAATGCAGAAAGTACATTTCAATTTCCTCATCTCATTTCCTCATCTCCCTTTCACAGATGAGGAAACTGAAACACAGAGATCACCAATCCAAAATCACAATATGAGTTCCATACACTTAGCTACTACACTAATGTAGAGCTGAAGAGAATTATAGGGTTTCTTAAATCTACCCCACATTTTTCTCAACGTCCTTCGATGGGTTAGTGGCAGTGTGGGCAATGGTTGACAGTAGAAGGTGACTGCATGTGGTTTTGGGGTAAGACCGAGGAGGCTCCTCTAGTATCTTCTTGTAGTGTGATTGTGGGCAAGTCACTTAGTATTTCTGTGACTCAGTATTTAAATAACCAACATTATCAGGATACTAATATTTGCTCCATGAGTATTTTCTGTGGAATAAATGGCAATGTGTGAATTTCCTAGTAGGTACTCAATAAATATTCATTGACTTCTGATTCTGATTGGCAGGATTAGAAAAAAATCGTTCATTATGTACATAGTTCTACACTAGGTGAAGTAGATAATATAAAAATAAAAGATGATGAACACACTTATAAAATATAATATCAAACACAGTTCCTGCTTTAAGCTCATCATTTTGCACTGATAAGCACATGGGCAGACTCCTGGTACCTCTAATACTTCATGTGAAACTATGTCCCCAAAATGGACAACTGGATCAGTGCCAGGCTACTGACACAACTGGAGCCAATCAGATTCTCTACCCTAGAATTTGGAGTCAGATTAAAGTTATGGATTTTGAGACTATATTAATTATAAAATTTGGGCTAGCCATATACACAGAAAAGCTTACAAATCAGATCGACCGATAAAAGCAAAATGAGGTAGAAGAGATCAAGATGGTGGAGTAGAAGGATACGGAGCTCATCTCCCCTGACAAACACATCAAAAATATATCTACATATGGAACAATTCTCACCAAAAACCAACTGAAAACTGTTAGAGGTTTCTTATACAACCAAAGCTGTAAGAAAGGTCTCCATGTAACTGGGTAAGAACAACAACAATAAAAAAAAGTCATTGGGACAGGACTAGTGCCGCTGGGAGGAAGCTGAGAAAGAGGAAATGTTCCCATCTGTGCCCTGGGAACTCCCTTTGCCAGTTGGGAGACCTGTGGTGCAGATAGGTAGCTGAAGAGGCCTGGCCTCCTTTGTGTGAATGTGATGGTTTGGTGGCAATCAGAGTGGAGAGATACCAGTGCTGGTGGCTGCCAGGCTGCTGCATTTCACAGCCCAAAACATGCTGGGAGGGGCTGCTGGTACATGTAGAGGCTAGATGCTGAAAATTGGACTTCAGCGGACAGATCCTGGGAAAGGACTCAGTCTAGCTGTGCAGGGATAGCACAAAGGGCTTAGAGTGCGGTCCAGGCCACCATTGTTAGCATATGCAGGGAAAGGCATAGGTCTTCCATAGGATCCCCAGTATCAGCACAGGCAGGATAGGGTGTGGGTCCACAGTAGGAGCCACACTGACAGCTGCACATGACAGTGTGTGGCTCTGCTAGTGGGCGACTTTGTGAGCAAGCACATGGCAGAGGGCAGGGCTGACATCACTGAAGCCTGTTATCAATGCTCTCAGAGTGGGGGCGGGTCCAGCAGCAGTGGACCCATCGGTGTGTGCAGGTGCATCACACAATGGCACATTCCCAGCAGACTGCCTCTAGGGAGGAGTACACAGTGGGTTTATCTCCCAGTGGGAGTGCTCCTGTCCCACATACTTCACACCAGAGCCTAAAGCCAGACATGGGGTGGACAGGCGCTGGGAGAGTCCTACCATAGAGGCAGCCCAAGTTTTAGGTGGCGGCACAACCTCCTCGATTCCTGAATCCATATCATCACCACCCACAGTGCCAAGCTAACACTAGGTCTGGGAGGAACACAACAAAGAACGGGATGCAAACTTGGGCTACTTCCGAACAAAATGGAGGATGCCTGCATGGATGGCACATAGGTTCACTGTGATCACATGGGCCTCGCTTGCTTCAGCACTCACTTCCTTGGGGATGGAGAACACACTTAAGGGCAACAGAGCCTTACTGAACTGGAACCTCAGAGTTTTTACTTCAAGAACTGAGGAGCAGACCCTGCCCCTGACAGAGCTGTGACAGCCACAGAACAAAGAGGAGACCCCACCCAACATCCAGTGCAGGCTCTGGTCACCACAACATAAACCACACCTCCTCATCAAGGGGATAATGGCCAGTACACTCTGAGGAAAGACGTGGCAGGCATCCATACCAAAATCAGCCCTCTCACCAAAAGTACTGGGCTCTCACAGTGATGTTCCCACATAAAAACAGCCCTTCAAGACCACAGTAGATAACTGATTCTCCTAAATTCAAAGAGACAGAGAAATTTAAAATGAAAAAGTAGAGGAACTACTCCCAATTAAAAGAAAAAGGGGAAATCCCCTGAAAGAACAAACAATGAAATAGACCTCTTCAGTCTACTAGATGCCAAGTTCAAAAAAGAGGTAATAAAAATGTTAAAAGTATTATGAAAGTTTATGGATATACCATTTTAACAAAGATCTAGAAACTATAAAGAGGAACCAATCAAAATTAGATAACTCAATTGCTGAGATAAAAACTGAGCTAAAAGCAGTGAATAGCAGACAAAACAATGCAGAACAAATAAGTAATCTGCAAGATAGAATAATGGAAGTCACTCAATCAAAACAGCAGACAGAAAGACAAAAGAAAAAGATGAAAGCAACATATGAGATGTACAGGATAATATAAAATTAGCCTATGCATAAGAGAAGTTCCAGAAGGAGAAGAAAGAAAAAAGGGAATCGAAAATGTATTCGAGGAAATTATGGCTGAAAACTTCCCAAACCTAAAGAAGGAAACATATATCCAGGTACAGGAAGCACAGAGGGTCTCAAACAAGATGAACTCAAACAGACTCACACCAAGACATACAATAATTAAAATGACAAAAGGTAAAGATAAAGAGAGGATTCTAAAGGTAAGAAGATAAAACTAAGTCAGTTACAAGGGAACCCCCATAAGGCTATCAGCTGATTTTTCTACAGAAACTTTGCAGGCCAGAAGGGAGTGGCATGATATATTTAAAATCCTGAAAGGGAAAAACCTACAACCTAGAATACTCTATCCAGCAAGATTATAATTTAGAATAGGAGAAAATAATAATTTCTCAGACAAGCAAAAACTAAAGGAATACAGTGACACTAAAGCTAACCTAAAAGAAATATTGAAAGATCTTCTCTAAATAGAAAGAAAAATCTATAGGAAAGGGGAAAACACAATAGGAGAGGCAAATATATAAAAGTATTGAAGATCGCTTAAATAAGCTAGTATATAGATTAAAAACAAATTTTCTGTACAAGCAATTATAACTACAATTAACAACAAAAGGATAAACAAAAAGATGCAAAATAGGACATCAAAACCACAAAATGTGGGGGAGCAAAGTAAAAAATGTAGATCGTTTAGAGTGCGTTTGAACTTATACAACTATTCGTCTAAAGCAAATAGGTATAGTTATGGGTGAACATACTTGAAAACCAGGGTAACCACAAATCAAAAACACAATAGATTCACAAAAACCAAAAATAAAGGAACTCAAGCATAATACAAAAGAAAACTACCAAACTACAAAAGGAAAAACAAAAAGAAGAAGGAAAAAAGAAGAACTAGAAAATCAACTGGAAAACAAGGCTTAAAATGGCAATAAATACATACTTATTAATAATTACTTTAAAAGTTAATGGACTAAATGTTCTGATCGAAAGAAACAGAGTGACAGGTTGGATAAAAAAGCAAGAACCTATAATATGCTGCCTACAAGAGACTCGCTGTAGTGCAAAAGACATACACAGATTGAAAGTGAGGGAAGGGAAAAAGATATTTCAGGCAAATGGAAATGACAAGAGAGCAGGGGTAGCAATACTCTTATCAGACAAAAGAGGTGTTAAAACAAAGTTCATAAAGAAAGATAAAGAAGGAAACCATATAATAAAGGGATCAACAAAAGAAGAGGACATTATACTCATTAACATATATGTACCCAATATAGGAGCACCTAAATATATAAAAACATACAAACATACATAAAGGAAAAAATTAACAGTAATATATTAATAGTAGGAGACTTTAACACCCCACTAACATCAGTGGACAGATCTTCCAGACAGAAAATTAATAAGTCAACAGATCCTAAATAGCACAATGGAATACCTGAACTTAATTGATACCTGCAGGACAAAACATCCAAAAACCCCCAAGAATATAGTCTTTTCAAGCATGCATGGAACATTCTTTAGGATAGGCCACATACTAGGACACAAAACAAGCCTCAGCAAATTTAAAAGGACAGAATTATTTCAAGCATCCTTTCTGACCACCCTATTATGAAACTAGAAATCAATCACAGAAAGAAAGATGGGGTAAAAAACGATTACACAGAGACTAAACAACATGCTACTGAAAAACCAATGGGTCAGTGATGAAATCAAAGAGAAATACAGAAACTACCTCAAGACTAATGACAATGAAAAGCACAACGTTAGATCTACACGTGGAACAACTCCTACAGAACACCTACTGAACACTGGCAGAAGACCTCAGACCTCCCAAAAGGCAAGAAACCCCCCATGTACCTGGGTAGGGCAAAAGAAAAAAGAATAAACAGAGACAAAAGGATAGGGACGGAACCTGCACCAGTGGGAGGGAGCTGTGAAGGAGGAAAGGTTTCCACACACTAGGAAGCCCCTTCCCGGGTGGAGACTGCGGGTGGTGGAGGGGGAAGCTTCGGAGCTGTGGCGGAGAGCGCAGCCACAGGGGTGCAGAGGGCAAAGCGGAGAGATTCCCGCACAGAGGATCGGTGCTGACCAGCACTCACCAGCCCGAGAGGCTTGTCTGCTCCCACGCTGGGGTGGGCGGGGCTGGGAGCTGAGGCTTGGGCTTCGGTCGCAGTGCAGGGAGAGGACTGGGGTTGGTGGCGTGAACACAGCCGGCAGGGGGTTAGTGCGCCACAGCTGGCTGGGAGGGAGTCCGGGGAAAAGTCTGGAGCTAACGAAGAGGCAAGAGACTTTTTCTTCCCTCTTTGTTTCCTGGTGCGCGAGGAGAGGGGATTAAGAACGCTGCTTAAAGGAGCTCCAGAGACGGGCGCGAGCCGCAGTTAAAATCGCGGACCCCAGAGACAGGCATGAGATGCTAAGGCTGCTGCTGCCACCACCAAGAAGCCTGTGTGCGAGCACAGGTCACTATCCACACCCCCCTTCCGGGGAGACTGTGCAGCCCGCCACTGCCAGGGTCCCGTGATCCAGGGACAACTTCCCTGGGAGAACGCTCGGCGCGCCTCAGGCTGGTGCAACGTCACGCCGGCCTCTGCCGCCACAGGCTCGCCCCGCACTCCGTGCCACTCCCTACCCCCGGCCTGAGTGAGCCAGAGCCCCCGAATCAGCGGCTCCTTTAACCCCGAACTGTTTGAGCGAAGAACAGACGCCCTCCGGCAATCTACACGCAAAGGCGGGGCCAAATCCAAAGCTGAGCCCTTGGGAGCTGTGAGAACAAAGAAGAGAAAGGGAAATCTCTCCCAGCAGCCTCAGAAGCAGCTGATTAAAGCTCCACAATCAACTTGATGTACCCTGCATCTGTGGAATACATGAATAGACCATGAATCATCCCAAATTAAGGAGCCGTGCGGATGAAAGGCTCTTGGTGCTGCAGCCAGGAGTTAGTGCTGTGCCTCTGAGGTGGGAGAGCCAACTTCAGGACACTGGTCCACAAGAGACCTCCCAGCTCCACATAATAACAAATGGCGAAAAACTCCCAGAGATCTCCATCTCAACACCAGCACCCAGCTTCACTCAACGACCAGCAAGCTACAGTGCTGGACATCCTATGGCAAACAACTAGCAAGACAGGAACAGGGCCTCATACATTAACAGAGAGGCTGCCCCAAATCATAATAAGTCCACAGATACCCCAAAACACACCACCAGATGTGGACCTGCCCACCAGAAAGACAAGATCCAGCCTCATCTACCAGAACACAGGCACTAGTCCCCTCCACCAAGAAGCCTACACAACCCACTGAACCAACCTTAGCCACTGGGGACAGACACCAAAAACAAAGGGAACTACGAACCTGCAGCCTGCAAAAAGGAGACCCCAAACACAGTAAGATAAGCAAAATGAGAAGACAGAAAAACACACAGCAGATGAAGGAGCAAGATAAAAACCCACCAGACCTAACAAATGAAGAGGAAATAGGCAGCCAAAGAATTCAGAATAATGATAGTAAAGATGATCCAAAATCTTGGAAATAGAATGGACAAAACGCAAGAGACATTTAACAAAGACCTAGAAGAACTAAAGATGAAACAAACAATGATGAACAACACAATAAATGAAATGAAAAATACTCTAGATGGGATCAATAACAGAATAACTGAGGCAGAAGAACGGATAAGTGACCTGGAAGATAAAATAGTGGAAATAACTACTGCAGAGCAGAATAAAGAAAAAAGAATGAAAAGAACTGAGGACAGTCTCAGAGACGTCTGGGACATTAACCGCACCAACATTCGAATTATAGGGGTTCCAGAAGAAGAAGAGAAAAAGAAAGGGACTGAGAAAATATTTGAAGAGATTATAGTTGAAAACTTCCCTAATATGGGAAAGGAAATAGTTAATCAAGTCCAGGAAACACAGAGAGTCCCATACAGGACAAATCCAAGGAGAAATACGCCAAGACACATATTAATCAAACTGTCAAAAATTAAATACAAAGAAAGCATATTAAAAGCAGCAAGGGAAAAACAACAAATAACACACAAGGGAATTCCTATAGGGTTAACAGCTGATCTTTCAGCAGAAACTCTGCAAGCCACAAGGGTGTAGCGGGACATATTTAAAGTGATGAAGGAGAAAAACCTGCAACCAAGATGACTCTACCCAGCAAGGATCTCATTCAGATTTGATGGAGAAGTTAAAACCTTTACAGACAAGCAAAAGCTGAGAGAGTTCAGCACCACCAAACCAGCTCTACAACAACTGCTAAAGGAACTTCTCTAGGCAAGAAACACAAGAGAAGGAAAGACCTACAATAAGGTACCCAAAACAATTAAGAAAATGGGAATAGGAACATACATATTGATAATTACCTTAAATGTAAATGTACTAAATTCTCCCACCAAAAGACACAGATTGGCTGAATGGATACAAAAACAAGACCCATATATTTGTTGTCTACAAGAGACCCACTTCAGACCTAGAGACACATACAGACTGAAAGCAAGGGGATGGAAAAAGATATTTCACGCAAATGGAAACCAAAACAAAGCTGGAGTAGCAATTCTCATATCAGATAAAATAGACTTTAAAATAAAGACTATTAGAAGAGACAAAGAAGGACACTACATTATGATCAAGGGATCGATTCAAGAAGAAGATATAACAATTATAAATATTTATGCACCCAACATAGGAGCACCTCAATACATAAGGCAAATACTAATAGCCATAAAAGGGGCAATCGACAGTAACACATTCATAGTAGGGGACTTTAACACCCCACTTTCACCCATGGACAGATCATTCAAAATGAAAATAAATAAGGAAACAGAAGCTTTAAATGATACATTAAACAAGATGGGCTTAATTGATATATATAGGACATTCTATCCAAAAACAACAGAATACACATTTTTCTCTAGTGCTCATGGAAAATTCTCAAGGATAGATCATATCTTGGGTCACAAATCAAGCCTGGGCAAATTTAAGAAAATTGAAATTGTATCAAGTATCTTTTCCGACCACGCTATGAGACTAGACATCAATTACAGGAAAAGATCTGTAAAAAATACAAACACATGGAGGCTAAACAATACACTACTTAATAACGAAGTGATCACTGAAGAAATCAAAAAGGAAATAAAAAAATACCTAGAAACAAATGACAATGGAGACACGACGATGCAAAATCTATGGGATGCAGCAAAAGCACTTCTAAGAGGGAAGTTTATAGCAACACAATCCTACCTTAAGAAAGAGGAAACATCTCGAATAAACAACCTAACCTTGTACCTAAAGCAGTTAGAGAAAGAAAAAAAAAAATCCCAAAGTTAGCAGAAGGAAAGAAATCATAAAAATCAGATCAGAAATAAATGAAAAAGAAATGAAGGAAACTATAGCAAAGATCAATAAAACTAAAAGCTGGTTCTTTGAGAAGATAAACAAAATAGATAAACCATTAGCCAGACTCATCAAGAAAAAAAGGGAGAAGACTCAAATCAATAGAATTAAAAATGAAAAAGGATAAGTAACAACTGACACTGCAGAAATAAAAAAGATCATGAGAGATTACTACAAGCGACTCTATGCCAATAAAATGGGCAATCTGGAAGAAATGGACAAATTCTTAGAAAGGCACAACCTGCCAAGACTGAATCAGGAAGAAATAGAAAATATGAACAGACAAATCACAAGCACTGAAATTGAAACTGTGATTAAAAATCTTCCAACAAACAAAAGCCCAAGGCCAGATGGCTTCACAGGTGAATTCTATCAAACATTTAGAGAAGAGCTAACACCTATCCTTCTCAAACTCTTCCAAAATATAGCAGAGGAAGAAACACTCCCATATTGCTTCTACGAGGCCACCATCACCTTGATACCAAAACCAGACAAGGATGTCACAAAGAAAGAAAACTACAGGCCAATATCACTGATGAACATAGATGCAAAAATCCTCAACAAAATACCAGCAAACAGAATCCAACAGCGCATTAAACGGATCATACATCATGAGCAAGTGGGGTTTATTCCAGGAATGCAAGGATTCTTCAATATATGCAAATCAATCAATGTGATACACCATATTAACAAAGTGAAGGAGAAAAACCATATGATCATCTCAATAGATGCAGAGAAAGCGTTCGACAAAATTCAACACCAATTTATGGTAAAAACCCTGCAGAAAGTAGGCATAGAGAGGACTTTCCTCAACATAATAAAGGCCATATATGACAAACACACAGCAAAGATCGTCCTCAATGGTGAAGAACTGAAAGCATTTCCACTAAGATCAGGAACAAGACAAGCTTGCCCACTCTCACCACTATTATTCAACATAGTTTTGGAAGTGTTAGCCACAGCAATCAGAGAAAAAAAGGAAATAAAAGGAATCCAAATCGGAAAAGAAGAAGTAAAGCTGTCACTGTTTGCAGATGATATGATACTATACATAGAGAACCTTAAAGATGCTACCAGAAAACTACTAGAGCTAATCAATGAACTTGGTACAGTAGCAGGATACAAAATTAATGCACAGAAATCTCTGGCATTCGTATACACTAATGATGAAAAATCTGAAAGTGAAATCAAGAAAACACTCCCATTTACCATTGCAACAAAAAGAATAAAATATCTAGGAATAAACCTACCTAAGGAGACAAAAGACCTGTATGCAGAAAATTATAAGACACTGATGAAAGAAATTAAAGATGATACAAATAGATGGAGAGCTATACCATGTTCTTGGATTGGTAGAATCAACATTGTGAAAATGACTCTACTACCCAAAGCAATCTACAGATTCAATGCAATCCCTATCAAACTACCATTGGCATTTTTCACAAAACTGGAACAAAAAATTTCACAATTTGTATGGAAACACTAAAGACTCCGAATAGCCAAAGCAATCTTGAGAACGAAAAACAGAGCTAGAGGAATCAGGTTCCCTGACTTCAGACTATACTACAAAGCTACAGTAATCAAGAGGGTATGGTACTGGCACAAAACCAGAAATATAGATCAATGGAACAGGATAGAAAGCCCAGAGATAAACCCACGCACATATGGTCACCTTATCGTTGATAAAGGAGGCAGGAATGTACAGTGGAGAAAGGACAGCCTCTTCAATAAGTGGTGCTGGGAAAACTGGACAGTTACATGTAAAAGTATGAGATTAGACCTCTCCCTAACACCATACACAAAAATAAGCTCAAAATGGATTAAAGACCTAAATGTAAGGCCAGAAACTATCAAACTCTGAGAGGAAAACATAGGCAGGACACTCTATGACATAAATCACAGCAAAATCCTTTTTGACCCACCTCCTAGAGAAATGGAAATAAAAACAAAAATAAACAAATGGGACCTAACGAAACTTCAAAGGTTTTGCACAGCAAAGGAAACCATAAACAAGACCAAAAGACAACCCTCAGAATGGGAGAAAATATTTGCAAATGAAGCAACTGACAAAGGATTAATCTCCAAAATTTATAAGCAGCTCATGCAGCTTAGTAACAAAACAAACAAACAACCCAATCCAAAAATGGGCAGAAGACCTAAATAGACATTTCTCCAAAGAAGATATACAGACTGCCAACAAACACATGAAAGATGCTCAACATCACTAATCATTAGAGAAATGCAAAGCAAAAGTACAATGAAATATCATCTCACACCAGTCAGAATGGCCATCATCAAAAAATCTAGAAACAATAAATGCTGGAGAGGGTGTGGAGAAAAGGGATCCCTCTTGCACTGTTGGTGGGAATGTGAATTGGTACAGCCACTATGGAGAACAGTATGGAGGTTCCTCAAAAACCTACAAATAGAACTACCACATGACCCAGCAATCCCACTACTGGGCATATACCCTGAGAAAACCATAATTCAAAAAGAGTCATGTACCAAATTGTTCATTGCAGCTCTATTTACAATAGCCCGGAGATGGAAACAACCTAAGTGTCCATCATCAGATGAATGGATAGAGAAGATGTGGCACATATATACAATGGAATATTACTCAGCCATAAAAAGAAACGAAATTGAGCTATTTGTAATGCGGTGGATAGAACTAGAGTTTGTCATACAGAGTGAAGTAAGTCCGAAAGAGAAAGACAAATACCGTATGCTAACACATATATATGGAATTTAAGAAAAAAAAAATGTCATGAAGAATCTAGGGGTAAAACAGGAATAAAGACACAGACCTACTAGAGAATGGACTTGAGGATATGGGGAGTGGGAAGGGTAAGCTGTGCCAAAGTGAGACAGAGGCAGGTACATATACATACTACCAAACGTAAGGTAGATAGCTAGTGGGAAGCAGCCACATAGCACAGGGAGATCAGCTCGGTGCTTTGTGACCGCCTGGAGGGGTGGGATAGGGAGGGTGGGAGGGAGGGAGACGCAAGCGGGAAGAGATATGGGAACATATGTATATATATTACTGATTCATTTTGTTGTAAAGCAGAAACTAACACACCATTGTAAAGCAATTATACTCCAATAAAGATGTTAAAAAAAAAGCACAACCTTAAAAATTATCTACGGGATGCAGCAAAAGCCGTTTTAAGAGGGAAGTCCACAGCGATACAGGCTTTCCTCATGTAATAAGAAAAATCTCAAATAAACAACCTAACCTACCACCTAAAAGAATTAGAAAAAGAAGAACAAACAAAACCTAAAGTCAGCAGAAGGAAGGAAATAATAAAGATCAGAGAGGAAATAAGTAAAATACAGATCAAAATAACAACATAAAAGATCAATAAAACCAAGAGGTGGTTTTTTGAAAGGATAAACAAAATTGACAAACCTCTAAGCAGGTTCACCAACAAAAGAGAGAGGACCCAATAAACAAAATAAGAAATGAAAGAGGAGAAATAACAACTGATACTGCGGAAATACAAAAAAATCAGAAATACAATGAACAGTTTACATGCTAACAAACTGGGCAACGTAGAGGAAATGGACAAGTTTCCAGAAACATATAACCTGCCAAAATTGAGTCAAGAAGAAGCAGATAATTTGAACACACCAATCACTAGAATTGAAATAGAATCTGTAATTTAAGAAACAAAACAAACAAACAAAAAACACCCTGCAAACAAAAGTCCAGGACTGGAAGTCTTCACTGGGGAATTCTACCAAACATACAAAGAACTTATACCTATCTTTCCCAAACTGTTCCATAAGATTGAAGAGGCAGGCACACTCCCAGAATCTTTACAAGAAGCCACCATCACCTTGATACCAAAACCAGACAAAGGTACTACAAAAAAGAAAATTACAGGGCAATATCTTTAGTGAATATAAATGAAAAATTCTCAACAAAAATTTAACCAACCAAATCCAACAATACATAAAAAGGATCACACACCATGATCAAGTTGGATTTATTCCTAGGTCTCAAGGATGGTTGAACATACGCAAAATCAATGGGATGCATCACATTAATGAAAGACCAAAACCCACATGATCATCTCAACAGATGCAGAAAAAGCATTTGATAAAATTCAACATCCATTCAAGTAAAAACTCTCACCGAAGTGGGTAAAGAGGGAACATATCTCAACATAATAAAAGCCATTTATGACAAACCCACAGCCAACATAATACTCAATGGTAAAAAGGTTAAAAGCCTTCCTGCCAAGTTCTGGAACAAGACAAGTATGCCCACTCTCACCACTTCTATTTGACATAGTATTGGAAGTCCTAGTGACAGCAATGAGACAAGAAGAAAAAAATAAAAGGTATCCAAAGTGGAAGGGAACATGAAACATTGTCATTATATGCAGATGATATGATATACTATATAGAAAACCCTTAAGACTCCACATAAAAACTATCCAAACTAATAAATGAACTCAGCAAGGCAGTAGGATACAAGATTAACATCCAGAAATCTGTTGCATTTCTTTATACCAACAATGAAATATCAGAAAGTAAAAAAAAAAAAGTCCCATTTAAAATCACATTAAAAAAATAACCAAGGAGGTGAAAGACCTATACATTGAGAAGTATAAAACATTTATAGAGGAAACTGAAGAAGATTCAAAGAAATAGAAAGATATGTCATACTCTTCAATTAAAAGAATTACTACTGTTAAAATGGCCATACTACCCAAAGCAATCTACAGATTTAATGGGATCCCTGTCAAATTACTAATGACATTTTTCACAGAACCAGAACAAATAATCCTAAAATTCATATGGAACCATAAAAGACCCAGAATTGCCAAAGTAATTCTGAAGAAAAAGAACAAAGCAGGAAGCATAATCCTCCCAGATTCAGACAATACTACAAAGCTAGAGTCATCAAAACAGTGTGGTATTGGTACAAAAACAACATATGGATCAATGGAACAGAATAGAGATCCCAGAAAGAAATCCACACATCTATGGTCAATTAATCTTTGATAAAGGATGCAAGAACACAGAATGGAGAAAAGACAGTCTCTTCAGGAAGTGGTGCTGGGAAAGCTGGAGAGCCACATACAAATGGATGAAGTTAGAACATTTCCTCACACCATACACAAAAATAAACTCAAAATGGTTCAGAGACTTAAATATAAGACCTGATACCATAAAACTCCTAGAAAGAACATAGGCAAAATGGTCTCTGACATAAATTGTAGCAATATTTTCTTAGATCAGTCTCCAAAAGGCAAAAGAAATAAAAGCAAAAATAAACAAATGGTACCTACTCAAATTTAAAAGATTTAGCACAGCAAAGGAGACTGTCAACAAAATTGAAAGATAACCTAAAGACTGGAGAAAATATTTGCCAATGATGTGACTGACAATGGATTAATTTTCAAAATATACAAACAGCTCATACAACTCAATATCGAAAAACAAAAAACCCAAATCAAAAATGGGCAGAAGAGGACTTCCCTGGTGGTCCAGTGGTTAAGAATCTATCTTGCAATGCAGAGGATGCCAGTTCAATCCCTGGTCAGGGAACTTAGATCCCACATACCATGGGGCAACTAAGCCTGTGCACCGCAACTACTGAGCCCGCATGCCACAACTAGAGAGCCCGTGTGCCACAACTAGAGAGCCCACGTGCTCCGGAGCCCATGGGTCACAACTAGAGAGCCTGTGTGCCACAACTAGAGAGAAGCCCATGTGCAGCAATGTAAGATCCAGCATGCCACAACTAAGACCTGATGCAGCCAAAACATTTAAAAAAAACAAGAAGACCTAAATAGACATTTCTCCATAGAAAATATACAGATGGCCAACAGGCACAAGAAAAGATACTTAACACTGCTAATTGTTAGAGAAATACATATTAAAACGACGATGAGGTATTACCTCACACTGGTCAAAATGGCTGTCATCAAAAAGTACAAATAATATATGCTGGAAAAGTTGTGGAGAAAAAGGAACCCTCCTACATTGCTGGTGGGAATGTAAATTGGTGCAACCACTATGGAAAACAGTATGGAGTTTCCTTAAAAATCTAAAAATAGAGTTACCATATGATCCAGCAATCCCACTCCTGGGCATAAATCTGGAAAAGATGAAAACTCTAATTCAAAATGATACATGTACTCCAATGTTCATAGCATCACAATTTACAATAGCCAAGAAATAGAACAACCTAAGTGTCTGTTGACAGATGACTGGATAAAGAAGATGTGGTACATATACATGATGGAATATTACTCTGCCATAAAAAGAGTGAAATATTGTCATTTGCAGCAACATGGATGGACCTACAGAATATTATACTAAGTGAAATAACTCAGAGAGACAAATATTATATATCACTTATATGTGGACTGTAAAATATAATACAAATGAATCTATTTACAAAACAGAAATAGACTCACACACATAGAAAATAAAATTATGGTTACCAAAGGGGAAAGGGAGGGGGGAATAAATTAGGGATATGGGTTAACAGATACACACTACATATAAAATAGATAAGCAAAAAGGATTTATTGTATAATGCAGGGAACAATATTCAGTATCTTTTAATAACTATACTGGAAAATAATCTGAAAAATATAATTGAATCACTTTGTTGCACGCCTGAAATTAACATAACATTGTAAATCAACTACATTTGAATTAAAAAAATGAGGTAGACAGACAGAAAGCAGCAGGTTGAGAAGCCATTTGTCAGTAGAGAGAGACAATTTAAAAATAACTGTTTAGGTTCCTGACAGCTTACTGTTTGCTCTTCCCACCTGTCTTGAGACCTAGTTGATTATCTTTTACTTGGATTGTCTGAGTTTGCAGAATGTCTTTTCAACAACTTTCATTTTATACATAAACTAGTTTAAATGAGTTTCTATACTTTGACACAAAATAACCTTGACTAAGATACTGAGGTAGGAAAAAGAGGAAGAAACTAATACCTGTTAAACACTTCATTTAATCCTAAACAGCCATGAAATATAGGCATTATTATCCACATTTTAATGGCAAAGAAACTGAGATTGAGAACATAGAACTTGCTTAAGGTCGAATTTTTATATATGATAGAAACATAAGTCTTTTGACACCATATTCCATTTTCATCACCACCTTACTATACAGAAAATATCCTTATACCACATAATGATGTGCTAAAATGAATAATTCAAGGTCATCTGGGGGAACTGAGAGGGGGCAAAGCTCATTGTATGTAGAAATGGTCTAATAGGTATATTATTATACAATAAAGAATATTTTATAATATGAGGTTTCTAATTAAAGAAAAATTCTAAAAATACAAATAAACTCACTTAACAAGTATATGAAGATAGTCTAGAAATTTAGAATAAAAAGTTCCTGGTCTCCACGTTGTCCCCAGCAAATTTTGCTTTGCTTACTTTTCCTGTGAGGAATATTAAAACTTGAAGATTTAACTATATATTTTGGCAACTTAAAAGTCCTTTAGGGCCTTCCCTGGTGGCGCAGTGGTTGAGAGTCCGCCTGCCGATGCAGGGGACACGGGTTCGTGCCCCGGTCCGGGAAGATCCCACATGCCGCGGAGCGGCTGGGCCCGTGAGCCATGGCCGCTGAGCCTGCACGTCCGGAGCCTGTGCTCTGCAACAGGAGAGGCCACAACGGTGAGAGGCCCACATACCAAAAAAAAAAAAAAAAAAAAAAAGTCCTTTACATTTTCTTTTTAAATTTATTTATTTTATTTATTTATTTTTGGCTGTGTTGGGTCTTCATTTCTGTGTGCAGGCTTTCTCTAGTTGCAGCAAGAGGGGGCTACTCTTCGTTGCAGTGCATGGGCTTCTCATTGAAGTGGCGTCTCTCGTTGTGGAGCATGGGCTCTAGGCACGCGGGCTTCAGTAGTTGCAGCACCTGGGCTCAGTAGTTGTGGCTCACGGGCTCTAGAGCACAGGCTCAGTAGTTGTGGCACACGGGCTTAGTTGTTCTGCGGCACGTGGGATCTTCCTGGACCAGGGATCGAACCATGTCCCCTGCACTGGCAGGTGGATTCTCAACCACTGCGCAACAGAGAGGCTCTTCTTTTCTTTTTAAAAGATAAATAATTACAAAACGCTATCTAGTTTTTGTTTTTGTTTTGGGGTGTGTGTGTGTGTGTGTGTGTGTGTGTGTTTAAGTTAGAAGATATTTCTTTAAAACAAGCTGTTTTGCACTCTGGAATTGTAGGTTGATTCAAAATATTTACTGCCATGTAATAGTAATGAACATTTTCCTGTGAGAACATATTGCTCATCCTCTAGAAGAGAGGTTTAAATATAATGCATAACACACACTGCTAGGGTGTTAGCATGATCAGGAGAGAACACAAGATCAAAAATAAAACAGAGTCTAGTCTCAATCTTCATTCTACTACTCAATAACTGAATTTAGACAAAGAACCTGAGATTCAGTTTTTATCTGTACAATACAGAAGAAATACAACTAGGAATTGTTCTTACATCACTGGATGTATTAATCGCCTAATAGATTATTCAGATAAAGTAGCTGCTATGCAATGCCTGCTAGATGATGTAATGGCTAAGTATCCAGGGCTTGCAGCCAGAATAACTGGATTCAAACCTTAGCTCTGCTACTTACTAAAATGTGAGACCTTCAGCAAGCTATGTAACCTTGCTAGCTATATAACCTTGACTTCCTGAAATGCAGGTAATCTTAAAACCAACATTCAATGTTGTTTTGAAGAGTAACTGATTACATCCATGAAGGGCATTTAAAATAATGCCTAGCACACAGTAAGTACTCAATAGATAAAGGCTATTTTTATTAGAACAGTGTATTTGCAATCTTCATCACAAATGAACTTAGATACGTATCTGGTGCCATACTGGAGCCTACAGATATGAGGACGTCTATGTGACATAATGATTCACTTAGCAGGAGCAGGGGAGTGAAGAGAGGGGAAGGATTTTAAAGGATAAAGACTGTGGTAGAACTAAGAGAACGTGTAGGTCAGCCCTTGCAAATGGAAAGCAACAAGCAGAGGAAGACGATCTTTGAGTAGGAGGAGATGCCAAGAATATTAAAAGCTATTGTTGATGTTAACTTCTGCAAGGGTATGTAGAATCTCTAGCGATGGTATTCCTCAGATTATCACAAGAATGACCCCTGCCCTGATGCTCTGCTGCCCTTCTAGAACATAAAGAATAAAGTTTTAGGAGAGCAGACAGATCAACTTATCTCTAAATATCATTACCTCTACTTACCTTAAAAGCAAAAAGAGGAAACTACTTGGAAAATACTGAATGTGAAATACAGCCAAATTATAGAAAATTACTGGGGGCTTCCCTGGTGGCGCAATGGTTGAGATTCCGCCTGCTGATGCAGGGGACACGGGTTCGTGCCCCGGTCCAGGAGGACCCCACATGCCGCGGAGCGGCTAGGCCCGTGAGCCATGGCTGCTGAGCCTGCGCGTCCGGAGCCTGTGCTCCGCAACGGGAGAGGCCACGACAGTGATAGGCCCACATACCGCAAAAAAAAAAAAAAAAGATGATTACTTAGTTTACATTTCTTTTCAAAGTTGGTCATATTTCCAAAACATGGTGAGAAAATTATCTCAGCTTCTACGAGGTAGTGGGAAATAGATAATCGAGGAGACTCAGGCAGATAAAACAAAGAACAACAAATAATTGGGGAAAATGTAATTTTTCATCATGAGGTGGAGTGATGTAGTAGAAAAAACAAATTGAAGAGAGATAGCTCAGGTTCAATTTTTGGGTAACCTAACTCAAATTACCTCAGCTTTCTGATCTGCAGTTTCTTCACCTGCAAACTGTGGATTTAAGTACATATAAAATGTGGATTTCAGTATATCAGAGAGTAGATATATGGTTAAATGAATTAATATGTATAAAATACTGAGCCTATTGCCTGAAACACAGGAGGTTTTAAATACACTAGCTTCTTTCATCCCTCTCAAAGGCATTAGACACTGAAATATTAAATGAAGGCAAAGAAAAATCTCATTAACTGAAAGAGGGAAAATACCAATCTCTCTCTGGTCTCAGGAGTCTATCTTCATGTCCCTGACTCGATACCATGAAGCAGCCCTGCAAGTCTGCTCATGTCAGGATAAGAGACAGTGGTGTCTGTGGTGCTTGGCTGTGATATATGTCTGCCAACTTGGATTGCCAAGGTCTCTGTCAGCTCTGGCGTGGCAGCTAAAAGAAGCCTTTTCTTCTCACCTGAGTTCTTTCAACACATTTGCTATGGAGAAAAATTCTCCCTTTCCACCACTTGACTAAAGGTTTCTTATTTGCCTTAACTCGTTATTCACATTTCCATAATGTTGGATAATCGCAAACCACATAAAAACATTTTGATGTACAGCCATATATATATGGTAATCTCACTGAATGACATTTGCTCAGCAACACTGCATTGCTGTTGATGAATAATACATGGTATTACATTTTATACATTGAGGAAGAGGAATTAGAAATAGAGAAAGAAAAAGCTCTCTTCAGTTATTCCAATCATTCCTTGCTATGATGTGCTGCTGAGTGTCACACGTTTTAAAATGAACATACAAAATGTAAGAATTTTGTATTTATTTCAGATTATTGTACAAAATGTAATCACAAAAATGCCAAGATAGACTGTAGGGTATCTCTTGACACATGGATATAATGATGAGAATAGTTATTAGGCAGCACATCTGCTTATCCTCATACATGAATGGAAGACACGTAGCATAAACGTCATCACTTTTCATGGCAGTACCTATGGCAGCATCACTAACTGACCATGAAATGCTTTTGACTGAATCCAGAGGTGGAAAAATGCCATCTTAACACAGTGCCCAGGCAGTCCCTACCAAATGTTGTTGGCAAAGTAAAACTTCTTTGCTATAACTGACCCACAAATTTGGAGGCTGTGGAGGAGTGCAGGAGCCTGCAGCTCTGGCTGAGGTCAGACAGCAACAGTCTGACCGCACTGGAAATTTCTTCAGTGTCAAAATTGTATACAGACTTTTAAAATCCAGTGAGATATTATCCATATCTCCTCATTCTGTCATATTGTGATCAATTTCCCAATGGTTCTCCTGTGTCACCTAATTTAGTTAACAACTTTATAGAGTGCCCATAATATTAGGTATGTCAGTCAAACACCTGCCCTGCCAATCTCCCCTTCAAAACCTATAAATTAAGTTTATTTCTGCATTAAATGATTCATGGCAGTAGTTTCCTGTTTGGGATGCCATACTAAACTTCTCAAGATGCTGAGATCTTAACTTGTAGGTACGTCTATGGAAATTTGTACCAGAGTAAATTACTGTGTGTTTTTACACAGTAATCACTGTAAATTACTGTGATCAATAATCACAATTGATTATTACATTAAATCATTCTCTAGAGTCTAGGAAGAGTTAAACATGCACATATGGGCAGAAGTTTGGAGGCGGAAGTTGGTAAGAGAAAGACAAAGACTGGTGTCAATAGTTGAGCAGATGAAATCATTTTTGCCTTTGCTCTGAATACTTTGCAAATATATCCCTCTAGAAAAAGGCAAAAGAAGACTTTGGGAACTTCAATCTTACGTAATTTGGGGGACATCTCCATGAAAAAAAGACCAAAAAATTACAAATTCACAGTTAGGTATAGAGCTTTAGAAGGGGCACATGCAAGTAAAGAGACCTGAAACTTAAGCATCATTAACTTCATGGTCGATCTGGTAAACCAGAAACAAAAATAGATTCTAGTAAACTAGAAACAAAAATAGTAATTTGCACAAATATGTGTAATAGAGTGAGAGGTGGGACCTTTATAGTCATCCTGGGGATTTGACGACTGCCCCCAAGTTTGAGTAAATTATGGAGACTGTTCCTACATTTTAACAAGTATGGCTACAGACATCTCTGTTGGGCTAATTGAAGAGGAGACCAAATTCACTTTACAGAAAATATCCATCTTCTACATATACGTGAGTAAAACAGAAGAGTATTCCACAGAGACTTCCTTGAAGAGAATATGTGAAAGACAGAGTTTTTGTGCACTTCCCTCCCCTTCCAATAAGTGAAGAGCTGTGTTTTACCTTGTCTCAAGCCAAGTGATTGGGGCAAATGGAAAACATTCACAGAGATAAGACGAGAGTGAGAGAGTGAAAAAGAGATTCTCCTGTAGGCTCAGTAGCTGAGACTGTCGTATGGATAGGACTCTGGGCGTTGAGGTGAGAGTAACATGGGGGAAGAGACCAAGAAGTTTCAATGACGTCAGCCATATAGTATATTACCATGTCAGAATGGTTTAGAGTGAAGGCTCCTGTGACTAGTCTCCTGAAATCCTTCAATGTACATCTGATAAAAGACCCAACATTTGGATCTCTGACTCAGCAATCACCAGAGGACTATAGCCAGCATTAACCAAGTAAAAGCACTTTGCTAATTTCTTTCTCATCCTTTCTCTCCTCTCCCTTACCTCACAAAGTCTGTGGAGTGGAGAGGAACCATGTCAAAAGCCTTCTTTCCCCTTGCTGGTTCCCAAACATTTGGTCAATCTTGAACAGGGGTAGGGAGAAAATGCTTGAATTGTGTGAGAGGTGGGTTTTGATTTAGATTATACTAGATATTTTTATCCTGAAAATGACACTCTTCTAAAACCTAGAAGTTATCAGAAAAGCAATCTATCTGTTAAAAATATCCAGAGAGAGGGGATGGAGATCTCACAGAGGATATCTGAAGGCCCTGGTGGTAGGAAAACAAAATTATTTTCTGACTGTATCCTACCAAGTTTAGGGTGTTTATTAAACCTGTTAGACATCCTTATTTACTTTTATTAAATGTTTTGCCACATAGCATTCAATTGTGTCCAATTTTTTTCTCCACTGGAGCTATGTTCTATTGTTAGCCTGCTATGATGAAAATTCATTATTTTAATACAGCCATATAAGAGCTATATTTGAAGTAAAATACATGAACTTTTAGAGTGTTTTATTCACTAGGTGAAACAAATCCTCTAAAAAGCCCTCCACAAAAGCACTGAAGAATTACATTAAGAAATAATTAAATTTGCTGATGACACCAAGTTTTAATCCATTCCCTCACCCTGGCTGGTGCAAAGTTTGTCATTTCACTGGAATTATACTGCTGTGCACCACCAGATGTTACAAGCATACCTTTGGGTAGTTTTATTACGCATAAAAGCTTGTGTAGAAAGGGATTATGTTAACAAAGACTGTTTCATGACAAAGATCCAAAAAATGTCATTTACTACTGTTTATTGCTCTTGTATATGAGCAGTGCTAAAGAAATATAGCCATTTGTTAGTTGATATATCTGACTCTTCATTGATTCAAGGAAACCCAGTTATTTAACACTGTGGTATTCTATATTCTTCAAGTTTTAATTTTATTTTATTTATTTATTTATTTATTTATTTTTGTGGTACGCGGGCCTCTCACTGCCATGGCCTCTCCAGTTGCGGAGCACGGGCTCCAGACGCGCAGGCTCCGCGGCACGCGGGATCCTCCCGGACCGGGGCACGAACCCACGTCCCCTGCATCGGCAGGCGGGCTCCCAACCACTGCGCCACCAGGGAAGCCCTAGGTTTAATTTTTTAAACGTAAAAAGTTACACAGAATTTATTTCAGTAGTAAACATTACCCTTCAGGGCCATGAATTCTGTGTGCACTTAAATATTCCAAGGTGAGATTTTTATCACTACCATTAAAAAAATTAACATAAAATTTTACCTTATGAGGTATTAGGATGATTATGAATATAAAGATGATGTTGACCTGCTCACAGTGCTTTAACTGATACTTTTATGAGCCCTTTATTGGTTAAAATTTCACTTGTGTATATTATTTCACTTTATCCTCATGACAATTTGATCTATAACTAGTTGGTCAGAGATACCATAAACTTGAGATTTGACATTCAGAGAGGTTAGATAAATTTCTAAGATCATGTAAGTTAGAACCAGAAAACGGTAGAGCCATTTCTAATTCTAAACCTCATGAGCTCCTAAAACTGAATCCCACGCTCACTCCCTTTCACCATCACAAATATACCTGCCCTTAAGGAACTTGGTCTAAACAAGGGATATTAAACAAGAACATATTTATCCTCAAGGCCAGCTACTAACTAAAGGTTATTGAGATCTGTACAAAGAGAATATCTGGGTAACTACTGGTGATTCCTGGTAGTAGAGATGAGGAAAAGTTTAGTTGCATTTAAAATAAGCCTTGGGCTTCCCTGGTGGCGCAGTGGTTGAGAGTCCGCCTGCCGATGCAGGGGACACGGGTTCGTGCCCCGTCTGGGAAGATCCCACATGCCGCGGAGTGGCTGGGCCCGTGAGCCATGGCCGCTGGGCCTGCGCATCTGGAGCCCGTGCTCCGCAACTGGAGAGGCCACGACAGTGAGAGGCCCGCGTACTGGAAAAAAATAAAAATAATAAAAAAATAAAATAAAATAAAATAAAATAAAATAAGCCTTGAAGGATATTTTAATTCCTTAAAAGTGGAAGATCAACTACTAACATTTTCCTGCCATAGAATAGTAGGTGGAGGCTGAGCAACCCTGTTTTCCAAGTTGAGGATAAAAAATGAGAGCCGTGGAGTGCTTACGTAGCTGGAATTTGCAGGGCATACATTGTAGAAGAGAGAGCTGTACAGAGGGAACGCTTCAGAAGTCTGTGTGGTCATTCATTGTGGATCCTTGGCCAAGAGCTGGGCTGCACACGTGCAAGGTGAGATTCTCTGAGGCCCAGCAGAGATTCCCTGCTGTGAGGCTGAAAGCTGAATGATACCAGAAGTTGTGCAGTGCTGGGACTGTAGGTTGTGTAGTTCTGAGAGACACTGGCCTTCCAGTCCAACCATAATGGAAAGACCATGCTGAGCACCTTGTGTATACAATGTTAAGTCCTAGAAAGGTCACACCACAGTGGTGAGGATGCCTTACTACAGTGAGGAACTTCTCTACGGCCAAGTTCTGAATGGCAATAAATCTACCCTAACAAAGGATATAACTAAGCCTGGAAGGACCAAAAAGACCTGTCAGCAATTTAACTGCCTGCTAAAAGTCAAAATACTTTTTAAAAGGTGGCATAAGTTAGGCTCCCTTCAATATATGACACAATGTGAAGATTACGTTTTTTAAAAATTCATGGATAGTCAAAAATTATGAAAACATGATCCACTTCCAATTTTTTTAAAAAAGGTGATAAACACAAATGTTGGTATTAGCATACAAAGAGTTTAAAAGCAGTTATTATTAATACGTTTTAAAACAAAGGAAAAAAGTAATTGGTGATAAAGAGTAAACAAATGGCAAATCTCAGAATAGTAACAGAAGCTATATAAAGAACCAAATAGAAATTCTAGAATTGCAAAATACAATATCTGAAAATAAATTACAGAATAAACTTAGAACCAGAGTCAGGAAATGAAAGGGACATTAGACTTGAGACATTCAATGGAAATTATTCAGTCTGAAGAATACAGGGGAAAATGTTGGAAAAATGAACTAACAAAACATTAACTCAGTGACTTGTAGTTAATCTCAAACAATGTAACCTAATGTAATTTAAGTCCCAGTAGGAGATGAGAGAGGGGATGGTCAATGAGAATATTTGAAACATAATTGCCAAAACTTTCCTAAATTCATAAGAAACATCAATTTATATACCAAGAATTGTTGATTTCCAATCTCAAGAAGGTTAAATATATAAAAAAAAATGACATGGTACACCATACCTAAGTATGCTGAAAACGGAAGATAAAGAGAAAATGTTAAAATCAGGCAGAGAAAAAGAAACATTAGATATAGAACAACAAGATTATGAAGGATTGATGACTTCTCATTGGAAACAAGGCAGGCAAAGGAAAATGGATCAACATATTTAAAGTTCTGGATGTAAAACAGTGCTGAATGGTCAACCTAAAATTCTGAAAGTAATGACAATATCCCTTAAAAAGACAGAAAAAAAGGTATTTCAGATAATGACAGCTGAGAAAAACTGTCAGCAGCACACTTGAATTTCAGGAAATGAGGAACTTTTGATATTGAAGAGAAATTACAGCAGATGGAAACTTAGATCTTCCATAAGGAATGAAAAACAGAGGAAATGGTAAATATGTAGATAAATATACATTTTTTCTTTTAATTTTTCTAAAGATGATTAAAACAAAACGTATAACATTATATTGCTAGATTTCATAAGCAGATGTAAAATATATGAAAACAATAACACTAAGGATGGGAGATAAATGGAATTTCACTACTGTTTTGACATTTTACTTGTAATTTTATAATACTGAACCTAGGTAAACTTGGGTAACATGCATATCATTACCCCTAGGAAAACTAATAAAATTATAATTTAAAGAAATATGGCTAAAAAGTCTATAAAGAAGATAGAATAATAAAATGTATTTGATCAACTCCAAAGCTGTCAGGAAAGGAGAAGAAAGCCAAAAGCAGATAGTATCACTAAAGGACACATTGCAAATAACTGAATTAAACCAACCTATACAATTAATTATATTAAATATAAATGTACTAAACATTGTAATTTAAAAGCAGAGATGGTCAGACTGGATAAAAAAGACCCAACTATTTTGTGGTATCAAGAGCAAGCACTTTACATACAAAGATAGAAGTAGGCTGAATGTAAAAGGATGGAACTACACACTAGAAAAACACTAAGCATAAGAAATGGTATGGTTATATTAATATCAGACAAAGTTGACTTAAAATAAAAAAGATAAATAGGAACAACTCAGAATCATAAAATAACTAATTCATCAAGAAGATATATAAATCCTAAATGTCTATGAATCTAATAACAGAACTATAAGACACATTAAGAAAACAAAACTAGATAGAAAAATAGACAAATGCACATTCATAGTTGCATAGTTAACACCCTATTTTCAGTAATGGGTAGACAACTGAGACAAAGGTATCAATAGCGATATATAGATATAGAAGTAGTGATGGGATATATAGTGACATAGAAGAACTGAACATGCAATTACATAACTTGATTACATTTAATTTATAAAACATTAAACCTAATAATTGTAAAATGCATGCTCTTTTCAAGTGTACATGCAGTGTACACCAAGATGGACCATATACTGGGCCATAATATGAGTTAAAATATAGTGCAGAGGTATCTGGTCTGCCTAGATAATTCCATGCACACCACATTAGTCCACTATATAAAGATATCAGGTTGATCAGACTGAATAAGCAAAAAGTGGCAAGCGTGCTGGATGTCTTGGTAAGGCATGTACAATCTTTAGGAAAGAAGATAAACTCTATGAAGATTCAAGAGCTTACCACATCAGTGAATTTTTCTAAATGCCCAGTGGTATGGTGCATGCTAGGATATCTCTCCAAAGGGGCACCTTTTACCTGCCTACAAAGTAGGGTCTAAATTCACAAGTAAGCAAAATGACCTGGCCAGTTGACATTAACTAGTTTCTTCATTGGTCACCTCGCTGCTGGGATAGTGGGCACATGGGAGGAGAAGCCATGATGGCAAGAATGGATGCTATACATAGGCTCAATAACATGGGCTCCAAGGCTGAGGTGGCTATTGCTGCTGCCATATGTCCAACTGCCGTCGACCAAAACCTACACTGGGTTCCCAATATAGCACCATCTTTTAAGGGATGGTCATTTAATTGCTTCAGAAAGGACAGTAATTCACCTTGAATGGAATCAACACGTATTCTGGGATTGAGTTTTTCTTTCCTCCTTACAGGGTTTTAGCCAGTACCATTCCCAAGGATTTACTGTTTGGTTCGCATATGGGATTACACGTAAAACTGCATTATACTAAGGAATATTTTATAGCTACTTTAGTTATCAATGGTGGCATAAAAATGCACCCAAATTTAGTGGCTTAAAAAAATAAACATGTATTTATTACACAGTTTTTTTGGGTCAAGAGTCTGGGAGTTGCTTAGCTAGATGGTTATAGTAGCTAAGGTTGTACTCAACATGTCATCTGAGGCTTTAGTCATCTGAAGGATTAATTGCATGTGGAGATCTATTTCCACGATGTCTCACTCACGTACCTGGTCAGTAAGCACTGGTTTTTGTAGGGATCTCAATTCCTTGTGACATGGAACCTGTATAAGGTTGTCTGGACTTCTTTGGACGCTGATAAGTGCTTCTGCCTGAGCAAATGATCTATTAGGGAGCAAGGTGGAAGGAGCATGTTAGTGGAATAGCTCTGGAAGTCACATAGTATCATTTCCACAATATCCTATTGGTTATATTGGTTAACTCCATTCAGTGTGAGAGAAGACTATAGAAGAGGATGAATACATGGAAGTAAAACTCAACAGGTACCATCTTGGAGGTTGGCCTTCATAAGAACCAGTAATGGTGAGGCAGTGGGTACATGACTCTACTTTTCTTTGGTGGGGGAGGGCGGAGAATTTTAATACATTTTCCAAATTAAATGAAAGGACAAGACCATACTGTAGATACAAACTTAAGACAATTTTATGATTCTAAGACAATTTAGAATCATAAAATGTGAGGTGGACTAGTGAAATTCCATGTTTGGATTAGGAAAATTTTACAGTAATAATGTAGGTGCTTCCTTTTCTAAAACTAAAAAAAAGAAAAGCTATTGCATAAATTAAAGCATGTGGTCATGGGATTCACTGGTCTTATCACTTACAATACTCCACAGAAGTACAGATTCACACTGATAGAGTGATGGAATGGTCTTTTGAAGGCAAAGATGAGGTTCCCACTTTGAGATGTTATGCTACAAGAATGATGCTCCATCCAACCAGGACTCAATGGCCTTTTATGATGCTGTTTCCCAAACAAGTAGAATACCTGGGTTCAGTAGTCAAAGTATAGTAGTAGTAGCCCGACTTGTCATCATTCTCAGTGACCTGTTCGGGGAATCTGTACTTCATGTTTCCATGAATCTAGCCTCTATGGGTCCAGACTCTCTTTGTTACAATGACTTTTTCCTCTGAATTGCTCTGGTCAAAAATTCAATTCACTCTATGTATGGTTCTATTTCTAGTCTCTCAACTCCAATCAATTGACCATGTGTTTATCCTTCCACCAATACCATCATATCCTGATAACTGTGGCTTATAGAGTAAAACTTGAAATCAAGTAGTGTAAGTTGTAACTTTTTCTTCCCAAAGAAAAAAAGGCTATTCTAGATCCTATGCATTTTTATGCACATTTTTAGAATCAACTTGTCATTTTCATGAGAAACGTATTTGGATTTTACTAGAATTGCACTGAATCTACGGATGAACTTGGAGAAAATGGACATCCAACTTAGCTTGGGTTCTGTGTGATATGGGTTCTGACACACTGATATTTACACCAATGAGATTTATTGGTGAGTCCTCTTGAGAACAATTCTTCAGGGGCAGAGATGCAGGTCTGGGCAACAGAATAGGTTGACCCATGATACATCTCCTACAGAGGCCACAGTCAATTGCTTTGAGAGCTCTGGAACGGGACCATATATTCAGAATTTGCTTGTGATAGTCACCACATCATACTAAGTCCACATTGTTGCCAAACAGACACTGATGAAGTTGTCAGAAAAAATAAATACAAAAGAAAATATAAAACAAATTGAAGTTAATACTGAGCAGATATTTGTAACTACAAATATTTTTAAAATCCTAGCTTCCACACTGGTAAGACAATAAGCTAGCTGTGAAGGAATAAGCATTATTTAACCAGGTTTGTGAAGCATAACTTTCTCAAGCCTCTATTTCTTCTGGGTTTTTTTTTTCAGACATCAATTCTCCTTTTAGTAATTTAAGAATTGACTAGAGACAATTCAGCTTGCAGCTGTTTATAAGAACTTGCATCTTGATTTTCAATGTAAAAAACTTATGTCATTTTATTTTCTCAAATTCCAAGAGAATAAAACATACTGTTACTGTTCCAAACTGGATTACAATGTGTCAAGTTCAAAGGTTTAGAAGGAATTTATTGAGGAGGTGATCACATAGTGTGTTTTATGATTTGCTACAAATTCTGTGGTCACAACATATTAGGATAAAGTGCTTACTGAGCATTACTAAAAGTTTGATATTGTCACTTTGCCCATTGTTATAGAATCTGGTAGATAGAATGGTAATTCCCCAGAGAGCGATCTATCCCAAGGACTGCATCACTGCTGATTTATTTCCATTTAAGATGGTGTTGGTTGTACCCAGGGCCTGCTTATTTTCAATTATCACTGTTGGAGGGAGACATCTTCTCTGCTCCCTGTAACTGGAAAATAACCTGTCACTTGGCATATCCCATTCTTAAATTCTGAACTCAGATATCATATCGTTCATGAAGATGTCACTTTATTTCTATTCCTCCAGTCCTTTTCTCTTCTGAATTCCAATATATTTATTTGTAGATGACTTTATTCCCTACAAACTGATTGCAGGCATCATATGCTAGGAATGTTGTTTTCTAATTAGTATCCTCCACGGTGTCTAGGAAAATACCATACATGAGACATTTAGTGACTCAATGAATTAATCTTATCCAAGGTAGGTAAACAGAGATAATATATAAAAAAAAGAAAAAGAAATGTAAATTGGTTTATTAGAGTACAGTTTTTTCTATCCAAACAATATGTCAAAAATATTTGGGGTTAATACTTTTAAATTGAATTAAGGTATTAAAGTTGATTATAAATACGTGAAACAGGTGGCAGAGAACTTTGGTTACTAAAGACTGCAGAAGCTGAAATTCGTATTTTATGTAATAACAAATCCAGTATGTATTTCAATTACCAAAACAGCATACAATGCTGTTTATCACAATATGTTCACAATGCTGTTTATCACAATATGTTCAGATGTACTCTAATCAAATGAAGTAAATCGCTCGGTTAAAATATTTTCAGATATCTGAAATGCAACATTAGCCAATATTTTATAGGCAAAGATCTGTCTATAGCCATTTTGTTAAATGCCTAAGAACTGTTAGGTCTTCTCCAATTGGAAGACTTTTTCTGGAAGCCCAGACCTCTAGCAGTAGCTGTGCCGTCCACATTTGGAGCTTGGGGACCCTGACCCTCCTTCTTAGCCTCAGGTCTCACTGAATTCTGGAAACTATTCTGTCCACTTGCCCCTTCAGTCCTCAGCATAAAACTAATACAGGTTAGTCTCCTTTCAAAAAGTTCATTTCTAATGGAAAGCTGGGTCTCCTACTTCTGCCACCTACTTAAGCATCTGTAACCTGCTCCTACACTAACCTGTCTATAGTGGCTCTTCTATCAGAGATCATTGTCAACCTACTCAGATGTTAAATGAAGCCATGAATTTTTCCTTGTCCACTTGGATGTTATTAGCCCTACTCCTCTTTCATGGAACTATCTCCTTCCCTATTTCCCATGAATTTGTTCATCTTCATTCTACCCTTTTCACCGATACCTCCATACACATCACATCCTCTTGTTACTTTCTCCCCTCCCACTGCATAGTTCTGGCTATATCCAAAGTCACATTTTCAATACTATTTCAGCTTGAGTTATAACCTCATGGGAATGACTTCTAAATACTTACCATTACTAACTTTTAAACTTTGGCTTGCACTTTTGTCTGGTTGCTGGCTATCTATTTTTGATGCCATAAAAATCACTTCACCTACATCCTTAAGGCAAAATGATCTCACTGCAGCATCTCACAGCAGAACACAAACTTCAGCCCTTTTCTGACTGCCTAAGTTTAACACAGTTTTGTGCAGATGTTGAAAAATTAAAGACCATGGGTCAAATCCAGGCTGCCACCTGTTTGTATACAGCACGTAAGCAAACAATTTGTTTGTATACAGCACGTAAGCAAACAATTTGTTTATCAAACAGTTGATAAAACTGAGGGGAGAATAATATTTCATGATGTAAAAATTTTATGAAATTAAAATTGTCTATAAACAGCACTTTATTGGAATACAGCTGTGCTTATTTGTTTACATGTTGTCTATAGCTCCTTCTGTCCTATAATGACAGTAGTTGCAACAGACACAATATGGGTTGCAAAGCTTATTTACATCTGGCCCTTTTGAGAAAAAGTCAGCAGACTCCTGGTTTAATGCATGAAGCCTGAGTTTAAGAGTAGACGGACAGAGCTACATATAAATCTTAGAAAATCTTTTCACTAAATGAAATCTCAGAGAAAGTTACTTAGCACTAATGAGCCTTTGTTTTCTTATCTGTAAATCAGAAGTACCAACAGTCACTTCCTTCTATAAGGCTTATTTCATCTCAAGCCTGAGACTATTACCATAGACTTTTAATTATTTTCTCAGTTTCTTCTTCCTAATAGGTGTGGTGAAGCAATGGCAGACAAAATATATTTTAATATGGTATCATCTCAGAAATATTTCATAATACCTCTGTTGTTCAAGCCTGCTTCAGATTCAAGTGAAACAATCTAACCTTGAATTAATTTAACCAAGTAAACATATTAAACAACTGTATTTAATTTTAGAATTTGCTTTTTTCTTTTTATACACATAGTACATATAAGCATATATGGTATAAAATATCTATATAAAGTGTATTACACATATGGTGTTATAAAAATGGCTCCTTTAAAGTGATGTTGGAAAAACTGCCTTACCATCTTATAGTACTTACAAAAATAGAATCCAGTTTTATTTAAAGGCCTAAGTGCGAAAGTTACAACTCCCTGCCAATAGAAAAACGTAGGAAAACCTCTATGACCTCCAGCCTCGTAATTTATGAAACAATTTTATTCTAACTCTCTACAACATCAGGTCATTGGCAACACAGAAGCCCCTTTTTGTTCCTCCAACAGTTTTTAGGGCACGGTAATTTTGTTTTCCTTGAAGTTGTTTTAAGACGCAACACTTTTTATGACAAGCCATAAGTACCCAATTATCTAAGATGAAGATTATATTTTAATTAATCCTCTATTTAAAAAAAACTTTGCACTCCCTTAAACTTCAAAGTATCTTTTGTTTTATTTTGTTAGTTTTTCTATATTCCTCATCCCCTTGACTATCTGTGCTGGGCTACACCCTGCAGGCCTGCAAGCCCTGTAGCTGCCCAGCCTCGAGACAGAAGAAAGAGCAGAGAGACAGCGACAGAGACATCAACAGCTTATTGGACATGGGATATTACATATCCAAACCCAAGGTTCTGGAGCGACAGCTCACCGTGGGCAGCAGAGGACAGGCAGGACACAGTAGCAATCTTTGCTACTTGGGGGAGAAGGAGGCTATCATTTATAGGGGGAATTGATTTCAGGTTGGCTCATCAGTTACCAGGGAAACAAGCAGCTGGGCCAAGCAAGTAGGTGGTTACTAATTAAGCCCCATAATTAAGAGGAGTCATGTGAGTGAAGCAGACACTGGTTGAGCAGGGAATGTACAGAGAGTAAGAGAACAACCATCTCAAGTGGCATATATACTGATATCTCTATACATGCTGATCTCTCTAAATTATATATATGCACATATTATACATAAATATACCTATAAGTAATAGATGCATATATTGGACACATATTACGGATTCCTTATAGTAGCAAGAAGCAATCAATTAGATTTATAATTCACAACAGGGATAGATCCTAAAACAACATTTTTTGAATTAAAAAAAGACACCTCTCTCTCTCTCTCTCCCTCCCTCCCTCCCTCCCTCTCTCTCTCTCTCTCTCTCTCTCTCTCTCTCTCTCTATATATATATATATATATATACACACACACATATATCACTCAGTATATACGAGTTGATAACTTGATCACTCACTCTCTTGGTCCTCAAAGTCTACAGTCAAATAAGGGGAAATGGGAGTAAAAAACCAAAGCAAAATTAATGTATGTGTGTATATCTATCATATACAGTACATATGAGGATAGCAATAGGTTCATATTCGTAGGTACTATGGATCACAACCAAAAGGAAGTTTTAAGTACTTTGTAAAAGAGCTACAGATCATAAGACAAACTTCTGCCATGATGTTATGGTAGAAATTAACATAAATATGGAGCTTACATAGTTCACATCGAGTACCTAACTTGTATAGCTTAAGGTTAGTGCTAAGTGTTCCCCTATCATTTTATCAGTATAAATTCTAACAAGGACTATGGTGTGCATGCATTCAAAGGATACAGAATTATTCTTTGGAAAATTTGGCTAAGGTAATGAGATTTCAGGAAAAAATATTTAACCTTTAAACTGACTGAGGTATTTATTTATAGGTTACTTAGGTTTTCTTTTTATTACTGTGCTTACCTTTTTCCCTTTAATTTCATTTTAAGAAATGACCACTCTGCCCCTCCCCCAAGGCTATTTCCACCTGTGCCCGTTTTAATTAAATCTATTATTGACTCAACTTGCACTTGTGTTATATAATTTCTCCTGTGTAATTGGAAATTGTTTTATTCAATAATTATCAAAGGGATGATTCAGAGATGCTGGCTTTACTGAAATGTGTGTGGAGGAGTGTTTCATGTAAAGCAGAGCAATCTTTTTATTTCAGGCTCCTTTCATTATATTAAGTTCCAGGAGCTGTTATTTAAACGAAGTTGAAAGAGAACCTATTTACTGGCTGGCAATCATAGACTGAGCATTTGGAGTTCTTGTGGTTTGATCTCACTGTGTATTATTTGAATAGAATGCATCAAGTGAAATATGGGGAAGTGCAAGATAAATAATTGGCAAACATAAAGGTAAAATACAAAGATGCTGTCTGCATATTTTGCCTTTGCATCATGGTCCTGATATATTACAAATGTATTCAAGCATGTGTTCAAAGTATTCAGTAGTTCACAAATAATTTAGTGAGTCAGAATTAAAGCAATGTTCCCCTCCAAAGTACTCTTGCTGACTTCATAAGGGAAAATTTCAATGTTGATAAATATAGAACTTTTAATAATAAAGTGTTGTTTCAACTATATATCTTTGGATTATGTGCATTTTCTTGATGAATGTAACCAATACTTTTCTGTGCATTATGAAGCGAAGAGTGGGGGTGGGTAATAGTATTAAAATCCCTTTACGTTTTACAAAGTTCTATTATATACATTTACCAATAATCTTATGTGGGTGTCTGGGCAGGTATTATTACTCTTCTGACTCCACTTAAAATTTCTTGCATACATTACACTGCCATTCTTTTGTTTTTTGAAAATATAACCAAATAAATGTGCAATTATTGGAGTTATCAAACAGTCTGTAAATATAGGCCCATGTGAACCTCTAGTTTGTGATTAAATATATTTCAAAGGGAAAACTGAACAAATTATGCTACTTGGCAGCCAAATCTATTCATTGAAAAAATGGGTTATACAGAATGCTCAGGTGAACATTTCTGATATTAACACAGTTGCTGATTATACAAGGTCTATCTGACAAGGAAAATAACTCTTGTCATATTCTAAGATGCTGGGTGGGAAGATCAGTTGTCATATAGGCGTTCCCACAAAGAAACTTCCTGGATAAAGAATATGAAAGGAAAGAGAAGAGATATTATGTTAGTGGGTTCTTTAAAGTTAGTATATAAGAGCTGGAATACATTCTCCTTCAGAAATCAAACTAAAGTTTTCCAAGAGAGTGTGGCAAGAACGCCACTTTCTTAGGGCATTTAAAGAGGTCAAAGAGGCAAGATGATATTGATAGAGATGGGGAGGGGTGAGACACAGTGGACTTGTGTCTGGGGACATCTTATGGAGTAGGTGCTTTCGAGTCAGGTTGACCTAGGTTTAAAACCTGGACCCATTACTTTTCAGTGATATGAATATAATAGCAAGATCAAACCAAACATAAAATTCCAAGTGATAGGCCAGAGCAATATGAAGTTTGCAAAGGAAATATTTGAAAACAAGTGCATGATTCTAGAAGGCCCCCCAAGGACATAAAAACATTGAAAGAAAGGCCTGAGAGAGGATATGTGAGGGTTCCATCTTTGGAACACATGTTATATGTGTGCTGTGACTCCCACCCCAAAGCAGAGGGACGAGGGTGCCTGTGGCCAACCTCAGTTCTAATGAGAAGGGCTTCCATGGGATCCCGTGTAGAGCCCGGTGTTTTCTATAATTGTAGAGGAGTAACACAGTGAACTCTTTTGAGGAATATAAAGGCTATAGCTCTCATATCAGCTTGAGCCAACAAGGTGGGGACAGGAAGGAGAGAGGGGGCAAAAGGAGAAAGTGGGGGTGGGGAGAGATAGCCACTTGTGCGTTGAGCCACAGAAACACTTAGTGATGCCAGAACAAGGAGGTGGAAATGGTTCACCAGTACCAGGTGTCTGTGATTTGAACAAAGAGCCAGTCTGAAGTTGTAAACAAGCAGGACCCTGCGGGGCCTTCCCCGAACAGACTCCCCTCCCCCATGGCCTCTGCCCGCCTCTTCTTTGTAGAAAAACTTTAGCCTCCTAGGCCTTCCCGAAGTTCCAAAGAATGAATTTAATAAGAGAAGTGATAAAATGCAGAAACAAAGGAAAACAGTCAAGGAATGCAAAATAATAAGTTTAGTCATAAAACAAAATCAAGGAACTTTAGTTCCTTCTCAAAGACTATAGATAATATTCTGAGCCACATGCTTTGAGCCGTTTTGCTGATACGGAAATCCCCACCAGGTGAAAGAAGTTACCTGTCCGCTGCCCACAAGCAGGTAGATCCCAGACCGGTTGGAACCAGCAGGTTGACAATGTTGACTCCCAGTTACCTCATCACCAACCAATCAGAAGAATGTCCAGGAGCTGATCACACACCCCACAACCCCCAACCCCTCCCGCACCCCGTCTTTAAGAACCTTTCCCTGAAGGCCATCAGGGAATTTGGGCCTTTTAAGCACTAGCTGCCTGGACTCTTTGCTTGATGCCCTGCAATAAACACTGCAACTTTCTTTCCTCACAACCTGGTGTCAGTACATTGGCTTTACTCTGGGCAGGTGAGCAGAACCGAGTTTAGTTCCGTAACAAAGCCATTTTAAACACTGATCAAAAGAACACCTAAAAAAAACAAAAAACAAAAAATACCTGGAGGGGTGATGGAACCCACCCCCTGCCCCCAGCTGTGTAGAGCAGAATGGGGATGGGTGGATCCTGAATAAACCGCAAAGGTGATCAGAGACGAAAACATGTGCTCTGAGCATTTGTCAAGGTGAACGGATTTCAAGCCTCCCCACAGCAATGCCTAATTTAACAAGAACTATATTTTACTGTTATCTGTTCTCCCCAACATAGCCCATCTTGTACCTCTGTCGGAAACCAGAAACCTCAGTTTTCTCGTATTTTGAAAGCCCTATGTGTATATAGCACAGTGGATTACCGGTTACTCTTCACAGTGGTGCAGGAGGTGAGCAGATCGTGCTGGAAGCGGCAGACACACGCAACTTCGTGGAAGAGACTGCGGGAGGCGGCACTCAAGGCGGTCGCTGGAGCTTAAGAGCACGCGCATGCGCCTGGGGGCACGCAGCTCAGCTATCGCGAGGCTCACGCTGCGCAGCCGCACTCCTTCGTGTTTAGCCGAGCTGCGGAGAGGCGGCAACCCACAGCTGCTCCGGCTGTTTGCACGAACTCGTGGAGCTGCTCACAGCCACCGCCTGCCTGCGGGGACGAAAGACAAACTCTTTGCAGGATTCTGTGGTACTGGCTGGGTCCTGTCGAGTCACATATTTACTGGTCTTGAGCAAAATGGAGACCAGTATTTACATTAAGCTGATGCACCTCCCTGGAGGCCCCACCTTGATCTTCCAGACGAACACGTACAAGCTGGTGGATGCTGTGGTTTCCTCGCTGTACCCGTGTGCTTGAGTGGCAGTTTGCCCATCCTTCCCTTCTGGTGCTGAGCAGCCTTGGCCCCCATGATGTGCACGTGAAGCTCATGGCCACCGTGTACCAGAACGTGTTTTTCCATCTATGTGCACAAGGCGAACGTGAACGCCGTCAAGTGCCAAATTCTCATCAACTACGGTCCCTACTCCCAGGAGCTGGAATCCCGCTATTATAGCATGAAAGTTGTTGTGGGAGCATGTTGCGGAATGATGAAGCTTCTCAGGAGATGAGCTCCCTGCAGGACATGGGTGAGTTCTGGCCATAGGCGTGCGCCTTTGAGGCAGAGCTGGATTGCGAGCACAGTGTTACCGAGCTGCCCCAGGCGGCTGCCCGGCGCTACCAGTACTGGGCCTCGCATAACCTGCAGCACATCAGGACCCAGGAGGGTGTTGGGGAGGGGAACATGCTGTCCTGCAGTTTCCTTCACAAGACTTTGGGCGAACTGCAGGCCACCCTCGTAGCCAAGAAGGAGAAGCTGCAGCTCAAGGCCCAGAGGGAGGACAGGCAGGCCGAGAACTTCCAGAACAAGTAGGAGCAGTGAGAGACCCGTTAGAAGAAAATCCTGGGGGCATGAAGAGGGCACGGGCAGAGGCTAGTGGAGACTGTGATGCTGAGGACCCCGGGGGAACCCCTGGAAGCAGAGGGAGCCAGCCAGCAGGAGGAGGGGCAAGGTGAAACCGAGTATTCCCGTCAGGCGGTGGGCAAGGAGCCTGACAGCAGTCCCGAAGGTGCACAGACAGCCCGCCGGGCCCTCAGGCTATAAGTAACCGTGAAGGAGCTGAGGGCAGACCGAGGCAGGGGCCTACATGGTGACTGGAGGCTTCCAAAGACCACTACTAAGAGCTTTTTTACCCTTGTGAGTTGTTTTTTTTAATTGGTGTCTTTTTATCTCAGTTTGGTGATGGTGTACTTTCCAGTGGGATGTAAAATGACAGATATATAGGGAAAGTTAACTTTTCTACAAACTCTACGGCTCCAAAAGTTTGATTAGATTCAAAATGATTTCAGCAAAACCTTATTATAAACTTAGACATTGTTCGGTTGGCTGTTGTCTCCCATTCTCTTCTTTAAACAAGGTTCTTAAGGATGGGTGGAGGACAGTGGGAAGAGAAAGGTGGAAAGGATGCCACGGCCAGGTGGAAACAAATGTAACCCATTTGGGGGCACACAGAGGTCAATCCTGGGTCCTAATGGCCCACTCTTTTCCCAGTAAATTCTCCTGGGACAAATAAAAAAGACAACTTCCTAGGAGATTCTAACCATGGAATAACACTATGGGTATTTAAGTTATCAACCCTCACTAAATGGCTCCTGAAGGCAACTGTATTGAAAAAGTTTTAAATCCTGTAGCCAAAACGAGGATCTATGTCAAACAGCAGCTTGTTTCTCGTTCCCATAGCCTTTCATGGCATTGAGTTTTTGGATCATATGTAGTGTTTTATGGAAGGGTTTTATTGTTGTTACAAAGTAAATATGAAATATAATAGAAAACTCAGGTTGCAGACAGTTAAACTGTGTAATAAGGCAATTTATAGGGAAAGAGATAAATAGCTATGGGAAGACTGGGTCTGTAAAACATTTCTAGGACGCCATGATTGTTAGTAGGGATAAATTCCTTTTCTCTTAAGAGAGTAGTATTGTGTGTAGAGGTCTTAAAATATCTGTGAGGCTCCCTAAGGGAGAGAGATTATATTAAGTTTAATGGTGAAACAGAAATAGAAAAATAGTAGTAAATCAGTAAAGAATTTAGATAGAAAGGTATTGAATTTATTTTCCATTTAATTTTCACGCACGTACTTGTGTGATCTGTAAACATGTTATCCATTTGAAATGGAAAGTGCCTTTTTTTGTTTTGTTTTGATTTTTTTTAATGAGCATTAAGAGATGTGAGGATTTTGATGTAGTCAATTACAATTAGGAAATTGATTGTGATGCTCTGTTTTAGCTGATGTTGAGTCAAATCACCTAAAGTCTTGTTCAATTACAGTGTTTAAATACTAAAAGGAGTTACTGTTTATCATTCATTCACCCATTTATTAGACAAATATTTATTGAGAGCCTACTATGTGCTTGGCAGTGTTGTAGGTCCTAAAAATACAGCCATACAATAAATATTCAGAGGACCTCCCTTCATGATGCTTGTATTCTAGAAGGGACAAAAACTACAAGCAGCTAGAAAATTAATGTATATTATTCAGTAGTAAGAATAAAGTTAGTGGGGCTGGGCTTCCCTGGTGGCGCAGTGGTTGGGAGTCTGCCTGACGATGCAGGGGACACGGGTTCGTGCCCTGGTCTGGGAGGATCCCACATGCCGCGGAGCAACTAGGCCCGTGAGCCACAACTACTGAGCCTGCGCGTCTGGAGCTTGTGCTCTGTAACAAGAGAGGCCATGATGGTGAGAGGCCCGCGCACCGCGATGAAGAGTGGCCCCCGCTCGCCACAACTAGAGAAAGCCCTCTCACAGAAACCAAGACCCAACACAGCAAAAATTAATTAATTAATTAATAAAAGGTGTTGTTAAAAAAAAAGTTAGTGGGGCTTCCCTGGTGGCGCAGTGGTTGGGAGTCTGCCGTGGGCCGTGGCCGCTGGGCCTGCGCGTCCGGAGCCTGTGCGCCACAGCGGGAGAGGCTGCAGCAGTGAGAGGCCCGCGTACCGCAAAAAAAAAAAAAAAGATAGTTAAAGGGACATAGAGTGACAGAGTTTGCTATGTTAGAGGGCTCAGGAAAGGCATCCTTGAGGGTGTGTCATTTGTCTTGAGTGAAGTGAGGGAATAAGTTATTTGACTATCTATGTGAAGAATATTTCAAAAAGGAAGACGGGGGGGCACATACTTTAAGTTGCAATATATTCTCTGAGTTTGAGAAATTGTAAGATCAGGTTGATCAGTAATCAAGGAGAATATTGGTAGGAATGAGGCCAGAGAGGTAGAGGGGAGCCAGATAATATAGGGATTTGTAGGAGACTACTGAAGGATTTTAGAGCAGGAGAGTGACATAATCTGATTTACAGTTTAGAAATATTTTCTGTGTGAACAATCGTTAATAGGAGGAAAAAAGCAGAAGTGGAGAGACCAATTCAATAGCTATTTTAGTTGTATGGGAGAGAATGTTGTTCCCATGGGCTAGGGAGATTGCCTGGGAAGAGGTGAAAAGTGGTCATATTTCAGATATATTCTGAAGTGTCAAAAACTTTTGATAAGTTCTTATATATAATATCTAATTTAATCTTCAAAATAACTGTATGAGGAAAACAGATATTGTCATCACCTCCATTTCTAGAGGAGGAGTCTGTGGGTGAAAGATATCAAGTAACTTTCTCAATGTCCTTGCATTGCTAAATGATAGAATTAAACATGATTAAACCTGGATTTGGCCATCTCCATTACTTGAGATTTTGCCCATAACATTACATTGCCTTTTTTTTTTTAAACCTAATCCATAAAGTAGACCATGACAGGACAACAATAGAAAAATGGCCTCAAATGTTAGGCATAGTTGCAGTGAAATGGAACTCATTTGTTGTATTGTTTACTTTGTTGCTGTCAAAGATGGATTCCCTGCACCACCTTTGAATAAAACCTTTAATCCCAGAACTGGAAAAGGAAAGATACTAGGAATTACAGATAGTAGGCCTGTAGATAGAGGAGGAAAAGGAATGTCACATCCTTCCTGCCCCCGACAATCCACCATGAGAACAAGGACAAATTATGTTTTATTTATTTATTCTTTTTTAGGCTGAAGAATTTATTTTCTCAGCAAATTATCTCAATTAATGATCAATTTGTAAGGTAAATGAACCAAATTTAACAATGGTTTCTGTCAACAAACTTTTAAAATATTTTGTAATTTAAACAAAGGTACAGTTGTACAACCTTCACCATAATGCAGACTTAGAGCATTCCACTGTTCCTCAGAGTTAATCCACACTCCCACACTCAACTCTAGGAAGCCACTAGTTTTCTTTCATTACCTATAAATCTACCTTTTCTAAATTATTCATATAAATAAAATCATGCATTGTAGTTTTTTTACGTTTGGCTCCTATCTCTTAGCCTACTGTTTTTGAGGTTATCCAAGTTGTAGTGTGAATTGGTAGTTCATTCCTTTTTATGGCTGAGTAATATTCCATAATATGGGTGTACCACATTACTCATTTGTCAGTTGATGGACAATTGGGTTGTTCCTAATTTTGGACAGTTAGGACTAATGATGCGTGAACATTCATACACGTGTTTTTATGTGGACCTGTTTTTTCATTTTTCTTGGATAGATTCCTACAAGTGACATTGCTGAGTTGTATGGTAAATAACTGTTTAATTTTTTAAGAAACATTTTCCAAAGTGTCTGTACCACTTTTATCTTCCCACTAGCAGCGCATGATGGTTCTAATTTTTCAGTATCTTCTCTGACAGTATTGTCTGACATTTTGATTAGAGCCATTCTAATGGGTGTGTAGTTGTGTCTCTTTATGAACTTAGCATTTTCCTACTGATTAATAATGTGAGCATATTTCAAGTGCTTATTAGCCGTTCATATATCTTTTTTTGTTAAATGTTCAAATGTTTTCGCTGATTTTTAAGTTGGGTTGTTTGTCTTATTGAGTTGTAAGGATTATATATTATGCATACAAATCTTTATTATTAGATATATGATTTTCAAATATTTTTCTCCTAGTTTATGGCTTGACTTTTCATTTTCATAATGATATTTTTTGAAACACAAAAAATAATTTTGATGAGGTTCAGTTTATCAATTAATTATTTTATGGATCATGTTTAAAGTCTAAGAACATTTTGCCAAACTCAAGATCATAATGATATTCTGTTATTTTCTATAAGTTTTGTAGTTTAATTCTTACATTTAGGTCTATGAGATTACTTGATCCATTAACATGGTTATTTTCCCATTTATTTAGAACTTCCTAGATTTCTTTCAACAATGCTTTGTAGTTTTAAGTATAAGATGCACTTCTTTGAATGTTAAATGTATTCCTAGGTATTTTATTCTTTGATCTTACTGTAAATGAAATTGTTTTCTTAATTTCATTTTTGTATTGTTCACTGCTAGTATATGGAAATACAATTGGTTTAAATATGTTTGTCTTGTATCTTGCAATCTTGATGAACTCCTTAATTAATTCTAACAGTATTTTAGTGACTTCCATAGGATTTTCTATATAGAAAATCATGTCATCTGCAAATAAGATAATTTTTCTATATCTTGTTACATAGCCATGGCAAGAATATCCAGTACAAGGTTGAACAGATGTTGCAAGAATGCACATAGTTGAGTCATTCCTCATCTTTGGAGGAAAGCATTCATTTTCACCATTAAGGGTTATGTTAGGTGTGGATATTTCATAAGGGTGTAGCCCTCATGATGAGATTAGTGCCCCCATAAGAAGAAAGCTATTTCTTTCTGTTTTCCATCATGTCAGATTACAATGAGAAGGTTGCCATCTACAAACCTGGAAAAGGGCTCTCACTAGGAACCAAATCAACCAGCACCTTGATTTTGGACTTCCCAGCCTACAGAACTGTAATAAATTTCTGTTGTTTAAGCCACCTAGTCTATGATATCTTGTCAGAGCACCCTGAACCAACTAAGACAGTTGTGGTATATAATATACTTTTTCGTGGTATATATATATATAATTTTGTGATATATATATGCATATATAATTTTTCCTTCTTGTTTTGGTAATTTGCATTTCTTGAATTTTTCAAACAAAAAGCAATGAGTTCCATTGATTTTCTCAATTGTTTATGTACTTTTTATTTCATTGATGTCTCTACTAATATATTTTATTTCCTTCTGTTTGTTTTATTTGTTTAGTTTGCTCATGGTTATCTAGTTTCCTAAGGTGGAAGCTCAGGTTATTATTTTGAGATCTCTTTTTCTGATATTGGTCATATAGGTATAAATTTCCCTGTAAGCACTGTTTCAGGTACATTGCATAAATCATATGTTGTATTTTCCTTTTCATTCATTTCAGAATATGTTCTATTTTGCCTGTGATGTCTTTTTTGATCAATGAGTTATTTGGAATGGTGTTTTTAAAATTAATAATATCAGGGGATTTTTCATATTTTTTGTTGTTGTTGATTTCTAATGTATTTCCATTGTGGTCAGATCACATACTATGTATGAGTTCCTTACTTTTAAATGTATTATGACTTGTTTTGTTGCCTAACATATGATCTGATCTATTCTGGAGAACGATGCATGTAAAGAATGTGGATTCCACTGTTGTTGGGTAGAAATTACTATAGCTCTTTGTTAGGTTGATACTGTTCAAGTCTTGTATATAGTTCAGGACTTTTTTGATTAGTTCTACCAATTATTGAGAGCAGTGTATCAAACTTTCTCACTCATTTCTCTGTTCAGTTTTGTTCGTTTTTTGTTTCATATATTTTGGGCCTGTAAGTTACATATATGTTTATAATTATTGCATCTTCCTGATGCATTGACCCTTTTATCATTATCAAATTGTTGTTTGTCTCTAATATTTTTTGCCTTAAAGTGTATTTTGTCTTATATTGATATAGCATTCCAGCTGTCTTAACGCTTACTGTTTGCATGATAAATCTTTTCATATCCAGTCTAATTTTGTCTTAGTCTAAGGTGGATATATATAACAGCTTGTAGTTGGTTTTGGTTTTTTATTTGTTTACAGCCTGAGAGTCTTTGCCTATTGATTGGGGTATTTAGACCATTTGCACTCAAAGTAATTATTGGTATGGTTGGATTTATCTTTGTCATTTGTAATTTGTTTTCTAGATGTTCGATCACTTATTGTATCTCACTGGTTCTCCCTGACTGCACTTTTCGGTGATGAATTAGTATTTTTTAATGTACCATTTTTCACTCCTCTGTTGATTTTTAAGTGCATTTTTGCATTTTTGGTTGTTTTCCAAGTGGTTGTTTTAAGAATTATAATATGCTTATTAATTTGTCACAAGGCACTTCATATTAATACTAACTCAGTTTTGGCTAAAGTATCAAATTTTGTTCCAGTATACTTTTATTCCTTCTCCCTTTCCTTTTGCTGTTATGGTTATGTATGTTATATTGATATGTATCAGGAACCCAAACAATAGATTGTTATCATTATCACTTTATATAGGTTTTTGCTTTATATAAAAGTTAAGAAAGAAGGGAAAATATATTTATATAAATCTATAGAAAATGTATTTGGATTTATATTGTTTGTATTAACTCATATATTTGCAACTTCCCATGATCCTGTGAATTTCAGTTGCAATCTAGTGTCATTTTTTTGTCAGCCTGGAGAAATTCCATTACTATCTCTGGTAAGGTACTTCTGCTAGCAATAAATTTTCTCAGTTTTTATTTAACATTTATTTTTGTATAATTATTTTGCAATGTATAGAACTTTCTGTTATCCTACTTAGGTTTGTTGAGTTTCTTGGTTGTGTAGATTTTTGTTTTCATCAAATTTGGAAGTTTTTAGTTATTATTTTATCAAATATTTTGTCAGCTTCTTCTTTTTATTCCTGTTAACAGTAATCAGTCTCAGTTAGGAATATGCTTGTCTTCTAACCACATTATATCAAGCTAGTAGACATATGTTGACCTCCCCCATTCACCTGCCTCTGAGAAGTCACATCTCTGCTGTGTTGCTGGGCATGGGTGATACCTGTCACTCCAATTAAAGTTAGCCCATTTTGCCCACTGCAGAGAATCTTATAGTCCTTGTGACTTGACCCATCCTGGCAGAACTGCCATGGTGAGCTAGGGTGGGGGTGGGGAAAAGATGGGAGGCCAGGCCAGAATGCATAGATCTCCACTTTTCTTACTCAACGTCCAGCAGTTTTGAAACCATAAATACTTTTCAGATTGATTCTGCCTTTGGGTGATTTTTGAGAAGTGGAATTGTTTTCTTGGTTTTTGTTTTGTTGTGTTTTTGGTCTGTTTGGCTTTTCAGTTGTTTTTGAGGAGAGGATTTGCCATTCTTTTCAATCAGCCATAGCCATAATTCCTGCCACTCTTAAACAACAACTTTGTTTTGACTGATGAATGAATTGGGTTAGAGTTTGGGCCTGTAGATCGAAACAATTTCCCACCAAACTGCATGACACACTGCTTTCTGATGTGGAGGGGCTATTAATTAGGACACTTTGAGATGAAAAGTTGATTTCTCCCTCAATTCTTTGTTCAAATACGATGCAAAGCTTTTTAAAAATATCAAAAAAGTCAAAGCTTGCACCACAGACTGTGGAGGCATAGATTGTGAGCAAATTTGCCATTTAGGAGATTTTAAAATTTATCTTTGAAGTATATTAGTTCAAAAAGTTATTTACTGTTTTTTGTTTTGTTTTGTTTTCCTTTCCATCTCTTGCAAGAAAGGAGGTTCATGCCAGGCCACATCGTACTTTCAGCTGTTTAAAACTTTCCAGTGCTTTCTTGCTGCCCCATCAGGGGATATCATTTGCTAAAGCAATTCAGTTATCATGCTCTTTATTTTACTCAAACCCTGTGAGAACTCAGAAGTGTGCTAAATTGGGAAATTTGATGAAGGAAGAATAGCTTAGAGATAATCATCTTGCTTCAACAAAATGCCTCTTTATTTTAATGGGGCAGGTTAAAAACGAACATGCATTTTAAATGCCCTCACCCATGTCACTAATTGCACCATAAGTTGCTTAAAAGAAACAATTACTACAATTCTGGTTGACTCAGGTATTTCACTAAACTTGGCAAGGCTTCCTCTTTCAACTAGAGTATTACGATTATGAAGCAGTAACAAAAAACAAGTTATTTCTGTCTGAAAATTTATAAGAGAACTAAAGAAAAAATATTTACAGTAAGTAATTATACCCTTAAAGTATTTGCATTTATATGTTTCATTTTTATTTAAATAGAAGTTATTTTTGTAGCTTTCTATGACAGAAACTGATACTTATACCCCAATATCAATTTTTATCACCCTCCTTTTAATAATAGTATTACCTCCATTTTACCTGGGTTTATACCTGCTCAATTATAGGCTACATTTTCCTATCTACATTGCATATAGGAGTGGTCATGAAACTCAGCCTCAGCCTCAGAGAGGTTAATTGACATGCCAAATGTCACAAAGTAGTTTCTTGTGGAACTGGGACATGAAACCATATATTCAACAGTAATAAACACTTTTGATGCTAAAATAATCTAAACTTTGGGGATATGTTAACTCAAAATTAGCCACAGTTTCCTTCTACTATGGATTTTATTTTTCTTAACAGACAACAGTTATATTATTCACATTAATAGTTTTTCTTTTTTGATCCTTAGGAACAAAATGAAAACTATTCTCAGTGGAGAGAGTTTATTCATATTCATTTTAAACCTAATCATGTTTAGATAATGTAATAATAATGAACTAAAAACGGTCAAAGAGGGCTCACTATTCAAATGGTTATAGAATTTCCATCAATCATAAGATAAAATACCAGACAATGAAGATGCAACTGCAGTATAATAAGTCATTCTAAATGCTGTGCATGCAATAGAATCAACAGACCATTAGTTCAGTTTTATCCACAAAAGAAAGGAAGAAAATTAAGAGATCATAATCTTCTGGTCAACCTCTGAAGCAGAGAAGATGTTGACTTTAGGTTGCATGTGGCCCATTTAAAATGATCCAATATCAGGGATCCATATGAAAGCAGACATTTTTATTTGGAAGTAATTTAGCCATTTTATTCTTTTTGTTATTGTGAGTTTAGGTTTCTAGCTCTGTCCTCTACCTCCTCATACTTTAGAATGGAGGGAGCTGTTTTGGTGGATGAAAAATGATGAGTTAGAAGATAACGGAAGCAGAGGTTTCTTTATTGACTGTTGACTAGCTTAGTCAAGTTCAGTGAAGTAGCTGAGTCGAATCTTTTTACTATACCCGGTTGGGTTCCTTTACCTGAAAATGAGAATAGTTTCATATTTCATCAATTCTAAGACCTATTCTAAGACCTGTTTCCAATTTTATCCTCCTTTAAATTGGAACGCATATAACAATAAATAGCATCTTATAAGTGACAGCATGTTTTCATTCTTAGTTGTACTTAAGATGGTGGTGCATCTTTTAGTTGATGGTGCCATTGATTTGATTAGATCACTTTGGATCTTGTAGAGAAAATCTAGGAAAAAGTTAAAAGCGGGATGCCATTTTAAGACATCAGAAATATTAGAGATATTGAAATTACTTCAGCTTTTTAAAAAAGTGCCTAAACAATTGCTTAAAAGCAAGGGTGATTGGAAGGGGAATGAAGTTCTTTCTCATCTTTCATAGCAGAGTCACTTGATACAGTTTCAGCTTAATTAAACTTGTAAAGTGTAGTTAAAAATGAATTATTTCAACCTCAATATTTCTCATGGTTTTTAATTAAATTTTGTATTGAATTATTTTAGCAATACCTTTACTATTAAGAAATAATTCTTTAAATTTAGTAACTATTTTAGTTTAGCTATAAGCCAACATTTTTGTTAAATATATTAATTTTCATTGAATAATCTCAATATTTTATTTTTAAAATATAAGGAATATGAATCCATGTTTAATAATGTCTTTATAAATAACCATCTTGTGATTCATCCTATCTATCTATACTGATAGAATGACTGACAAGATCACAAGGTATGTATAATGTCTCAGTATCCTGAATGAAGTGCCCTGAATGTTGATAATTGTTACTTCTCAGTGGCAGGATTTGGGGTGATTTTATACCTTCTTCTTTATCCCTTTATTATTTTTTTAAAACTAAGAACATATCTATTTATAAATCCAGAAATGACAATAAAATTAAATAAACTTCTGTATGTACACATATCTAACTAAATCCTATCCGTCACCCACATACCCCACTACACTTGTTGCAATCTGCTTCTATCTTGTGTGGCTATACTCTTGAATTCTGCTGGTTGTAGCTGCATTTTGCAGTTATTCCTTTATCGGTCTTGTATAGTTCATCCCAAGATGTGGACAGCTATCTTACATTGTGTTCTTTAATAAACTACCCCTAAAGAGCAATTGAAAATGCCTTTGTAAAAAAATCTAGCATTGGCTTATCAACTAGAAAGTCAGTTTTGCATAGTGGTTAAGATGATGTCCATTGAGGTCACGTAACCATTAGGGCACTGCCAATTACAAATTACGTGACCTTGAGCAAGCTACCTAACATCTCTCAAGACACATTTTTCATTTCTAAAATACTGACTTAATGAACATACGAAGCTCAGAGAGTTATTGTAAAGATTACATTGTAAAACATTTGCAAAGGGCTTCCCTGGTGGTGCAGTGGTTGAGAGTCCGCCTGCCGATTCAGGGGACACGGGTTAGTGCCCCGGTCTGGGAAGATCCCACATGCCGCGGAGTGGCTGGGCCCGTGAGCCATGGCCGCTGAGCCTGCGCGTCCGGAGCCTGTGCTCCGCAACCGGAGAGGCCACAACAGTGAGAGGCCCGCGTACCGCAAAAAAAAAAAAAAAAAAAAAAAAAGCAAACATTTGCAAAGCACTTGGCATAATGACACACATGTAGAGCTTAGTCAGCAAAAGCCACACAAATAATCAGTTGCCACTGTCCTGAGTTCTGCAAAGGAGCTGTACTGGACAATGTGGGAGCACATGGCAGAAGGTCCAGACTATCAGGGGGGTCAGCGATGTTTCTAGTACGCTGTGAATCATCCAGCCGCACCAGCATTTCCACAGATTATCTAGAGTTGTAGGAGACCTCTGTGAGATTCTGATGATGGTGAGGAAAAATAGTTTCAATAATTAGAAATTGGTTTTCTGTTAGTATTTTTAAAAATTCGGGAGATGTCATGTAAGTCTGTAGGAATCACTTGCCTGAGAGTAGCTCATTAGGTAATGAGAGGTCAAGGAATCTTACCCATATCGTAACTTATGATAACTTTAAGCTTAAAAGTGTTTTTCTCCTTTTTTAAAAAAAATTTTAACAAGAGGTAAAGGAAGTTGAAAGAAAACTGAGATATACCCTGAAAAGTGGAGTTCATTACTCCAAGGAAAAGGATTACCAAAAAAAAAAATCCCAAACCAACCAAACACCACCACACACAGCTAAAGATATTGGCATTTTCAAATACATATCCTGATGGCTTTTCAGTTATCAGTGAGTTTAATTGTTCTGACTCAGACACCTGCATTTGATATATTTTCATAACCATGCCTTAAATATTACAGACAGCTTCCCAACAGCTGACATATTAGGAGATACTGACAGTTGTATTGATAACACTAAATGGATCCTGCCCAGCCCAGTGCTAAAATGCCTGCTGGTTCTTCTTGCTGGAAAAAATATCTTCACTCTGCATATTCTACAGAGGGTCAGAATAGTATTTGAGAGGTGGTGCAGCTACCTTCCTTGAAGACTGTCTGGGAATGGCTGTAAGGTGGACACAGCAAACACAGCATTCAAGCTTTGGGATGATTGTTTCAAGCACCATGCTTTAGAAAGTCTAAACTGACTGTTGCAAAGTCACAAAGCATTTACTTAGGAAGTGAAGCAGTTGGGGAAAGGTAGTGAAATGAACAAAAGAGCTGCTTCAACAATTTGAAAAACCTCGAAGTCCTTTCCACCAAAGCACCAATAAATCTACAGGGCAAACAGAATTACTCCAGCACCTTCACAAACATGTTCCCAAAGCTACATTTTACTTTGTTTGTTTTTGTTTTCACTCTTTAATCATAGCTTTCACATAACTTCCTGGATAGACATATGTTGGGGGAAATGAGGGACCATAGTGGTCACTGCTCAGTGCTCTTACATAAGTAACTACACCTGGAATGATACCCATTTCTTGCAATCCCCACCCTCCAGGTTGGTAGGTACAACAACTGAGCATATGTATTTGAGGTTTTCAAAGCTAAGTTGATAAATCTAATAAATATGTTGAAAGCAAAAAGTCATCAAGAGTCAGTTTATATCCATCTTCTACCCGCCCCCGATGAGACAATTGCTATAATTGCTTCTCTTGCAGAACGTTATCTAAGTGCCAAGTTATGCAGGGAATGAAGCGTTACCTAGCAATATGGCCAACTTTCAATTATCCATGGCAATGGGAGTCAGGGATAGTAGAGATAATTAAAATTCACAGACTGTCTTCAAACTTAAGTTTAATCACTTACATCCTGCTCCCCTTGCACGAAGCACACTAGAAGCGCTACCTGGAGATGATATCTTTTGATTCAGGTTTTATCTCTTTCCATGTTCCTTGTCCTCCAAACAGGGGAAACAACAGAAAGCCTTATTTCATCTTTATATCTTCAGGGCCTAATAAAAAATTTGGATCATAGTGGATGTTCAAAAAATATTGAACTGTTAGAATGGAATGGAATGGAAGGAAAGGATCTTTGCTATTCCTGAACTGGAAACAGATGTGAGCCTCACTTATTTTTGCAGGCGAGACCAACCCGACTTTTATAGTATCCAAAGAATACAACTAGCTTTCCCTTTGAAGTTATTATACTTACACCCATACATTCATTCATTCATTTATTCATTCACAGATGTTTATTAAATGTTTAAAATGTGCCAGTCTTTGTGTTTAAGTACTGGATATTTAGCAGAAAAAAGAAAAATAAGATTCCTTCCTTCATGGAGCTTAGAATTTTAGTTGGAGGAGTCAGATTAAAAAAAAGCAAATAAAAAAAATGTTAGTGGCATGCATTAGTGTTATGAGGAAAATGCATGGAGACAAATACAATGTAATTTGTGTCATGAGAGGCACTAATACAGCAAGATTAGGAATTCCTGTCTGTTGGAAGATAGACCCTGCCATGCAAGGGGTCAGAGAAAGAGAGTTCCAGGTAAAAAACTCTTAAGCAGAGAAAGAATTTTGAATCTGGGGAGCAATGTCAGGTAGTGTCAACTCTCAACTCTTACATCACTCCTCCAAACTGGGATCAATTGTGAGCCAAAAAGTACTCTCTTTCCTCAGTTTCAAATAGGAAGCTTTAAAATCCTAATTCCTAGGTCAAAAGAACTGATTTGTCACCATATTTAGGCCATAAACCCATTTGAGACTCTAATTAAATGTATGACTCTTCTGTCAACTTGTCATATACACACACAAAACACACACATCCTGTGTGTGTTTTAAATAATGATGGACTTCAACGAAAACAGATCATTTTGTCATTGGAAGTTCAGAATACTTTATTTAGTCATTTATTGAAGGCTGCTTTGTGTTAGGTACTGCTCTACATACTGAGGTTGAACACAGAAAAGACCTAGTTCTCATGGAGCTCTGTCTAGGGCATAATTTTTAGGTGGCTTTAGGCCTGTGACCTTGTTTTCTGCCATCACTGCTTTTTTGGGCCACACATTCTTGTAATTGCCCACTGCCAGGAACATGCTAATATGTCCACATAATCTCAGTTTTCTAGGTCTGAGTGTCTCCTCCCAGTTGATGGTTTACTCACCACCAATAGGTTCAGTATGTATTTTTCCTTAATAATTTTTAAGAAATAATTGAGATATAATAAATTGCACATATAGAACATGTACAGTTTGATAAGTTTTATCATATGTATGCAACTGTAGAACCATCACCACAATCAAGATAATATATTCATCATCCCTCAAGTTTACTGCTGCCCCTTTGTAACCTCTTCCTCCTCTCATATCTCCCATCAGGCAACTACTGCTCTGTTTCCTGTCAGTACAGATTAGTTTGCATTTCCTAGAATATATTAATAGACTCTTAGAATATTACTCTTTTTTTGGTGTAGCTTCTTTCACTCAACATAATTATTTTGAGGTACCTCAATATTGTTTAATGTATCAATAGATTGTTCATTTTTTATTACTGAAATATAATTCACATACTATAAAATTCACGCCTTTAAAGTACATAATTCAGTGATTTTTAGTATATTCAGAAGATCAACGCAACTGTCTAATTCCAGAACAACTTCATCTCCCCCGAAAGAAATCCCATACCTGTTAGCAGTCAGTCCCATTTCCTCTTCCCCCAAATCCCGGGAACCACTAATATGCTTTCTGTTTCTATGAATTTGCTTATTCTGGACATTTCACGTAAATGGATCATGTAATATGGGGTCCTCTGTGGCTTCCTTCACTTAGCATAATGTTTTCAAGCTTCATCCTTGTAGCATGTATCAGTGTTTCTTTTTCATGGCTGAATCCCACTGTATGGATATATTACATTTTGTTTATCCACTCTTCACTTGATGGGCACTAGGGTTGTTTTCACTTTGGGGCTCTTATGAATAGTGCCGCTATGAACATTTTGTGTGAAAATACGTTTTCAGTTTTCCTGGGTATATACCTAGGAGTGGAATTGCTGGGTCATAAGGTAACTCTGTGTTTAACTTTTGAGGAGCTGCCGAGCTATTTTCCAGGTGGCTGCAGCATTTCACATTCCCATCAGTGATGCATAAGAGTTTCAATTTCTCCACATCCTTGCCAAAACTTGTTATTGTCTGTCTTTTTGATTATAGCCATCTTAGTGGATGTGAAGTGGTATCTTGTTGGTTTTACTTGCATTTCCCTAATGACCAATGATGTTAAGCATTTTTCCATGCGCTTATTGGCCATTTATGTATTCTTTGCAAAAATGTATATTCAAATCCTTTGTCCATTTTTAATTGAGTTATTATTAGTTTTTATTTTGGAGTTCTTTATATATTTTGTATACAAATCAGATATATGATTTGAAAATATTTTGTCCCATTCTTTTGTACTTCCACTTTTTTTTTTTTTTTTTTTTGCGGTACGTGGGCCTCTCACTGCTGTGGCCTCTCCCGTTGCGGAGCACAGGCTCCGGACACGCAGGCTCAGCGGCCATGGCTCACAGGCCTAGCCACTCCGCTACATGTGGGATCTTCCCAGACCGGGGCACGAACCCGTGTCCCCTGCATTGGCAGGCGGACTCTCAACCACTGCGCCACCAGGGAAGCCCTGTACTTCCACTTTTGATAGTGGCCTTTGAAACAAAAAAGTTTTTAAATTTGATGTAATCCAATTTATGTACTTTTTTCCTTGGTTGCTTGTGCTTTAGGTGCCATTTCTAAGAAACCATTGCCTAATTCCTGGTCACGAACATTTATGTCTGTTTTCTTTCAAGAGTTTTAAAGTTTTATCTCTTACATTTAGCTTTTTGATTAAATTCAAATTCATTTTGACTATGTTGGGAGGAAGATGTCCAACTTAATTCATTTGCAAGTGGATATCCAGTTGTCCTAGCATCATTTGTTGAAAAGACTATTCTTTCCCCATTAATTTGTCATGGTGCCCTTGTGAAAAATAATTTAACTATAAATGTATGGGGTTATTTCTGGAATCTCAATTCTATTCCATTGATCTATATGCCTGTTCTTTTGAGAGTACCCTAGTTTTGGTAATGGAGAATAAACATGGGATTTTGACCAATAGGTTGGTACAGTAGATAAAACAAATGGAGCAGCAGGAAAGGTTTTAAACAAATGAATGGCAATTCAGAGTCTACAAAAAATTCTTCATTAAGGAAATACAGCACATTATTGGCTGAGAGAAAAGGGAAAGATATGAGAGTATTTGAGGTCTAATTCTGTTTACAATTTTATTTTAATATAAAGTTCCAACTTTTGATGTCTAAAATTGTAACATGCTTCAAAAAAAGACATGTTAAATGTCAAAGTCATTCCTGGACCTTTCACTTACTCAGGGATTATAGGTTGAACACCTTAGTTACAATCTGATAGGCAAGCACAGAGATGCTTTCATCCCTGGAATTAATCAGCTCTTCAGACATAATGAATTGTATTCCATTTCCACATCCCACAGATCAAGATAAAATGATGATGAAGAAACACTAATTTGTTTACAGTAGTGCTCTGTTGAGGAGGACATGGCAGGGGATGGCAAGAAGCAGCAGCATCTGAAATTTTATGCATGCTCTCTTAACTATTTTTTTTAATTTTGAAATTGAGCATGATAATTAAGTTCATGGGAGCTGGCTAAGATTGGGCAGCCAATTCACAGGTGTGGGAAACATCTGAGTCAACCCCTACCACTGGTGAGGGTGCCAAAGCGAACACCTGGCTGTGCATAGGAGTTGCTTTGTCTGCCAAAATCATTGCCGTGAAATGATCGGCAGAATGAACAGCAATCCAAAGACTTAGCACAACTGAACACTGAATGGAAAGAGGACCCTGAGGATAAGAAATCCAAGGTAGGGAGCTAAAGGTTGGAGCAAATGCTGGTTAAATGCAGCAAGCAGAGTAATTTTTTCGATTATTGTTAGGACTTTTAGCACTAAGACTGGAGAATCATTGCTACTTTATCAGAGCAACATTCCAAACTCTTGTGACAACACAGTGCTTTGTGTTTAATATTAGAGTAGGAAGAAATCTTAAGATCGTTTAGATTAAATGGATTGTCTGATATTTGAATATCCCTATAGCCAGGAACTAAACTAACCTTGATGTACAGCAGTGAATATACTGTGCTTACCTTCAGAGAACCCATAATGCTGATAAACGATTGGATTATAGCACATTTCTGATAATAACAATAAATGTGTTACAGTCATATACACATTCTGTTTTAAAGGGCCAATATAGTTAGCAAAGTTACATTAGGAATGAATGCTGAGCTGGGCCTCTGCTAAGGATAGTATCAATTGTGAAGGACAGAGAATTTCAGGTAGAAGGCAGGGGGGCATCTGGTAGCATGACATGTTCAGGCAACTACATGGAGATATTCCTTTTATGGGCATATCACCTTTACATAGTTTTTTTTTAAGTCCTGCCTCCCTTCTGGCAGATCTTCCTGTGTAACCTGAATAGGGCCAAGTTCCTAGAATTTCTAATGTGTAGCCGTGTTTAGATCACTCCCTAGTATAATAGTGCTCAGTTTGTAGAATTAAACTTAGTGACTATGGTAGATTGTATTTTTTATTAAAAATTCTTCCTTTCCTCTCTGCCCTTGCAGTGGTTCACTATGAGTGGAATATACTCCTCCATCCCATATATTGGGCTTGACCTGTGGCTTGAACTGACCAATGGGATTTGGAAGGAAATGATAGGGTACCATTTCTGAGCCATGTCCTTAAGCAGGTTGCCACTTATCTCTCTCAAGCTTTTCTGATCCATCGTGAGATCAAAAAATCTGCCATACCATAAGTGTGAAATAAAATGTTGTTATGAGCCATTGAGATTTTGGGGTTGTTTTTTAAGCAGCAATATTAGAGCAAAAGCTAATAAAGCAACCATGCTCATTGTTAAAAAACTACAACAAACTGGTTATTGTTGCTTCAAATGAAGAATATGAATTTGAGTTTTTGAAGGAACCTAATACTGTAAATATTTATGTGTACCTATAGGATTAAAAACCAAATAAAATGAAAACATTTAAAATGTGGAGTAAATGCTGCAAAATAAGGTCATGATATAATCTTGTGGGATAGACTCTTTCAGTGCAATATGGTGGTAATGTGGAAGACTAAAATTAAAAAGGTAAATAAAATTAACAGGATGATGAACTCACATTATATTGGGCTTTGTAATAAAATGTTTTTGGTGATATGTGACAGAAGCCTAATTCACAGTACTTTTCCTAACTACACAATATGAAATTTGAACTTCTCTTTACCTTCAACAGCACTCATATTGCTACTCTGCTTTATTTTCTTTTCCTTAGCATATATCAGTACCTAACACAATTTAAATAAATAATTACTTACATATCTTGTTCACTGTTTCTCTCTCCATTAGAGTGTGAGTTCCATTAAGTCAGGGCTTGATCTCTTTTGTTTGTAATTGTATTGCCATTATCTAAAAAGTGGCCTTGCAAATCATAAGCACTGAATAAATATTATGGGGAAAAAAGAATAAACGTCTTGAGTAAAAAGGAAATTATTACCTGTTTAGCTAAAAAGGATGCAGTTCACCTAATCGAAGAAATAATTACAAAGAAATAAATTCCTCAGTGGGAAGAATAGGAAAATTATTAATGCCTCTAGAATACCCTCTCTTTGTCCATTTTTCAACACTGCATATCCCTGCTTCTTAGTTGTGTGTGTATGTATGTGTTTATGTGCACGTGTTGGCCTTGTTTGCTTCTATATAGGTGGTCTTCCTCCATGCAACTGGGAAAGATGGCCACCAGCAGCTTCAGAAATATATCATCCCATAGCAACTTCACAGGGAAAGAAAATGCCTCTTCCTCCTGGATATCTTACATCTGTCCTCAGAAAGGAATATGCTTTGGGGTCATTTGCTCACACTTTGTAAGAATTACTTAGGTGGGAGGACAGGTAACATGATTGGAAGGCCTGGAAAACATTCGCATCAATGAGGTTGGCAGAGACAGGAGAATAGGTGTGTTTAGTAGTATGAAGGTTGAAGCTGCAGCCAAATGAACATGGGAGAGGTAGTTCTCTTAAGTGAAGGGAAGCTGGGAAGAAAACATGCTGCATGTGCACTATGGGTTCAACTTGGAGACAAAGGGGGATTCTGCATCCTGTATCATGGTTGACTAATATTAATCAATAAATATGCTATTTCTCACTGAATCTAGATGTGGCCCTGGAATCTGTCTTATTGAGCTTTGATATGGCCTTTGAATCCATTTCTGTGTAGACTTCCACACATCTCTACAAATTGATTTTGGACCTTCTTATGAAATCTATTTTGTATTGTCTTAAATAATTGCAGATCAGCAGAAAGACCTACATTAACAAGTGTGGAAATAAATGGTGTGTCATGGCTAGTAGATCTGTCATAGAAGAGGCAGTTCTAACCTAGTCCGAGGAATGGGGATATGGGTAATATACCAGGTGGATGCCGTTGTTTATAGTAGCCACAAGGAATTAAACTCCTCCTGAGGATAATGTGAAAATTGAGCAAGAGGCAGACAGCAGGGGTCTCTCAACAGCCATAGCTTGAACAAGAATATCTATTCAGATCAAGATCTAGAGATAGAAGAAGCCATGATAAAATTCAAGGTGAAATCAAGGAAGCCAGGAATCCACAGAAGAGAAGCAATTGGAAGGTCAATCTTGCACAGATTCTCATGTAATTGCTCTAATTCTGATTCATCTTTTAGAAGCTGCAAGTCAGGACCTGTTGAGAGGCAGCTGAATCAGACATAGACTTCCCCTCTATCCATTGGTCTGAGGCAGTATTTGGGTAGCCATCTCTATCACATAACCTCAGTTCAAATAATTTTTTTTTTTTTACTTTTCAGCTCCTTGAACTCCCAGTAACTATGTCATTTTCTTGATGGATTTGATTCAGTTGATTGTCTTTGGATGTCAGCTAAGGCCACATCCAAGGTCCCACCCACAGTCATCAGCATTACCATTTGATACCTATTAACTGATTGATCATTCTTGGGACCTCTTTCCACAACCTCTGTTTCCCAGCCACCAAAGAAAGAGCCCATTTGAGAAATTGGTTCCTTTTCATTCTGGTTCACCATGTCACTTTAACCAACAGCAGGAACCGTCAATTTAAGCATATGAATCACCTATAATATCTAGTCAATTTTAATTCAGCAATACTTAAATATTCTTCCTTTGTAAAATTTAGAGCTTGTTATTTTTTCCTGGTGGCAAACAAAAATGAACATAATCTGGGCAAAAATAATTGTCGTAAAGAGTTTTGAGGGTATACTGTGACCTACACTGGTAGAAATGTTTCATCTATTGAAATCACCTCAGCTGTTTCAAGACGTTAGTTTCTGGGGCTCTTGTTAGCCATATTCCTTTATGTTTCATGTTAAATACCACCTAATAGATGCTGGTGATTAGGCTCTAAAACATTTGCATGCATCAGTTAGTTAATAAACTTTTAGGGAATGAATCAATTTTTCCAAAATAGATGGTTTTTATAGTTATATTCTACTTAGGAGGCAGAACTTTCTCCTGGTTTGCAGGATTTTAAAAAATCTCCCATTAGTTAATTTTTTTCAGAAAACAAAACAAAATAGCAACCTAAAATTCTTTCTGTTTTTCCCCTCATAAAACGGGGAAGTCTGAGTTAAACATTTTTCTCTGACACTGAGTAGAGATAGTGTATAACAGCGTTACAACCTAGATTCTGTGGTCCCTTGAGAGAAAGCTCTGCCTGGCCAGTTTTAACATGAAGGCTGTAGGCTGCAGGTGATTTTGTTAACTGTTTTCAATACTAATTAACTGTGTAAAGTTGGTAGGCCTGTTGTCTCACCAGTATACTGAGTGTGCTCCTATGCCCTGACCTTACATTCATGATGCGGTTGGATTTTGGTCGGTAGTAGCTCCAAATCTAAATTTTCTAGAGACCTCGGCAAAGATATTTGTAGTTATTCCCACATTCTTTGTACCTGGAATCTAATACCTAGATTATCAAGATCATGCGTAGCAGGTTCTGTTTCTGATTTTATTTAATTTTTTCTCCTTTTCTTTAGATTCTCAGAGTATTCTACAAATACTAAGTCCATGCTTTTTTGCTGGAAGTTTGGCTTTAGGTGCTTCTCATTCTTTTTCTGTTTCATAGTGCTAGCTATTAAGAGTATGTTACAAAATAGTGAGCCTACTGGGGCAAAATATGAACTTGATCACTGCTGTCCTGGATTAGACAGCATGTGAAGGATTTGTAAATCTTCTCAAATCCACACCTTGGGGTATATGACTTTGTTGACTTAGTTGCAGGGAGGAGCTCTGGAAGAGCTAGAATATAGACAGACTTAGGGTTATAGAGACAGACCATGTTTAACATGGCCTGGAGACTGGCTGTGAAAACCCTCTTGTGTGCCCAGGTATACACATGTCTGGGAGGCCAGAGAAACGTTGCACATCAAGACTGACCCTGATAGGACTCTGCCCACCGGAACATGAGCCTTTTGGATTAGCCATTCTTCCTCCAATGAGGAAACATCAGCAAATGTCAGAAAAAAGGACAAATCAGAATACCAAGAGTTTTCAGCCTAAAGACTATCACACTATAGGAGATAAGAGGAAATATCCTGAATTTTTCAGGGGAATTTCTTTGCTGTGTTGAATCTTTCTATTTGTGTATATTGATGAGTAAGACTTGGTATAGAACTTAATGTAGGTAAAAGTAAGCATGAGTTTGAGATTACCTAATTTAAAATGAAGGTATCCTATCCCTGTCTAAAAGTAAAATCCATAATATTGGATACTGATATTTGAGATAGCTGTATTGATTCTTGAGCTATAAAAGGTAATACTCTTGCATTCTTAATTAGCATAAAGTACATGTGTGCAACAACTCTTTAAAAACCCTTGCCTAAATTAGTATTCCCTGGCAGTTTATTCAAAGTAAATCCCACAAACATATCTGCATATTTGATGACAATTTTTTTGTCACCACCCTTAGTTAAATCAGAAGTAGAAAATTAAGGGGTTGCATCCCTTACCATATTTCACTGTGCCTCCAATAATTCTTTTTTTTTTTTTTTGTGGTACGCGGGCCTCTCACTGTTGTGGCCTCTCCCGTTGTGGAGCACAGGCTCCGAATGCGCAGGCTTAGTGGCCATGGCTCACGGGCCCAGCCGCTCCGCGGCATGTGGGATCTTCCCGGACCGGGGCACGAACCCGTGTCCCCTGCATCGGCAGGTGGACTCTCAACCACTGCGCCACCAGGGAAGCCCAATAATTCATTTTTTATAGAGCTGCAATTTTAGGTTTGAGATACAACTACAGACAAACATACTCAAATGCAGTAGCTGTTTATTTCTATATTTGGTGGGAATCACATATCCAAGAACCTTCATAAGCTATGGATCTTCTCCCTAAAAAAATATACATTACACATTACATGCATATAGAAAATTTAGCATACATTGTACAGAGGTTTACGGGTAATCCAGGAGCTCACTCATATTTATTAGTTTTATAGTTACTAATTGGCGAGAAATTATCACTCTATGAGTTATGTGAATGGTTATTGCAGTGAAAAGAAATAATCATTTTTTCTGAGTGTCTTATCCATCTAAAAGACAGCGTTTGCTTCTCTCTGCTTCTTTCTATGTAATATATTTTGAAAACAGAAAGAGTTATGACCTGGAATAAATGTATTGCAATAATTATGTAGATTTAAGATGAAGGTAGTGGTGTCCAAAGGTTCAGATGCAGTGCTTTGTACTGTTTGATATCTGTACTATCTTGTGGGCACTTTACAGTTATTGCAATCATGAACTATGCTGTTGAAGACTAAGTTATTTCTTAGTCTTAGGTGACTTTCACTAATACTCATACAAGAAAAAGTTCCCCAAATATCATATAATATTTAGAAAGCTACATACATATATATATTGCAAAATACATACGTAACCCATATATAATACATATAACCGTATCACATATCTCATGTATCTCTGAGTTTCGTAACCATCCCTGATAGATATGTGATATGTATGTGTGTGTTTGTGTGTGTGTGTGTATACGATGTATATATGAGCTATCTATCTATCTAGGTCTGTGTATTTACAGAAAGAGACCATGTATTTAAAATCTTCCTATACAGCTTTCCAAAAAAGGAGGCAAACACAATATAACCTAATCCAACAAATTGAGGAATTTTTGTATGTTCTTGTCTATGGCAGCAAGGAAGGTACTTCATTGGCAGTTCTTCTCAATAGTGTATCAAAACATTAAATGCATATGAAATGACATGCTACAAGCCGATTTCACATATTGCCACTACTTTTCCACAGCTGCGCTCTAGTCTCCCTTATTTACATCTTCCCCAAACCAAACCTTCCCAGCCTCAATCTTGTGGAAATGGTTGCAGGAAGTTCTGACTGTGCTGAGGCTGAGCAACATGTAGGAGCCTTTCCACGCACCATATAGATAAGAGTTAACATGGACAAAAGTAGGGATCAGTGGGCTTCATTCCGTGCATACGGTTGAGGGGGACTGACTTCAGGAAGTTGCACTAAAGCTGAATTTGTCATTGCAGAAATGAAAACAGTCACCTTTATTTTTATTTGGGGCATTTCCTCACAGGGAAAAAACAAACCCAAGTTGTCAGTATGTCATCCTTCTGATAAAGTTATTAATGATCATATTTGTTTTTATCCTTTCTTTTGTTGGACTGAGCTGCTCCAAAAATCAATCCAATGTTGATTTGAGGAATAAGCCCTCAATGACTTCTGAACCTGTTGTCCGTAGTTTGCCACCTTCCTTTGACACAATATATCCACAGTGGAGGAGCCACTTGAAGTTCAGTTTTCTCCCCTTTCCACATCAAATTTTAGGCCAAATATCCTGTTAGCATTTGCGGATGAGGAGGTATAATTCTATAGTAGATCCGAGCATTTTTTAAGGTCCATTTATATGCTAGGTGCTGTATGAGGCATTTCAAATATGTTTTATTTAATTTTTAACATATCCTTACAGAGTAAATGTGCTAACAGTATTTTACAGATGAGAAAACTGATGTTCAGGAAGGCAAAGCAGTTTTCCCAAAGTTACACAAATAATAAGTGGCAGAACCAGAATTTGGACTTGGGTTTTCAGGTCTTTTACTTCCCAGAGGCAATACTCAGAGGACTTGGAATCAAGGCAACATGGCTGCAGGTCTAGCTCTGACTTTGGGACCTAGTTCTATAATTAGAGTTTCTGCCTCATAGGTAGAGAAAGTCACCATATTTCACCCTATTTCCGACCAGGTAGGTGCTTGAACACATGTCTCAGTAACATACTCAGATTTTAAAATGCCTGCCCTTCTAGAATTTTCCTTCTTCATGCACTTACTAGAAGATGAGCTATCTATCTACCTTCCTGCTGGCATAGATCTCTTAATAGTGGTCAGTCGTAAGCCCTCTATTGCCAGGACACCAGCACCAGGTTGTCTCTTGCTCGACATCCCCAATTTCAATAATTAACCCGGATACCTAGATTACTACTTACTGTCAGCCATAGCATTCTATGACATTACAGAATTTCCAGTTGTCTGACCTTGCCAGTGTTCATAAGGTTATAGAGATTTCTTGTTTGTATAACCAATGAGATAAACTAAGGGAGTGAGCAGAATTTGGGGAAAAAACTTTATACACCCTTCACTGTTAGATTGAGTATTAAGTGTCTGGACTTCTGCTTATAAATTTTCTTTTATTTTTTATCTTAGAGATTTTAAAGATTATCTCTAACTGCAGGAATGGTTTATATGCTCTATATAACTCTAATATAACATTTGGTTTTGAAAAAAATCTTAAGTTTTCACATTGTCCTTTCCTATGATGAATTATTAACAATGACATTTTATTTTGTTTTGCTTTTTGAAAGGATCATACTTTGTTGAGTGAGTTGGAATCCCTAAAGGGACTGGTATTACTTCAGTAGTGCTCAGGAAACATTTATTTAATAGTGTATACTCAAGATAGCCACTGGATTTCACTCAAACCGACCCATGTCAGTTAGTAGTGGCTGCCTGTTTCACTGGGTTTCAGAGGAATTGAAGTCTCTTCAAGCTCTATGGGGGAAAATAAGTGTCGTGATTAGTAAGTGATGTCCATCGTGGAAATGGAAGGGGTAGGGGTGGCAGTATCATGACCTTGGATTTGCTCAGTCAGCACTATCTTCTACTTGCCTTCGCAGACTTGTTCCCTTTGCTTAGTGTGTGCTTTCTTCTCTTCTTTGGTGCATTGACTTGGTCACAGCTTCTAGCCTCTCTGATCTTTATCTGACTGTGTTTAATCCATATATATCCATGGGTACATTAGTTATAGCACCAACTTGAGAATTCTGAGATAATTGTTTTGTCTACACTGAGAAAAACCCTATTTTCATCCATATCAGATTCATCTATCACGTGTATCGTCAGGACTTAACAAATTGAATTGGCTGCATCCAGCACCCGCCTGATTTATTTACTTATTTACTTATTTATTTACTTATTTATTTATTTCCAGGACCTTTCTATAGGCTAGTCTCAAGTAGAGTCCAAATCAGGCCCTTTTGTGGGACTCTTCCTCTGTTGGGTCCATCTCATTATCAGGGAAATGGTGTCTCTGTTGTAATCTCTGTTGGTTCTCTGCTATCTTTGGATGTTAGGGTTGGTTCGGGAGGGAGGTTCTAATCAGAGCTCTGCTAATCTGTGAATGTATGCTAATATTTTAACTTGTCTGAACTTCTAAACTATTTTAAAAATGGCAATAATAACAATAACTGTCACATAGATTTGTCATAAGTCGTAACTGATGCATGTAATATACTTAGCACATTAAGCATTCATTAATGATTTATAAGTGTGGTTTTTACTACTGAATCAATTGAGTCTAAGGGCTAGACTGAAATTTCTGTAATGCAATTGATTACAAAACCAAAAGGTAGATAACTGCAAATGTATATTGTGAAGCATACTTTATTCAGTCAGTTTATTTATGCATTCAACTTTTAGGATATTTTGTAAATGAAGCTAGTGAACCTAACTTCTGAGTCTTCATGTAACTAATTCTGTCAAAGGCCTTTTTTTCCCTGCAGTATGTAACATTTAGTTAGCAAAAGTTCTGTACTGTTTTCTAGGTCTCAACTCAGCATCTGAGCATTATTATTCCTTCAGCATCTCTTCTGTGCTAGGCATCCAATACGTGCCAGCTGTCTTCCTCATAACAACTTTATAAGAGAGGTTCTATTAACCTCCACATTACAGATGAGGGAACTGAGTTTCAGAGCTGTGAAAGTAATGCATGCTTAGAAAAGGACTTTGGATTGATTTGGCTTTGGCTCAAAACCTTGCATTCAACTACACCAGAATTTAAACTAGAGGTCTTCCAATGAGACGGTTCTGCTCAGGTAGTCACTCATTAATACAACTGGTGCACATATGATCATTGTGAGAAAACCATTTTGAAGCATAGCAAGTTTATTTAAAGTTAAGCGTATTGACTCTCCTATCACATTCTCATTAGCAAAAATTAATGTCATTATAATTGATATGAGTTCTTCAAGGCACACTGCAGGAGTTTAGCTCATGTGTGTGAAGCCAGATTGTGGCTGTACAACAAGCAAGTGACTGAACTTACCCCAAGATAATTGTCTTTTGCTGTAATAACTGCTCAGTTAACTTAAAATCGACAGAAAACAGACAACCACCCCCTAAAACAAACATATAACAGCATGAACAAAGGGACAAGATACCCTCAGAATTAAGTGTAAGCAACAAATTAAATTACTAGAATGTCTTGGGAGACGAATTTAAATATAGTGTTTGGGTTAATATTGTCCCCATTTAATAGGAAAAAGCTGATATATAGTACATAAACATTATAAATCAGGGTTTTCAGTGAAGTTAAATATATGTTTATATGGGTATATGTGCATGTGTATCTACCTACATACTTTAAAAATTTTTTTTAATTTACCATCTTAACTATTTTTTAAAATTTTATTTTGTTTTATTTTTAGGCCGTACCATGTGGCATGTGAAATCTTAGTTCCCCAACCACGGATTGAATCCATATCCCCTGCATTGGAAGCGTGGAGTCTTAACCACTGGACCACCAGGTAAGTCCCCTATCCATATACTTTTAAAAATTAAATCTGTGTTATAGGTGTGTGGGTATGTATACACATCCACACATATCCACACTTAACTTTCTGTCCTAAATATCAGTTTTTATGGTGAAGCCATCACCTCACCCAGTTATCTCCCAGTTCATTCTTGAGAGAATTAATCCATGATTGGAGAACAACAATCATAATGACTCAAACAGCTTTGAACAATGAACGCACTGGAATTGGAAATTGAAAAAGTCAAAGGCGCTCTATTAATTGTGATTAGGAGGAAGGGATGGTATCAGCAGATGCTGCATTGCGCTAACAGAATTCAAGCCAGTCCAATTATTGGTGGCACGTTACACCTTTAAGCAAATTACAGGGCTTATTGCAAGAAATTTGGAAAGTTGCTCAAAGCAAATCTGTTATTCATTTGGCTTTTCTGGCATGAGCATCAGGCTGGTGAAGCTGACTCTGCAACTACAGAAGATACTTTTTGCCAATTATAGATAATCTCTCATAATTGAAATGGAATTAATAACTCATCTTAGCCAAGTGTTGGGTTATTTAACTGGTTGCTGTGAAGAGGAACTGCTTTGAAATCCAAAGCACTGTCTTTAAGTTAACAAGTTATTATTGTCACATATTGGGCATTTTTTACTCCTTTCAGTGGGTTTTAATACAAGATGTAGACGACATCACCTTCTTTCATATCCCCAAATTTTTGACAAATGAACCCCCAAATTGCCAATTATGATTAGTATCCTTAATCATTTTAGTCTCTACAATATTATTTTAGCATTAGGGAAGTTGTTAAAGGTAAGTGTGAGTTTGACCAAATTAATGATAATAAAAGTTTAAAATTCCTTAGTTTAAATAATCCTTTAGTATTATTTCATTTATTCTTCACAACCCTAAAATGATTATTAATTTCACTTTAAAAATGAAATTGAAGTTTAGAGAAGTTGGATGCCTTGCCCAACTTAAAAACTGAAAGAGTGGATATTTAAACACTGAGACTAGTGTTTGTTCTTAATCTTTACACTATCCTGCTTTTTCTAAAGAGTCTAACTAGCTAAAATAATATGAAAAAGCTAATATTATATATACATAAATAGTTGTTTAATGCAACTGATATTCATTCAATATCTCAGTTGTGCTAGGCATAGGTACAACAAAGAGTACAATGGTTTAAAGAATTGCCTATCCTTTAAAGAGCACAGACAAGAGATAACACAAGTCCAACTATAACTACAGTCCTGAATGCCAGGTGTAAGATACAGCAAAAGCACAGTGAGATTTCAGAAGTGAGAGCCAATACTCTTAGTCGTAAGTCCATGTAAAAGCTGTAATAAAAAAGGAAAATCCAGAGACAGTGTGTAGCGTAAAGCACCTGGGCTTGGATTTTTTGCTTTTGTTTTTTAGTAATATAAGTGTCTTTCATTGATGAAATTTTTCTGACATTTTGTTAAATGTTAAAATGTTAACATTTGTTAAAAAAAGCACTTGGTTTTCCTCCCAATGTATTGCCACCTGATTGCTACTCTCATTACCAATTGTATTGATTACATTTGTTAAAGGGAAGCTGACTATGAATGTCTTTCCGTTAGCAAGTGATGGATGAATGCTTCTATAGCACCTAATGAGATGCAATAAATTCCATTGCTTTGCTTTGATTTCTTCTTGAAATGTAGCCACAGTAGATTTGTTCATTGTATGGGTAAACAAGCTCTATCAGGAATGGTTCCCCTTGAACTGAAATGTAGTTTTAGAATTCTCTTAAATGGAATTCTTGATTTGCATGTTTAGTGACCTGTATTAGTTGACTGAAAGAGTAAGGTCACATAAAAGTTGGCGTCCAGTTTTCTTCCTATAGCTGGAACTGGACTCCCTCCATACAGTGTGATTGGAAGGTTACTAGAAGACATTTCTACCCCAAAATATCCCCAGGCTCTTACAGTTGCTGAAATTCTTCAACAACATTCACCCACATGAATTAATAAGCATTGCCTTTGAATATAACCTCTTTTAAAATGTGGGATTTTCTGAGAAGCCTCTAAACTGAGATTCATCTGATTCAGATTCACCGATCTCTTTAATATTCTAGTGAACACTGTGAGGCAGGAAGAGATAAAGTATAGATCATATATGTCATCAAATAATGTATAGATAATGCATTATCAATATAATATTTAACAATTTATTACATAATTAAGATAATAATTATATATATAATATACAGCATGATTCCTGTCACCCTCTTAATCTACTTTTATTCTGTAGAATCTCATAATGATTAGTAAATAATTTTTCAACTCCATTAAATTCTATTGAATTCAACCAATATGTGATCTCAGTATAATGTGATATATAAAACAAAATAGAACCACGGCTGTAAAATGAGAATTAATTCCAGATGGGGTGGGATATGGCAATTTCAGAAGGAAGAAATGACATGGAATATTAGAGAAGGTGAAATTTGAATTTGGGCCTTGAAAAATGATCACAACAGGAGCCAGAGTTTACTGGGGATTCCCTGAAAGCTAATCAGATAAGAGATTGAATCAGTAGTACTAGGATTCCATTGAATTGCTCTGAATCCCAATTCTAAAGTTAGTCACATATTATAAAACTCATTAGTTATCTTCTGTGTAATTCCGTGTAACTAGTTCCTTCATTAGTCCTTTTGAAACCTGGTAAAGGGATAAATCCAAGCCTGATTATCCTTGAATTTTCCCTTTTTCCTCTATATTTTGTTAGTGGGAATAATGGCATGAATATCAGGTAATACAAATATAGTTTGGACCTAACTGGCTAGTTCACTAGAGCAGGCATTTATTATAAGAGAGAAAACATTTTAGATCAACTGTAAAATATTCTGTGATAATGGAAATGTTCTATAATCTACATTACCCAATATGGTAACCACTGGCCGCATGGAGCTGTTGAGCACTTGAAATATGGCTGGTGTGAATGAGGAACTGAATTTTAAATTATATTTCATTTCAGTTTATTTACATTCAAGCAGCCACATGTGGTTAATGGCTACCCTATTGGACAGTGCAGTTCTAGGTAGTGTGAACAGTAGGCACAGAGGAAAAGAGTCATGTATTTGGAAATCACATAGTAAGCGCATAGATGAAGGCTGTAATGTGTCTGAGGATGAGGCTAGATAATAGAGTTTCCAATAGCAAGCCAAGTTATAAGTTTGGCCAGAGATGTTGAAGCATGACAGTGTTACATGATGGAATCTCTTTTAGGATAATGTTCTTGGCATATGAAAGAATGATACAAGGTAGGGGACAGGGAGTAGATATGGGACAAAGAAACAATTTGAATATTATGAAATCGTAACTTAGAATAGTTACAGTAGGAATAGAGTAAAATAGTTAAAGAAATACTCTGAAAGTGGAATTGACACTACTTGTGACTGATTGGGGTGTGTGTGTGTGTGTGTGTGTGTGTGTGTGTGTGTGTGTGTGTGTGTTGGTGAGGAGGGGAAAGAGTATAATCATGAAGACATTTAGTGGATTACTAGCTAGATAATTCATAGGTGATGATAGTGTGGAAGCAGGAGGGAAACCCAGTTTGAGAGAACATATCTGTTAGCCATTAAAATAATGCTGCGTAACAATCAGCAGGCAACTCAGTGGCTTAAAACACCCATTTGTCAGCGCTCAAAAGTTTACTGATTGAGTATCCTTTGGCCAGGCATTTTTTAGCAACAAGGAATGATGATATTACTTAGGGACACTTACCTGATGTTCAGAAATTTTTGGTCTAATTAAAGAAATTCTACCCTTGATTTAATGCCTCTGATACTTATATCTCAACCTCTATCTGGCAAGTCTGAAGATATACTAATAGAAAATCAAGGGGACAAGAGCAGAAATACAAAGTACTTTTAAAGCCTCTGTTTTTGACAGGTTTGCTAATGGCCTGATGGCCAAAGCAACGCATGTGGCCAAACCCAGAGTCTATGTAGGAGGACACCAAAAAGAGCATGAGTAGAGAAAGACATGTTGACCTGGAGCCATAGACAAAATTACTTTTTCACAGTCTTCCTCTGACCAGTTAATTATGTTTTTTCTACATACACATACCTTTTATGCATATCCATTCCCCTTCAATGATCCATGCAATCATTGATCATTATATTGGACTCAGAGTCTAGGAACTCATGATTTACATGAATCCAGATATAGTTTGGTTTCTCATGATGCAGAGATCTGTGAACTAAAAAGACAAGTTATCTACCCTCTTGATTCCCTACATGCTCGTTACATGATGAAATAAGGACAAGATAACTGCAACAGGTCATTTCATTTAAAAAGTGGAGGGATGGGAGACACATAGCAGTGACTGCTTATAAAGATTATGGGATGAAGATGGAACAATATTACAAATTCCCACTTTCCCAGGTTTGGTAGAGGGGTAAGTTTTTGTGTCTTGATTAGACCTGGTTTTTGCTCCTTGGGAAGTGGTTCCCAAGACCACTGTGCTTTTTAAGTAAATGAAGCCTGTTGCATTTTGACTTTCTTCCAAAAAGAGTTTCTCTAAGCTTTGATTATTACTTTTTATTTTCCCGTATTAAATCATACAGTTAAGATGTGTATTAGATTCTGTCGTGTGGTAGAGCTGGCTCATGCTGACCTGAATTATTGTTTCTCTTGTTTCTGTGCTGTTTACACTGGCCGTAGGATGAGAGGCATGTTTCTTTTTTAGCAGAAAGGGTTGCAGGCATTTTAAAATGGTCGTTTGTCTCACCGAGGTGGCGCGGACAAGCCTGGAGTGGTTTTCTTGTCCATCGTGAAAGTCTTAAGGGATGTTTGCCGAATTGTAATGAAATCATGTTGCAAAGAAAGGAGAGTATCAAGAGATATTTGTTTATGAAATAGGTCAAGTGAGAGAAATACACATACACACATACATATGTTTCTTCTTTTTTTGTGAGGAGTTTCATTTACTCTTTAACAATTACAATAGGAAACTTGTGTGGTTGGGGGAAATGAAAGCTAAGCTTTTTTGGACATGATTTTGATAGAAAAGAAGTTGAAGAAAAAGGAAGCCTGACAATGTCAATATATTGAGTGAGGGCCATCTTAAAATTAAGTCTTAAAAAAGCACACTTTACAAGAAACCAAAGATGGCCTCTTTTAAAATATTATAAGGAGAAATTCATCATAGATAACTCAAGTGCACAACTCAGGTTGCCTAGTGTAAAATGCTTTATAGGCCTGTTTGTAGAATCTTTGCTATGGACTTAGTTTGGTTTGTATCTCTGTATCTACTATTGGAAATTGTGAATTTAGATGCACCCATTCAAGAAACACTTTTAAGAGAATCTCTATCCCAGAACATAATAAACTACCTTTACCTTGGTGTCTAATGAAAGGATCAATATTCAAATAGTAATTGACCAAGTTAAATCATCAGCATTAACAAGTAAATATATGAGATAAATACATATTTTCTATGATTCTCAGGCTATTTACATTAATGCTTTTTGCATCCATTTCTTTTTATGTTTGTTTTTCATTTTTACCTTTTGTCTATGCGTATGTAGTGTCACTAGTAAATGAAACTTATAACAGGGACTGTCCTGAATCTCCGTTGATTAGATTGAGGAGATGAAACATAGCCTTTACTCCTTTCAGTACAGGAACTGGTAGAGCAAGGCAGAGGTGGTTTTCGCTGGACACTATCCATGGAGAGAGGAGCAAGGTGTGGTAACTGCCTCCCATATTAGATATTTCTGTGTTTCCCATGCATTTTCCTTTCCCGTGTTAATCACAAGCCTTGGAAGATTGAGTTTCTCAAGTCCAGAAAGGAGAACCTTCCTTGAGTTTTATCTCAGGCTAGAGCAAGCCTTAAGAGCTTGACACTTGTGCCTATTCCTAGCGCAGCAGTCTCAGAGAGGAATCTCAAGCCAATCTGTAGCCAGACTCATTGAAGAATGAGTCCAAAGAAACTGAGATAGTCCTGCAAGCTCTTGGCTATGTTATCACATTTAAAAATCATAGTTGGGGACTTCCCTGGTGGTGCAGTGGTTAAATCCACCTGCCAATGTAGGAGACACAGGTTTGATCCCTGGTCTGGGAAGATCTCACATGCTGCGGAGCAACTAAGCCCGTGCGCCACTACTGAGCCTGTGCTCTAGAGCCCACGAGCCACAACTACTGAGCTCCTGCAACACAACTACTGAAGCCCACACAGTCTAGGGCCTTCATGCCGCAAATATTGAGCCTGTGTGCTGCAACTGCTGAAGCCGGTGCACCTAAAGCCCATGCTCTGAAACAAGAGAAGCCACCACATGAGAAGCCTGTGCACTGCAACGAAGAGTAGCCCCTGCTTGCTGCAACTAGAGAAAGCCTGCATGCAACAACAAAGACCCAACACAGCCAAAAAAAAAAAGGTCCACATCAAAAAAAAAAAACAACTCATAGTTGGATATATGTGGTACATATATACAATGGAATACTACTCAGCCATAAAAAAGAATAAAACAGTGCCATTTGCAGCAACATGGATGGATCTAGAGATTGTCATACTAAGTGAAGTAAGTCAGAAAGAGAAAGATAAATACTGTATGATTTCACTTATGTGTGGAATCTAAAATATGACACAAATGAATTTATCTATGAAACAGAAACAGACTCACAGAAATAGAGAACAGACTTCTGGTTGCCAAGGGGGAGGTGGGTGAGGGAGGGATGGGTTGGGAGTTTGGGGTTAGCAGATACAAACTAGTATATATAGAGTAGATAAACAGCAAGGTCCTACTATATAGCACAGGGAACTATATTCAGTATTTATGAATAATGGAAAAGAATATAGAAAAGAATGTATATGTATATATACATGTATATATGTATGTAAATGTATATATATATATATATATATATGTAAAATTGAATCACTTTGCTGTACAGCAGAAATTGATACAACATGGTAAATCAGCTATTTGTCAATTAAAAAAAAAAACTCTATCCTAAAAAAAAGAACAAAATAATAGTTGGAAGAGAGAAAAGATAGTGCCAGAGAAGGTTCTGTCATTAAGTAGCGGTATGGTGGGTTAAAAATGGCCACACATTCTTTGCAGCTCCTTCCATCAAGAGTGGAAGTTTCCTCCTCCACTTCTAGAATCTATACTGAAATTTGCTAAGAGAGGAGATCTTAAGTGCTCTCACCACACACACACAAAAGAAGGTAACTATGTGAGGCACTGGATATGTAAATTAGCTTGATTGTAGTAATCATTTCACAATGTATATAGATCATGCTTTACACCTTAAATATATACAATATTTATTTGTCAGTTATACCTACTTAAAGCTGGAAAAAAAGAAAACAACAACTGGATAATGATAGAACTGGCCAAGAGCTCCTATGATCAGGCTCCACGGTTCATGCTCTTAAGTGCCACACTGCACTGCCTTTCAGCAAGATTGCCTAAAAACGTTAGAGGGAATTGTCATCATCTGAAATGCCTTTGAGTAGGCCTTGTGAAGACTTCTGAGCCGATAGAGGACACAGCAGTCTCATTATATTATAGTCATACTGTGTATGAGAAAATGAGAGAGACATTTTTCATTAAATCTCTGATGTGATTGCATTTGCTACTTAAATTGCAATCTGAAAATGAAAGAGCATGTTTTTAGTCATGAAAATCACACCAAAAACTGATGTGGAAGGGAGGATTGCTAAGCAATGAATGGCAATAGGGGGCTGATTCAGTAATGGCATAATTTGTGTTTGCCTGCCTGAGCTCTCTCTCTTAGACTTCCTGGAATATACTAGATATGAGCCCATTAATCAGTTACATTTATAAAAAAATTTACACCACTTATTCTTTTTTCCAAATAATTCATAGCCATGGTACAAGTAATATCCCATAATGATGTCTAGAGTGTGTACATTTTGTCAAATGTGACGAGAGCTTTAAAAATAACTAAAACATACCATGAAAGTAAATTAATAGAACTCACATTGTGATCCTGGATTCTTGATTGACTTTTACCATCTTTGTTTGCTCACTCACCACAGGGGAAAGAGCCTGCTGTCACTGTGAAATTAACAATGTTCAACTCTATTAAATGAAACTTGAAGAGTTATGGATTCTGAAGGTTACACTAGTACCATTTTATGACTAAGACCTTATAATTCATTTTCTTGGAAATTATAATAATCTCAAATTTGCATTTAAGCAATCTTTTGATACGAGTTTTTTTTTTCTTTTTTTCGCCTCTAGACTATAAGATTAGGTCATAATTTTACCCGAAATGTAAAAATCCAATGGTAGTCTTTCACATTCTACAATTTGGAACTTATTGTAGTTCAGGATTAATGAATTTTTTTCATGTTTACATTGACAGCAGGTGGAAAGACAAACAGTGTTTCCAGGACTGAATTCTAGCCCCAGCTATGTCTGCCTTTTTTGGAGAAGATGTTCTTTGCAAAATCTCTTGGTGCTCCAAAATCAGGAAACAATAATATATAACTTTCGAAAATGAATAAGGTGTCCAAGGAGAATAGTTCTACTTTTGAATAGAAGTAGATGTAAAAAAATGTAATAATAACAGCTGACATTTATTGAATGCTTGCTGTGTGCCAGGCATAGTTCAAAACGCTTTACATACACTATCTGATCTGTGCAGCAATCCACCTTAGTGTTGATGGGTATGGGAAGTCTACTCTAGACCCCTTACTCTTTTTTTAAAAAAATTATTTTATTGAAGTATAGTTGATTTACAGTGTTAGATCCTTTACTCTTGAGATTTCACTACTTCTTACCATCCTGAAGGAAGAGAGTAGCTTAGCTGTAATGGCCCTTACAATTGTAATTTGATCCACAGGCACTGACAAGGAGAAAAAAAAATCTCTTTCTATTTAACAGACTTGAAGAGAATTTATTGGGACTGGGTTGTTAGTGGGAAAAGCCTAATCTCTAGTATCCCTGATGTTCTGATGCATGGATGCTGGGTTTAAGTATGATATGTGTTTATTCTATTCTTTCTTTAGTTTTAGTCATTAACTTTCGTAAAGAAAAATACAATCATAAAAATGGTAATAACTTACGCTCTTATTATAGTAGTAAGAAATTAGAAATGATTTTTAAACGGAGGAATCATTATATACAATAATTAAAAATAAAGAAATTTTACTTAGAAATAAAGACTGCTTACAGTGCCAAAAATACTTACTGTAAATATTAAGGGGAAGACTGAAATGTAAACTGAATATGAACATTTAACTATATAAAATTACTTTTGTATGACATTAATAGGGGTGACATGGAAAATTAGAATATATTTTTTAAGGTATTTGAAGTTTGGATAAATTTAATTCTTGGAGAATTTACTTGCAAATATCAAAGTAAAAATTTGAAGGGAGAATTATTTCAAAAACTCACAGTAACATCCTGTGCATGATTTTTTTCATTTCTGCATTTACTAAAAATAAAGTAAATTGCTTCTAACCAAAACATAATTTTGAGTGAACAATACACAGTGGTATTATTCATTTAAATCAAAAGTTTTATTTTTAATGTGTCACTTCCCATACATAGTTCATTCTTCAAAGAAAGCATCATTGGAGCTTCCAAGGTGGTTAACACTGAATGCAATAACAGCTATTTCCTTAGAAGACTTTTAGGTTAAATTGGAACTTGCACTGCTCAGGGTACAATATAATCCAGAAAATCGTATTTCTTAGTAAAAGTGTCTAGTTAGTCAGAATTGCCCCAGGATATAATAGGTGATTTCCCCAGTCAATCCAGAACTTTACATCTTGGGCAGCTGTATCACTCTGTGGTTTGCTCTGTAATTGTAGAGTTATACCTCTTAAAAGGGACATACATTTTACGAGAAAGTGTGGCATTCCTCTAGGAAAACAAACTAGGACAAATATCAGTATTCTGGCACAATTATGAAGCAAAGGAATATTTTCTTTTTAAATCCAGAAAAGAAAACCACTTAGAGCTGCTGTTCAAACAACACTGTAGGGAGTGGCTCAATTGGGACAGTAAACAGCCTGTGTCTCCAACACCTCCACCCACTGCAATTATGACACATTTAGAAATCAGCAGAGACTTTAAAAAGCCAAAGTTACACAATGCCTTATATATCTGTAGTTGCAAAAATGCTGCCAGGATATTTGAGCCTTCAGCAAACTTACCCTTCATTCCACAAGGTGGGGTTGTTTCAGTATGAAACAAGAGAGCAAGAGACTCAGAGACATGCCCTTACCTATTTGCAAAGTGAGAAAATGTTACTATTATTTTGCCATTAAAGGGGAAGAAAAGACAGAATTTTAGGAATGTATACGAGAAAAGTTCTTGGTGCACTTTAATTTGTTTGTTCTTTTATCTGAAAAAGGGCTTTATCCAAACAGATTTGGAATAAAGATTATTCTGTTGTTTATTCAATAATTAAATGACATGATTAATTAAGTAATTTGTTAACAAATATTTATTGATTGCTTCCTATGTACCAGGCAGCGTTCCATGGCCTGAATATAGGGAACGGAACAAATCACAGCTAGAAGAAACTGTCACAAACAAATCACAGCTAAATAGAAAAAAACTATCACAGTAAAACTGTTCATGGAGCTCATCTTCTATCAGGGCTGTGGAGGGGCTTGCTGAGTTGAAGATGGAACACACAAACCAAATACATAAGTTGGTCATATAGCATTTTAGGTGCTAATACATTCTATGTAGAAAATTAAAAAAGGATGGAGGATGTCCAGGGCTGGGAGTAGAGTATTGTTACAATTAAGTGATTTGGTCTATAAAGAGTTCCCCGAAGAGGTGGCACAACTTGCTGATGGATCAGATGTGGAAGTAAAAGAAAGAAAGAACGAATGACTCCCAGAGGCTTGAAAGCGCATACTTGAGAGGCAAGTGTTGGTTGGAAAAGGAAAGCTTGCTTTTACTCAGGAGTCTGGCAACCTGGGGAGAAGGCAGACTCATGTCCCAGAACCAACTCTGGAAGATTCTGCTCAACCATGAAAGTTTTTAAAGGGAAAAAGGGGAAGTGATCTCAGTTCATCATTGAGGTAGCAGGTCAGACTCTTCGCCATCCCTCACTGCGTGCAGTCTTGTCGATTCCTTGTGATCTTTCTTCAGATGCTCTCTTGTTTATACCATCTGCTCACAAGATTACTGAAGGGGAAGCTAGGGAAATGATCGAGTCTTCTGTTAATTACTTTTTCTTCATTTTTACTTCTTTAATGAAAGAAAAGAATCAACAGGTTAGATGAGGCTTGTGTGACCAAAGATTTGAACAATGTGCTTGGGCCAGAGGATGGTTAAGCATGGGGGCATCTGTTGTAAAGGTCAGTTAAATGATGAGACAGAAGGCCTCCTGCAGAGAGCTGCTTCCTACAAAGAGATGCTTACACATCCCCACTGCCAAACATCATTCCATTTCTATGGAATTGTGGGTGAAGGTCTGTCTTCTGTAACTTCTTCACGCTGACATAGGGCACCATATTCTTAGAGTGGAAGATGTCAACATGGGTCTGTAGCATCTCTTGGCTGACAATTTTAGTTGCCCGCTTACATATTTGGACAGAACAAGCCACAATTATTTTGATGCCCACAAAGATATAGATAACTATGAGCAGTCGTGTTAATCCCATTCTCCTAAGGCCAGTTCTTGGAATTGTGCTATCCATAGATTCAGTACTGCTCAAGATGGAGCAGTTTATGTCATGGCTACAGTCTGGTCATCGTGCAGTTAGCTTTTCCCCTCTGATGGCAGTTATAGTATCTGTAAAACAACTTAGGCATGTGCATCAGACTGAAAGATTCTGTGACTCTATTGTCCTAATCATCAAGTGCTTCAGCCTGCTCTTTTGTGACCCAGTGGAGGCCTGGGAGACTTTTGTTTTTCTACACACAAGAGGCAGGGGACATAGAGGGGGCTTTGTGCTTGGGGGGAGGGGTAGTGCGCAGGGTTCTGCTTGGTTTTAAGACCTTATAACTTATTATATTGTCAGATTTTTTTTCCAGTCCATAAAAGATGCTCTCAGAAGCTTAGGTTTTGGCCTTTCTATATCTGGTTTGGGGCCATTATAGACTACCGAGATAGCTCATGCATACTTGAGGTCATGGAACATTCGATATAGTCCCATTCTCGGCACTTATTTAGCTGAGTGACTTTGAGGTAGTTGCTTTTCCAGAAAATGATGGATTGAAGTGGATGGCCGTGGTGACAGCTGATCAGAGGTCCATGTGTTGCCCTGCATTTCCCATCCTCCTTTGCTTTATGAGTGATGGCCAATGGAATGTAGGTGGGGGAGATATAAATATTTCAGATTAAAAGAGGATTTTAATACATACAAATAACCAGTCTGTGACAATAAAGCATCATCATAGACTAATTAGCAGCAGTTTTTTTTTCCTTTCAATACATAAATAATGGTGCTTCCTGCTATCAGTGGTATCTTAAGATTCTGTGAAATGCAAGTAGTATTTTCCTATCAATTTGACAGTCCTTAACTTATTCTCACAGAAAATTTGGCTTTGTGTACTTACATAGATTTGCAATTCTTACAATATAAAGTTAGGAAACCATCGTTCTTAAAGCGGAAACAAGTTTCCTTTTCTTTATTGTGAAAATTTTCAAATGAAGAGAGAAAGAAAACTCAATTTTATTGAATATTTTTGTCTAATTGGGCTTGGTGTTTCCATACTAATTATCTAATATAATTTTCACAACAGTTTAGAAGCAGTAGGTAGCTATGATTCTGTTCATTTTGCATGGGCAGTGAGACTGAAAAGATTACAAATCTTCTTCAAGGTCACTGAGCAACTAGGAAGTATGGAGCAAAGATCTAGCTGTTACCCAATTAGTTGTGAGGCCCCTCTCTTGGGGCCCTAGCAGAACTGAAACCCCCCTGGCTCAGTCAGGGAGTTCTTTCCTGCTCAGATTCGCACTGCCAATGATGCAGCTAAGTTTGGTGCATATCAAGTCAGGAGTTTTTCAATGGCCAGAGAATGGAGAAGGGGGGCTCATACTCTAAAGGCATCTTCTCTCAGAAGGGAGGCAAAGTGGGGAACTTTTAAGGGGCAAGAGGCAGGTGTATCATCAGAAACTGGGGAAAAGGCAGAGATTTCCAGGAACAGCTGGCACATGTGCAATTTCTCAGGCTCCCTTTCACCGGGCACAAATTGTGCCTAGCAGAGTACAGATCTCCCCTTTGGGCAGAGAGCATGGTAATGAAGCAAAGGTAACTTTGGGCACCTCTAGCGGGTGCAGGGATGTTGACCACTGTATATCTCTCAAAGCATGTATCTCTCAAAGTACACCTGTGAAACATCTCTGCCAAACACCAGGTACTTTTGAAACAAACACAGAGATAAATCAGGGCAAGTGTCCTTCAGTTCTCAGGGGTTGGTATGGAAACACAGAGATAAATCAAGGCAGGTGGTGACCTTTAGCCCACTTCCCCCCTATCGTGGATCTGGCCTTTTCAGTCTGGTTTATTGTGGGCCTTTGTGGCATCCTGTTGATAAAACACAATTAACCTGCATGGTTGAAACCAGGTTCTGACCCTGGGGCCTGGGCTGCATAACATGAGTGACATAGCCTTGGTTTTTTGTCACTAAAGCTTATTTCCCAAAAATAATAAATAAAAGAGATTCATTGAGTAGGTTTTTATAAAAGAAATAACTCACTATTAAAGAGCACAGACGTGGGAGCCTGAGAGCTTCAATATATATCTCAGCCCTTCTCTTTGGCAGTTTTGTGACATGGGGCAAGTTCTTTAACTAATGTGTGCTTTGATTTCCTCATCTGTAAAATGTAGAAAATACTAGTATCTAGCACATGGAGATGTTTTAAGTATAAAAGAATACACACACACACATATATAAATGCTTAGATCATGTAATTATTGATATATTCTGTTACTGTTATTTGCATTCTTGATACCAGAATTTGCAATCATAATCTCTGTCTGTTCTAAAATGCTTTACCAAGTACCTTATGACAGAAGAATACCTCAAACAACCAAAGTTCTGATGAAAAAGGAGAGAAGTACTGCTGTGTAGACTGCAATTCCACAGCAGGAAAACATTTGGAAAGAGTGTCTGGTAAGGGTCGGAATAAGAAAGAAGAAACGAGTCAGTAGAATGAGCAACCGATTCTACTTGTTTCTCTATCTCTCAGACTTGTTTCTCCTCATTTCTTGATCAGGACTGGGAAAGATTCCCATGAGGACTGATCTTGCTGCAAACTGGACAGCATCTCTGAGAACTCAGTTCTATACTTGAAATGGAAATATCAACCAGCACTCAGAAACTGATGTAAAGAGTTTCTGGTGTGGCTATGACAGTAGCAGAGGCAGCAATAAAAATGAGATAGCACACTGAAGCACCAACTTGATCCGTGGTCTGTAGGCCAAGAATAGCAAGAATTTTCCATAATACTGCTCTCTTACCTTCTTCTAACATTGCTTTCACCACTTATTATTTTCACAAATGAAATTGATTCTGCTACTGAAACTGACAAAGGTCCACGTGTTTCTAAATTGAAGAGATTGGAAAGACACAGATTGAGTGGTGGTGAAAGTGGTTCAATTAACTTGTCTATTTAAGTACCTATTATGCGACTTGGTTATTTTAGTACCTACTACATGAACCAGATCTTGAAATATTGAAGAAAATAGTGCCTCAAAAACAGAACAAGATGCTACACAATGATAATATGAAACACAATAAAATAAGTGCTAAAACTTTTATTTCCTTGTGGTGTGGTTCAGAGGGACGAATATCATATCTGGTTTATGGAATCACGTGAGATATTATGGAGAAGATGTGTTTGAAAGGGGTCTTGAAGAATGACGCAGTCTAGATAGAAGGTACTGAGCTCCTTCCTAATCATCACCTTGGTACTTACGGATTTCTTGGGATGGAAGTTGTAACAGCTGGCTTGCAGGATCATTGGAAAATTCATGTTTAAATATCATAGGTGTAGACAGGGTAACGTTTTGAGTGAAGCTCAGATGATTCATTTTTACAAAGATTTTTATTTGTTAAGATCTTTTCCACATTGCGACATATTTTCTTAGACGTTTCTTATTAAGGCTTTGCTTTCTTACATGTATCACAATACTCAGCAGCTGCATATTATCAAGAGAAAGGGTGAACCTGCAACTGAAATCTTTGTTTACAGTTTGAAGTTTGAATTCCCCTGGGGCCATAATTACTAAGCTCATTAGCCCTGGATTACTATTTTAAAGCCCTCTTCAAGGTTAGGAAACTCTGACGTTTTGTCAGTAATGATATTGATCAATCACATAAATATAATTTCCAATGTCCAGTATCAGTATTTAAAACCTTCTTAGAAAAATACAGGGAAATAAAAGAATCCAACTCTATGAATATACACAGATTAGAATGAAAAAACTTGAAACCGTCTTTAGATTTAAAAAAAAAGAAATAGTGTGAGTCATCACCAGACAGGATGAAAGCCAGATCTTAGAGAGTGCTATAAACACAAAGCAAACAGACTAATGTGAAATGAGGGTAAAACAGCATTGAAATATTCATTGACCACAGACTTCTCTTTTAGCTGTGTGTCTCCTTTAATGCCCTCTCATGGATGTTTTTCTGAACATGAAGTTGGGTTCAGGAAGCCACCTGCGTGGAAAAATACGATGTGGAGCTAGAACTGCTGATCTAAATCTCTACTGAGAAATCAAAATGAGAAATACAGATGTGAAATTGAGATGACCTGGGACCCTTTACTGGAGTGCTTGCACCTAGACAAATGTTTCAGAATACAAAGAAACTATAAGGGACTAAAAATACCTGCATGCATGCACAGTTGGGGAAGATTATGAACAATAAGATACAAAAATGCTACAAACCAATGACCACTTCTGAGGTGCTGGGAGAAAAAGCAGGATACCGCACATGATCCCTGCACACACCACCACCAAGGGGGTGGGCAGGCTACCGAAGCCATCCCTCCAGCCTGACCCATCGATCTGCTCCTACCCTCACCCCATTTAAGGAATCAGCCTGCCCTCAGAGAGCAAGCAAGGGAGCCTATTACTTGTTCTAGCTCCCTGGTGCTGCAGCACGAGTCCTCAATAAAGCCTTGCCTGAACTCCTTGTCTGGCCTCTTACCAATTTCTATTGATTAAAGTGTCCAAGGACCTGGTTCAGTAACAAAATCATCCACACAGAGACGACAGTACAGCTATGGGAGTGATTGGCCTAAAAGAGAGAGGTTACGTTGTTTAGAGCAATGGTTATCTACCCTAAGGATTTCCAGGGTCCTCCAGTGGATATTTTAAAAACACAGATCATAGGCTGTATACTAGATATCTTGGATCAGAATCTTGGGGAAAGGGGTGTTACTAAGGAATCTACAAATTAAAAAAAATTATCTCCGGGTACACATGTGTACCCGGAGATAATACCTATCCGTGCATAATGTACATGCATTATGTACACATGAAGATAATACGTCTCCATGCATTTACGTATGCATAAGTAAAATTTTTTAAATTATTGAGGAAAGGTCCTAGAAAAATATCCGCAAGTTCAAAACAGAAGCCATTTTTCTTTTCCAATATATTAAATTTTTTTCTGTGCCTTATAGCTTATGCATTATAGAATCATAGGAAAGTTGAATTAGAAGCGCTTTTGTGCCTGCAGTATTAATTAATGAGTCCTTTCACTTGTGCCAAAGAATTAATTGTTTATAGAAGTATTTTCCTCATTCTCTTCTACCAAGTATATATTAACTGTGATCTCCACAACAACTAAAGGGAATTAACCAGAGTTTCTCACAAAATTTATAAACAAATAGCTTAATATGGAATCTTGCTTATTATTAACATCTACCCCCCCCAGGAACTAATCATTCAAAAGGATGTTATTAAGAATTGGAAATCTTTTTAATAAATGGAGAATGTTTTGGTTACTTCAAATGGGTAGTACTGTAATGCTTTTATTGTAGCTGGGTTTTTTTCTTCTGATTGTGGGAGAACATTTGACTGAATGATACTGCTTTGAATCCATATGACATGCTCTTATTTATTAAACTTCTGTCTTAAAAGAATTTGATAAAGTCAAGTTTCTTCCTCATGCATTCCGAACCTACAGGTACTCCCTTTCTCTCAATAATAAATGGTTTTGCTCAGGTGAAAGAAAGATGCACTTGCTTTTCTACTCTCAGATGCCATAATCTAGGTTCCTGATGAAGTGTCCAGGTGTGCATGCTCTTTCTGACCTTACCATCCACTAAGGTAATGACCATGCCTTTGATAGAATCCTGGATTCTGAAGGATTGTTCTGTAGACCAAATGAAGCTTGGCTTTCTACTAAACTCTAAGGAAATAGTGCCCATCCGCAAATGCATTAGAAGTTACATATCTTGATATTTTACTCCTTTTGTATGCCCATCATTTGCCCTTTTGCTTTAAGAAATTTTCAAGATGTAATTTTCATCACCCTGGAGAAACATAAAATTACCTTCATGCTACAATATCAGCTCAGCTTGTTTCATTTGTAATCCTGCTGTAAGATACAGACTCACACTCAGTTCTAAAGATTGCAAGTCAGGAAGGGAAGGAGGGAGGGGCAGCAGTGAGAGGAAGTGTGTACGTGCACAGGAGAAAGAAGCAAGAGCCTGAAATATATGATTTATGTGATTGTACAAAAAAAGTTAGAAATCAGAAACTTAACAGATCTAAACAAGCATAGGTACAATGGAGACGAAGAATTTCCAAAGCAAAGGGCTGATAAGAGTATAGAACAGAATGGATAAGAAAACTATATACCTGAACAAGTGATAACATTTATCTTGGTATCCATGAAAATATGTGGAATTACTCTCAACTCAACAGGATTTGCCTTAGTGCTTTATTTTTATTTTTCTATTTATATATTATATAAAGCTTTTTAAAAAGAGGAGAAAAACAGCCTAAAAGCATATAATGATGTAAAAATGTATGTTGGAAATTCTGCCAATGCACTCTCAAGACATTGAAAAACAAGTTGAAGGTTGTTTTTTAAAATTTATTCTTTTAGCAACTACTTATTGAGTTCTTATTTTGTGCTGGGCACTGTTCTAGGTGCTATGTGGCAGTCAAGGTAGGCATAGTCACTATTTTCATGGCATTTACATTCTGGAGGAAAAAACAGATAAGAAGCAGGTAATTTCCATAAGGTCTGATGAGCGTTAGGACAAGAAATATACAGGGTGCCAAAGGAACTCATAGCAGTGTTGGAGAAAACCAACCATTCTATCAAGGTGATAAAATCGGGGGGGATATTGGGTAGAAGGGAAAACACATCCAAAGTTGTGGGACCTAAGAAAAATTGTAGTTCCAGAGGGTGATGGGAATTGAGAACAGATGTCAAGTGGGGTACCTGTTCCAGAAGCTCTAGAGATGCTGCTGGAGATTGAGAAATGAATCACAAGCAGGTGAAACAGAGGCAGGGCCCCGGCAGAGATGGGCCGACTACTGGAAAGCCACTGAAGGACTTTAAGCAGAAGAGCGAGTTGATTAGATTTCCTTAAAATGTGCTCTATGCTGTGATGGAGACATTGGAGTGAGGCAAATGGAGGTGTGAGGAGATGAGTTAGGAGACTGGTAAAGTGGATGAAGTGAGAGAGTGTGTGGCTTAGACTAAGTAGGAATCAGTAGGATGGAGGTCTAACTACCATGCCCCGCTCCACTAGTCTGAGAAACTTATAAGTGTCTGGAGGCCTCATGTTGGAGGTGATTTACGAACTGAAATTGGTAAAAACTAGTGTGTATTTACTACTTAGCAAGTCTTCTGTAGGTAGTCTCCCAAATCTCTTCAGAATATATGGGTACAAAATATTCTTGCTTCCCATATTTGAGTTCTCAGCCAGAAATGAAGAGGGAGAACTCACTTTAACATAATAAGCACAGGTTGCCTGCTCTGGTTACTATTGTTTCTTGTATAAGACCTTCATTTAAGTACCTCCCAGTGGACATAAGAAAGTAAAAGTAGCTGAAGTAGATAATATTCCCCAAATGTGGCTGTATAATATTTCCCATTCCTTGTGCTCTTTTGAACTTTACCACTCTGTCATCCAGAAGTGGTCCCTAATTACACTCTCCTTGGATCTGGGCTGGCTTACAAGATGACTTCTAAGACCTGGTCAGACAAAACAATACAATTTCTGTTTTGTTATGTGGGAAACTTACCTTTGGAGCCCTGAGCCATGATATAAGGACTATCTTTTTTTTTTTTTTTTTTTCTTGCGGTACGCAGGCCTCTCACTGTTGTGGCCTCTCCCATTGCGGAGCACAGGCTCCGGACGCACAGGCTCAGCGGCCATGGCCCATGGACCCAGCCGCTCCACGGCATGTGGGATCCTCCCGGACCAGGTCACGAACCCATGTCCCCTGCATCGGCAGGCGGACACTCAACCACTGTGCCACCAGGGAAGCCCTATAAGGACTATCTTGAGGGAACCACACTGTGAGGAAATTCAGGTCTCATGAAGAGGCCACAGGAAATGTCCCAGCTTTGGTCCCAGCTAACAGCCAGCATCAACCATCAGACACGTTTACATAACACCAGACCCCTATGTTTGAGTCACCTTAGCGTTTGCATCTTTCTCACTTCAGATATGGGACAGATACAACTTGTTCCTGCTATACTGTCTATTCATTACAGATACGCAGAATCCATGAACTTAATTGTTTAAAAATGTCATTGTTTTGGGGTGGTATGTTACACAGCAGTAGTAACTAGAACAGTAATGTGATTCCCAAACATTGTATTTACAGAGGAGAGTTAATATCCACCAATAATATTTAAATGGGAATTGTTGTCTTATGGTAACTATTTAAAAAATACAATGTTGAAGAATATCAAGTCCATTGGTTTTCCTATTTATGTAATTGGGTCAAGATGAGATAAGAAATCTAGGAGAAAGAGATATTATTGGCATTAAATAAATTTATTTGAAGTTAGCCTTTTCAAAGAAACAGGAAAACCTCCCTGCTTCCTAGAATTTCTTTATAAGACTATGATTAATTTTCAGGCTTTAAAAATTTGTTTTGCTGGACTTTGCATCAAAGAGGGAAAAGATGATCAAACAGTAGATAGCCAATGGATACTTCTATAATGCTGTGAAAGATAAAGAATAAATAAGTTATAGGATCTGAGAGACTCCCAGAATTTTTCATTATAAAGTTCAGTTGGTTAATTTCTCATCTCTTTTTACTTTCTAGATTTTAGAGGAGCATAATTATGTGTGTGTCGTGTGGGGAGTTAATCAAAAGGAAGGAAAGCAGAAGCTCACATAATTTTAACAATCCAAATTGCATCATTTCCCCTGTGGGTCTCTTTAGACCATCTAATATTCAATGTGCCCCCTTCCATGACACTGTAGGGTCTGCAGCTTCAAGTTATTTAGTACTGTTTATAATCATCAGGCTTGTGTTGTGTCCCTTTCTCACTGCATGGAGATTTACAAGCAGAAGGCAGGATAAGCCGAAGTTATGCATATCAATTCGGAAATGATAGATGAAGCTGGGTTTCTTCTTTTTTACGAAGGAGTGAAGTACATTTGAGCAGAGGAAAGAAAGTGGAGAGGTTGCTTGTGTTTCTTGTCACTCACCTCTATTGTGCAAGATTATGTAATGATTTAAATACTATGCAGATTTTACAAAGCATATGCATGTCAGATATGCAAATTTAGTTCATTGGAAGCTTTACAGAATCCTGTTAGTCTGATGTAAATATAGTGTTGATGAAAGAGTGCCAACATGGATAATGAAAGAGTATTTCTCTACAGAACCATGTGTTCAATTGGCCATTTAATAAATATTCCTCTTTATACTGCTGTAATGCAATGGTGATAATCTACGTTGCTTTGCCAGATCTCTACTTTTGGAAGATGTTTTATTCAAAATGACGGAAAATTTGTTTAAAACAATAATTAAAAATTGCCTCATTAAATACACCAAAAACTATGGGAATCCAGTTGTTCTCATAACTCTTATTCTTTCAAGAAATATTTTGAGAAATCAAGGAATATGGTAAGCACTACAATGGGTAAAAAAGCAGTCTGACGTTGTCCTTGACCTCATGATTATTTTAATAAAGATTAGGAAGTGTGATGGGTGTTAATAGCCATAAAACAAGGAAACAGAAGAGTAGATGCCCTCCACAGCTTTCTAATCTTCTTTCTTCTACTCTCAGGTCACTTCAGTTCATTTCACATACAACAGAAAGATCTTAAAGCAGAAGTGATAATGTCTCACCCTATTGGGACCCCCTTCAATGGCTTCCCACCTCATTCAGAGTAAAATCCAAGTCTGACAGAACCTTCAACACCCTGTGTAATCTGGCCTCTGGCTGCTTTTCCTGACCTCATTTCAGGCCATTCTTTTCCTCATTCTTTTCTCTTCAGCAGCACTAGGTTCTTGTTCCTTAAATACATCAACCATAGTGTTGTCTCAGCCTTTAATACATTTCCCTCAAGTTTCCCCATAGCAACGTGCTGTCTTAATTCACGTCTCTGTGCATTACCCTTGGAAGGGGATTGTGTGGGCCAGACAAAATCACATTGTCTCATGCCTCAGATGCTTTTCTTCATCCCGAATTAATGGAGTCAGTTTAAAATGAATATCTAGCAGAAAGGAGGTCACAAAAGTTAGTAGAGGAACGTGGGATTAGTTAGTCCTACCACTTTGGAAGTACGAGTAGTATAGGTGTAGTGGGATGGATCCAGGCATCTGAATTTCAGTTCTTTCTTGGCACTAGGGATTGGAGCTCCTTCTGCTAGTGAAGAGTGCTTTCTAGAGAACAGGATGTAAAGCCTCAAGGCCTTGCCTAGTGACCCAGTTGTAGGGGGATATGTTTTATATATACATATATTGAGAGAAAGAGGGAGAGAAAGAGAGACACACAGACAGACATAAAGTTCTCAATCTGTTCAGTTGATCTTATTGCCTCAGTAATATCGAATGGAAATTATGTGTGTGTATATATATATATATGTTTTTTATATATATATATATATATTTTTTTTTTGCGGTACGCGGGCCTCTCACTGTTGTGGCCTCTCCCGTTGCGTAGCACAGGCTCCGGACGCGCAGGCTCAGCGGCCATGGCTCACGGGCCCAGCCGCTCCGCGGCATGTGGGATCTTCCAGGACTGGGGCACGAACCCGCGTCCCCTGCATCTGCAGGCGGACTCTCAACCACTGCGCCACCAGGGAAGCCTGGAAATTATGTATATTTTTTTCCTCATAAAATCATCGTTCATTGAATAAGTACTTGATGAGCACCCACTGTACCATTTAAGCATTGGTAAACTATTGCGTGATGAGTCCGTATGAGTGGGGGTGAACTCAATTAAAATGCCCTGAGTGCTTGCTTTGAGTTTGGGGCTTATTCTTTTAACATTACAGACATTATTCATGTGTCAAAACTAAGCAGTTACTATTGGCGTAGCACAGCTCAGAGAAAGTAAAATCCTTAAAGCCAAAAGAAAAGAAATAAGTTCATGGAAAACCATTACTGGTTTACAAGAGAGAGTAAAATAAGCATTCAGGAGATGATATTAATTACGATGACTATAAAAATGGTGGCGATGGTGATGATGATAATTACCATATATTGAGCCTTTATTATGTCCTGTGTACTTTTAAACACAAATTGCTTAATTCTCAAACAAGTATGATATAGGCATTCTCATGATCCCCACCTTACTGATGAGAAACAGAGAAGCACAGAAAAGTTAAGTAACTTCACCAAAATTGCAGGGCCAATGATGGACATAGCCAGGACTGGAATTAAGGAAATCTCTCTCCAGATTCTAGAAATTCTGACAGATTTATTCTGGATTATTAAATGGTTAATACATTTATGAGGTTAAGTGAAATTGGAATATACAGCATACATTTTTAGTAGAAATATTTACCCATGACTGTGTTGTGTATTTCCCAGAGTTTAACTAGGGCATCTCTTAATTATGAGTGTGACTAATTTTACAGAGAATCGTGGTGAGGAGAAAAGTTGAAGGAGGAGAAATGATTGGCTGACCTGTGTGTCATTTCCATTTTCCATGAATTTCTGAACTCTTAGAAAAAGAATTCTTGTTTGAACTAGCCGATTTTGAGTGAGTCGGTCTTTGGGAACTGATCCTAAAAGACAGTGTCCATCATTCCCGGAGACAGAGAGACCGATTCCATTTGACATATTTCTGGCATGTTCTGAATCCTCATGTTTGTCAAGATGTTGAAAGACATCAAAGTAGTTCTCAAATATTCAAACCTGGGCCTGGGGGAGACTCTGAGTCTCACAAGTTGAAAATAAATAAATAGTGTCAAGTGTTCATCCCTCAAATCTTCCCTCTAAATTGGCATGTCAGATACACAGGAGACGGTGGACCCTTTGTGTCGGTTTCCAGTAATAGGAAGGAAGGAGCATTTCAGGCATGCAGCACTTGGCAACAGAGAGGGAGAGGGGAGCCGCTGCACAGATTGGTGTCAAGACTAAAGGAAAGCAAGGCAGTGCCAGCAAAATAATCATATTTTTGTGAATTTGTCCAGTTTCCACTTTCCTTACTACAGTTGCTTTCAACTTGAAGTTACAGCAGGTATTTCACAGAACAAGAGTAAAAAGTGTTGACAGTGATTCCCAAACAATTTACCAGTACAAAGTTCTCTGAATGATTTTATTTTTAAAACATATTATTGAATTTTCACTTTGTGAATGATCCAAATACCACAAAGACATGTAGACTAAAGCACAGAGCACACATACACTACCATCTCCAGTCATACTCTTCGAAGTGACAGTATATTTGCAGTTTTGAGTTTATCCTTGAAGTTTTTTCCCCTACATTTTGCATACCTATGCACGTGCATATACACATAAAGAACGACAGTTTTGTGAACACTTTTTAAAAAATTTAACAGTGTGTCTTAGACATCTTTCCATGTCATCATTCTTTTAAAAGGCAGATGGAGTTTCAAGATAAGTATGTAGCATAGTTTAACTGATTACATATTAACGAATATTTAATTTGTTTTTAATTTTTTTGTTCATGCTTTTGTTCTTAAACACGATGCTATAGAAGCTTCACTTCTGGCCATGTTTGGGTAAATGGTTTCAAACTTATTCTCTTGCCATAAGCAACTATAAAATGCAAAAAGTATATGAGACAATTCTGTTCAGGCATTAGACCACAGGCAATGCAAGACAGTGATCCTTGGGAGGTGATCCCTACATGTTCCCGGCCTTAATACTTGAGGACACTTTCCAGAATACCGTGTAGTGGGCTAAATCCCAGAAGAGCAAGGAGGTCTTGCTGCATGGAGAAATTCTAGGCTGCCAAAGCAGCTGAAATTTGGAAGGAAGGGAAGTTTACAGGAAGAAGCTGTGCAGAGAAGCAGGGCCCAGATGTTTGATGGGTTCTCTGAGGGTCACTGACCAAGTGCCGAGCTAGTAGACACAGGACACCCCTCCAAGAGGCCTGGCGGAGAGCAGCTGCTGTAGAGCTGAGGGCTGAGCAGTGATGTTAAAGGTGGGGAAGTGTGGGCTGGGGGCCATGGGAATTCCACCCCAGCCACCGTGGGGAGCCTTGCTGACTGAGCACCACAGACATCAGTTACGACCCCAGAAAGGACACGTCGCCTTATCAGTAAAAACCACACTACTGACTAAACGCCAAGAATAAAAACAAATTAGACTAGCACTAACAAAATGTAAAACCAAGACCATCTGTCAGTAATTTTGTTCTGACAGGAAAATCAAAAGTCAACATCCTCTAAAGGAAAACAACATAATCCAGACTCCTCATGATGTATCATCCACAATATTCAGCATTAAAAAAATGTTGTTTTTCAAAACATGTAAAGAAGTAAGAAAGTTTCATGCATTGTCAAAAAAAAGTGTTCAATATACATAGGCCCTGAGATGACCCAGCTGTTGCAATGATCTGATATGGACTTTAAAACAGATACTATAAATATGTTCAAGGACTTGCAGAAACAGGTGTACACAATAAGTGAATAGATAGGAAATTTTAGCAAAGACATGGAAACTGTAAAAAAAGAAGTTTTTAGTACTGAAGTAAAAAATCAATAGAAATTACCCAGACTGTAGAATAGAGAGCAGAAACTTGGGGACAATAAATGAACAGTGCTGTGTGGAACAATATCATGTTATCTAGCATACATGTAATTGGAATTCTAGCCTGAGAGTGGAGAGAGAGGGGACAGAAAGAAAATGACATAATGCCCGCAGGTGTCCCAAAGTTATTGAAAATATCAACCCTCAGAGACAAAAGTATCAGAAAAATCCCAAACGGGATAAATACAAAGAAGAGAAAATCACACCTGGGGTGAAATATGTAACAATAAAATACTTTTAAAATATTCAACTCTGTCAAAATATTTTAATACTTCTCTAACTTCAGTGGAACTATGAATAAATCCTTTGATTCTACTCATTTTGCAGAGGTATCTGTGGGAAACAATTCACTCTGTGTAAGGAGACAACATACTTCTGTAAAATACACTTTTTTTTTTTTTTTTTGCGGTACACGGGCCTCTCACTGCTGCGGCCTCACCCGTTGCGGAGCACAGGCTCCGGACGCGCAGGCCCAGCGGCCATGGCTCATGGGCCCAGCCGCTCCTGACCGGGGCACGAACCCGCGTCCCCTGCACCGGCAGACGGCAGGCGGACTCCCAACCACTGCACCACCAGGGAAGCCCGTAAAATACACTTTTGTAGGTTGTATGTCAAGAGGTCTGAGTGATTCCAAGTCTATTAAGGATTGTTCTTTGCTGGGCAGTTGAAAAAAAAAACCTGATGTTAAGAATATCTGGCTGGTAACTGAAAGTCATGCCTTGTGAATAAAAAACACCATAGACAGAGAAATACAAATCTAGCGGTTTTAAATATGAGTGCCAAAGAAATACACCAAACCTGTTAAAAATGTTAAAACAAGTTTAGTTTTTCAAATGACATTATTTTTGAGCTCTAAAGTGGAAAGGTAGCCAAATAATTTTGCAGTTGCAGTGATATAATTGTGGAAAGTTGTTCACTCATTGGCACATCAAGCATTGTGCATCCCACAGTCGCTTTTTCGTTCTCCTTCTGAAATTCCTAATACATATATGCTGGGCCTTTAGATTGTCACATGTGGAAAATAACCACTTTTTAAATAGTATCATGTTTTTATTTTCTGTGCTCCATTTTAGTATCTTGAGACACCGAATTCAGTGTAATAATTCTTTCTTTAGCTTTGTGTAATCTGTTCTTTAACTTATACACTGAGCTTTTATTGCCAATTACTCTATTTTACGTTTATAGCAATTTTATTTGATTCCTTTGTAAAAATGTACCTGTTCTGGTTAATACTATTTGGTTACTTGATTTTGTTTTCTAGTCCTTATTTTATGTCTTTAGTTATTTTAAACATATTTTTAAATAGACTCTTTCAAGGTACTCTATTATTTTAAGTACTTTTCCTGAATGTTTGCATTATTTACTATCACTTATGAAAGTACATTTTTTCATGTGGTTTGTAATTATTTTCTTTTGAGCTCACAGCTGCTGAGAGTTTTATCCTTTCTGGGAGTCCCATGAGCCTTCGGCTATGAAAGTGTTTCTGTAGGAACAGCTTCTTATTTCAGTCAGATCAATAGAAGTTTCGATGGTTTGATACCAGATTTTGTCAATTTCTCAGCAATATTTTCTCTCACTTCATAGTGTGAATTTGTACCTCACATCCACATGCAACATTTGACTGTTTTTATCTGAGGTCTAGAAAAAGCAAAGCTTGTGGAAGAGGGCCAACATGCTATTATTTTAAAGGAGTACAATTAGAGTAGGAGTGTGGGAGAAGGGGAGTGAAGAAGAGTCAACGTGAAGATGTTCTGTCGGTCTGGCCACTGCTAAGTGTGATGGATAACTTCATCCTTGGGATTATGCCTCGGAGCAGCCTTATAAGTCGCCTATCAGTGGTGTCCTGGAAAGTGTGTCTGTGGAAGGGCAAGGAGGGAGAGAGTTCATTAGAAAGGAGAAAAGACTTGTCTGCTGGATCCACTGGATTCTATCTCCCATTGGTTGAAAAGTTCAACACATGGGTGTGAACTTACTTGCCCTTCAAAGTTGCATATGCTTGAGTGCCCAGGAGGATTCTACAGCCCCCTATTCCTCATGTTTAACAAGGAAAACCCAGGAAAGAGGCAGCATGCAGGCAGGTGAGAGAGGTATTGTGTGGTTAGGAGGTGAGGCTCAGTTAGGTTCTGTCCTGATGGTCAGGAGCTACCAGGTGTACAAATGCCTTGATCATTTTGATGCTTAAGATTCTCTCGATAGCCTGAGTTCTGGACCTTAGGAAGAGTGCAAATAATCATAAAGCCTGATCAAAAGGCATTTGTGTGATTCTGGGGATTATGTAATGCAGTCTAGTATATTATGGTTTCATTCCCCTGTCAAGTACATTTTTCTTTTCCTTTTCTCTTGATAGCTGATAATCTTCCTCAGTGATACATGGGTGGGTATACACATGTCTAGTTCTTTTATTTTGGTAAAAATGGTAGCTTTTTTATGCCCCAGGTTTCATTAATACATAATTTTAGGTGTTATCTCACCCAATTTCTAACAGGCACATGCCCTGGCTCTAAGGATAATGTCACTTAGGCATTTTGGATACTTTTAAAGTATCCATTATGGATACCTAAAAAGTCATCTTAAGGAGAATACATGTATAATTTAGACAATGTTACTTATTTAAGAAAGACTTTTATCTTGCTTTCCATATTTAAAAGTTTTGCAATTTTCCTTCATGTGAGTCTCATTGCAGCTACACCAGCTTCTGTTTTGTGACAGAATTGGAATGCTTCCACAACTATATAAATGCTTCCACAATGTTTAGCTTCCAACATTGTGGACTGAAAAAGTATGAGTTCCTCTTGTCATTAGCATAGATACAAGTACACTTTATAAGTTTTTAAAGTGTGAATCAGCTAAATTATTATTAAAATATTTAGAATAGTATAGTTGATGGGGAAATATGACCAACATTTTAGTAATTATTTCTTTGGAAATAATTGGCAAATTATTTTTGCCATGTGATGGTAGAGATTATAACTAGGAGATAGCTAGAAAAGACAGAAAAGTGGTAATTTATCCTAAAGCTAAGGCTAAAAACAAAGGAGGAGTAGATTGATTGACCTTCAAATAAGAATAATAAAGTGATTTACTAGCTAATTACTTGTTCCTGTCCCTCACATCAGGATTGGCTCTGTAAGCATTGTAGTTCATCAAAGTTTTTTGTATTTTTTTCTCCTTATTTAATCACATGGCTGACTTTGCAGGGAGAAGTTCTTCCATTGGTAGTCTGGGGTAAATAAGCAATTATGATGAATAAATACCAGATTATTGCGCTTTACAGAGACAGCTGCCTTTGGAGAAGTTAGGGATGGATACGTTTAGGCAGTAAAGGACTTAAAAAATCTGTAACCAGCAATTAAAAAATAAGAAAATATTATTTCCTGACTAGAGAATTGTGACATGTGAGAATGCATATCTCAATTAAAAGCCTTAAAAGAATAATTGAATGCAACTAAATCTTGTTTGGCTTAGTACATATGGCTAGGGTTTGTCTCACTTGTGTAGATGTTCGGAAGTTGAGATGAAGCTTTCCTATTTCACCCCTTCTTTCTTGCTCCTCTTGCCAAAGTCTCAACAGAATCTTTCAGCATCAAATTCTATGTTTAATCCCATGGGAATGGGGGAAAAGTCAGTTTGTTTTATGATTTAGTTGGCTGGACTTGAAAATTTGCTCAATAGCTTTTAATTTTATATATATATATATATATATATATTTTTTTTTTTTCTTCTGCCACGCGGGACCCCCACAACTGCGGCCCCTCCCGCTGTGGAGCACAGGCTCCGGACGCGCAGGCTCAGTGGCCATGGCTCACGGGCCCAGCTGCCCCGCTGCACGCGGGACCCTCCCGGACCGGGGCACGAACCCGCACCCCCCGCATCGGCAGGCGAACCCCCAACCACTGTGCCACCAGGGAAGCGCCTGCTTTCAATTTAAAAAAGGAGAGAGAGAGAGCACGCGAGCGAGCGAGCGACACAGAGAGAGAGAGACACAGAGAGAGATTCAGAGAGGGAGAAGCAGGCAACCAAGAATATTCAACCTGACAGAATTCATATAGCATTCTATGATAAGAAATAGATGATCTTTGTGGAACTATATTTATGGACAAGCATTTTGCCCCTTAAACAGAATAAGAATTAACTCTAAAACTGACTGCATTGAGCCAGCAACCTCACTTCTGTCCTGATACCTGCACAAATGATTTCTCAGCAGTGTTGAATGTACTCTCCTGAACTATATGCTTAAAAATGATTAAGCTGCTAAATTTTATGTTATATGTATTTTACCACAACTAAAAATTTTAAAAGCACCATCACACATTTGTTCTGCAGCTTTTGAGGGTCAGAAATGCAGAAGCAATTTAGCTGCTGTTTCTGCCTTTGGGTCTGTCGGGAGTTGGCAGTCAAGCTATCTACTCAGACTGCCGTTGTTCAAGAGCTTGACCTGGGCTAAAGGATGCATTTTCAAGATGACTCACTCATGAGGCTATGGGCAGGAGACCTCAGTTTCTTGCTGACTCTTGGTCGAGGACTCAGTTTCTCCCTGCTTGTCCTTTCCATAGGCCTTTTCACATAGCATGACACTGACTCCCTCCAGAGCAAGGGATTCAGGAGTGAGGCAGGACAGGGTCCATATAACCTGGCCTCAGGAGTGCTATACCATCACTTTAGCTGTATCCTGTTGCTGCAACCGACCAAACCTAATATATTAAGAATATGAGAGGCGACAGCACAAGGGTAAGAATATCAGGAAATAGTCACCTGGGAGGCTGGCTATGACACGATACAAAACTGACTTGTGTTTCTTTGTGTGATGACATATATATTGGACTAAGTTACCCATCAAAATATTTCTAGAACTACATAAACTGCAAAAAATTATGTTTGAGGTTAGTAGAAAACAACAAGGAGCCCAGGACTTGAGAGGCCAGGATACCTGAAAGACAGGGGATGCTTTGCACTGGGACCTACTTTTACCTGCTTTCTTTCCTCAGAGGATTTGCTGATTTGTGGCACTGAGCACAGAGGACAAGCAAGAAGCAGTTTTCCTGGGATGGGGAGAAGAAAATTGGAATTTAGGGCTACATGCTCAACCAAGAGCCTAGACATGTCCAATATTATAGCTTTAGGCATTGGAGCAGACAGTCAGAACTGAGGATGCTGTCCTGAGTTACATACTCTCTATTATCAGGACATACAGCCTTTCTCTTTTCCTAATTCACTTCTTTCCCTCTGGCATGTGATGAATATGGTTTGGATACATTTTTGTATCAGATGAGAAATTTATGAGAATTAATTTTGTGATTGGAAGGAAGAAGCACATAAATTTTACAGGGAAGTCAAACCCGGAATGCTACTCCATCATCCTCATCCCTCTCTTTGATTGTTGGGTTGGCCTATTCTGTGTACTGTGTTGGACAGCTCATAAGGGAAGTGCTTGATACATACAAGATTAAGGTAGTTCTGGTCCACATACCATCTTGTTAATATAAACAAAGTAAGTCTTCAGCTTATTTTATCAAGGCAACAGTAATGCATGGGTTTTCACCAGATTTTGGAAAGTATATTTGATGTTATTATTAATATTCTACATGTCATGGTTGATGTGAAATTCACTCTAGGGCTTCCCTGGTAGCACAGTGGTTGAGAGTCCGCCTGCCAATGCAGGGGACACGGGTTCGTGCCCCAGTCCGGGAAGATCCCACATGCCACGGAGCAGCTGGGCCTGTGAGCCATGGCCACTGAGCCTGCGCGTCCAGAGCCTGTGCTCTGCAACGGGAGAGGCCACAACAGTGAGAGGCCCGCGTACTGCAAAAAAAAAAAAAAAAATTCACTTTGGTGGACCCTTGTGACACTTCAGAAGATTGCTGTTTCTACTTATATAGTTGTATGCACGCTCAGATATACATATAATAATAATACACTTACATATAATAAATATACATAAAATAATTTTATAATTCTATAATATTATATATTATAATTCTATAATATTATATTCTATAATATAATTATATACGTAGGTAGGTTTGTTTGTTTCTTTAATGTGCTTACTATGGGCAGGCACTGCCAGCATTTTACAGACATCACGTCACTTAATCTCTAGAAACATTCCTGTGGGGTAAATATTTCACTCAAAGTCAGGTTTAACTGCTGTTAACACATAGGAAAATACATAGAATTTTCTCTAACATACTAGTTCTGGGTAAGTGGCCCATGTCAGCAAATGTTTTCACTCTGCATGGCTGTGTAGGGACTGAATTCCTTCCTTTTTTTTCTTTTTTTTTTTTCGTTTAAGTTACTGTCCTCATTTATGTAGAAAGGCAGATGCCTTAAAATTCAGGACTTGGATAGATCAAAGGAAAGGTGCAAAGTGCAAAAAGAATAAGGAGGAAGACTACTTATAATCTTACAGACCTAGGCCTAGAAGTGGCACTTATCACTTTTGCTATCCCAATGGGGAGAGCATAGTTAAATAGTAACATCTAAATGCCATGGGGTCTGGGAATGTAGTTTGTGGAAAACCAGCAATCTTTTCTAGGGTAGGTGGGATAAAGATGCTAGTTGTTTCCCAATATATTATTCTTTTTTACTACAGTGAAAGAATCCTTACTTTTTGGCTGCACCTATGTACATCTAGAATGGATACTGTATTTTCCAGCCTCCCTTGCAGCTAGGTATGGCCACATATATAATTCTGGCCAACAGGACATAAGTCCTTTGTGCCATACATCTGCTTTTTTTAGAGTCAACATCCGTGTACTCTTTACCTCTCCATCTTTATTCCTTCCTTCCTCCTTGTCCCTACGTCAAAATGCTACCTCCCTGAATTAGGAGATAGAGGCCATGAAGGACAGAATAACAAGACAGAAGGATTCTGGTCCCTTCATACAAATAACCACCATATCAATCATGGTCTCCTTGCTCAGAGTTTCATATGAGAGGCAATAAACTTCAGTCTTGCTTAACCTTTGTTACTTTTAGGATTTCTGTCACTAGCAGCTAAATATAATCCTAACTGATACAATTGACATTGTTATCCTTATCCTATGACAAATGTATGCCCAGAGAGGTAAATAATCTTTATTTAGGATACAAACCTAAGGTGGTTTTGCTCCAAATGCAGTGCTTTCCCCCAGCATCATTAAGCCAATACAAAAATGAAACCAATTCACAATCTCTTTTATTAACAATGGGAATATACATGCATCCTTTGAGGGGAGAATTTAAAAAGTTGTTTAGTCAAATCACTGTGTGCTGAACCAGTTTTCTATATCAGTGCATCAAAACAGTGTTAGCTTTTCTGTCCTTAGCAAGACTTATCCAGGTAGCTCTTTATAAAAGCTCTGGAATTCTGAGCCTCAAAGGAAGAGATAAAGAAGAAAGTAAAATTTGTTGAGCTAAATGAAACACCAGATAAAAGCAAACAGAGAAATGCCATCAGTTCAGAGAATAAAGTGTGTTTATTCTCATGTTTGTCTTGAATGCCTTAGAATAGAAGGATGCAAATCGAGTCTCTGCTCCCTTTATTTTCCTTTGTTGACAACAGATGTTGGGAACATTAAATCAGTTAGAGTTCTTGTGGGGAGTAGGTTAGCTGATTGTTCCTAGTGATTGACCTCCTTGAGTTGCAGGGAATGGGCTGATGAGATGATCTAGTCTTTTGACCTTGGGGTTGTCATATTGATGGTGTCATGGAGTTTGCATTGGTTATGAGTTGCTGACCGAACCTGATTTTTTTTTCCCCCTTAAGAACTAGGGTTACGCAGTTAGTGAGGAAAAAAATGAAAGCTTAAACTGCAATAAAGGCCTTTTCTTCTAATAATGACATTAATATTCTTAATGTGTTCTGAAATTCACATTAGCCATGTAGTTACTGATTGAGCCATCATGTTGTGTTATAAAAATATTCTTTTATAAAATAGATAATACGACTGGGATTCACTTTGGCAGTGTGGAAAGAACATGGAAGGATGAAGATATGAGTTCTCGACTTAGCTATGTGACTAACTCACAGGGTGACCCTGGAGAAGGAAGTAACTTGAACTTTTTGAATCTCATTTTCCACATCTATAAAATAAGAGCTAAACAACCTCTAAGGGATCCTTCAACTGTAAAATTAAAAGGAGAAAACCTGGGATTCTGTTATCTCAATTTTAATATAAACCCTTTATCGTGCTAATTTCTGGGAACAGGAATAACTACCAGTAGAACTCTTTTTATCAGTATTTTACCATATGGAGTTATTTTTGTTGGAAGGGACATGATTTGATAACCTAGTTTTTTCAATTTCTATAACACTGAACTATGTAATAAACACAATGGATTATCACAATATCTGCTAAGAGTTTTCTGCCCTTTTTCAGAAATTGAAGATAATTTTTTGCTTGTACGTTGACTGTCATATAATTCTGTGTCAACAGTAAGAATAATTAGTCCCTAGTTTTTTAAGTGGATTATGTTTTAAACATGCATTTTTAAACATTCCCCTATGGTAGTTATGTGGTGAACCGATGGCTGTTATTTTAGAAACAAAGCCATATTGACATGGTAGTGAAATAGCAACATTGTTATTTGTATATAGGACTCTTATAGCTTCTAGGGATACAGTTTTGTTTTGTGATTGCTCTTCTTCCTGATTCTGTAAACAAAGATGGAGAATAGAAATACCCTCAAAATCTTCTAGGACTTTATAGAAACTAATGCTATGAATCTCAGTTTATTATTATTAATCATTATATGCTAATTTACACAAACAGGTAGGTAGATAGATAGATAGATAGATTGTCAAATGTATCGAAAATTACTTGAGTTTAATTTAACCAAAACAAATGTCTCCACCACCCAGTTTATAAACATTTGTATTTTATTTGTTTTAGGTCTCTTTTTTTCTTTATTTTAACCTTACTAATAAAGGTGAAGCCTCCCTTAAACTCCTTGGGTATCTCATTTCCCTCATTATCTCCCAAATATAAACCCCATCCTAAAAGTGTTAGGAATTACTCAACACCTACAAGCAATATAAACACTATAATTTAAATTTTTTTTCATTAAGATTATCTTTCTGGATGCATCCTTCTAATTATTATTATTTTTGTGGATAAAGTCCAGGGATGCTGCTAAACATACTCTACTCCATAGTACAGTCCCCACAACAAAGAGTACTTGAGTAATCAAGACTAAAATACTCCCCAATACTACTAAAGTTGAAAAACCCTGATTAGCCAAACTAAGTATTTTTATTTTATTGTATTATATGAATTGAGTTGAAGTCTTAAATAAGTATAGTTGGGAAAAGCAGGCATTTCACGTCATCTTGCTTCTCTCAGATTGAGAAGCACGGTGCCTCTAACTTGTGAAGAAAAAAAAGTATATGATAAAGTTATTGATGAGCACCTCTCCATATATACCTTGGAGAACATTCTAAACTTTCAGTTTGGAGTGCTTTCTTTCCCCACTCTCTTGCTTTTAGCAAGAAAGTTGCGGGTTCATATTTAACTTTCTGTAAGTATCTATTTTAACTTAATTGTCAAAATTTGTTAATCTCTTAACAGCCAGAAATAATATGTGTTCTTTTATAGTAGTAACTGTGGGGTTTTTTTTCCTCATTTGTGTCAACATCTGCATGTGTGAGGAACTAAATCTTAATTTAGAGAAACACTGGTTAGTTTCACTACTCAAACACAGTTCTAAACAATTTTTATACTTTATTTAGGTATAATTTAAATACCATAAAAGTCACCCATTTAAAGTGTACAGTTCAGTGATTTTTTAGTAAGTTTACCAAGTTGTACAGTCATCACCATAATCCAGTTTTAGGATATTTTCATTATCCTTATAAGATCACTCATATCTATTTACAGTTAATCTCTATCCATTCTTTCCCCCAACCCCTATTAGGCAGCTGCTAATCTATTTTCTGTCTCCATGGATTTACTTTACATAGTATTAGAAATTCTCTGTTCAGTTCTTCCTTATCACAAGAATATTTTAGGACACGTGTAAAGAGAACATCACAAGTTGTCATCCTTGAAGAAACTAGAGGAGTTCTAAATTCAGTTGCAACAATCTTCCTATTTCAAATTTTTCTTAGGACAAATAATGTAGAATTTTGTTCTGTTATTGAAGGTACTGAATCACAGACAAGGAATTAAAGGAAATTTTTTGAGACATAATATTCTGCTAATAAATTTTTAGCGATAAATTATTTTTTTATAAAGCCCATGTACAATTTACATACAAAGTGCAGAGATTTTGTTTTAAAGGCAGGTGCTTTTAGATTTCTATGACTATGTATGCGTGTTTCTTGTTTTGGAACCTCATATAAATGATGTTATATAATATTTGATATTTTATGACAGGTTTATTTGACTCAATATAATTTCATTGTTTATATAATTTTAATATTTATGTTTGCAGTCATCTACAGTTTTATATGTATTTGTTTTTTTGTTTCTTTTTGTTGTTAAGTAGCATGGATGAATTCTTAATTATTTTAAGTTTTAATTAATTTAAATTTACATTTCAATAGCCAGTATAGCTCTAGGTACTATATTTGTCTGCAGCTCTAAAGATTACAGTAGGGCTTCCCTGGTGGTGCAGTGGTTGAGATTCCGTCTGCCAATGCAGGGGACACGGGGTCGTGCCCCGGTCCGGGAAGATCCCACATGCCGCGGAGCGGCTGGGTCCGTGAGCCATGGCCGCTGAGCCTGCACGTCCGGAGCCTGTGCTCCGCGGCGGGAGAGGCCACAGCAGTGAGAGGCCCACATACTGCAAAAATAAAAAATAAAATGAAAAAATAAAGATTACAGTAAACATCTTCAAGTTATCATAGTTCACCCTCAAATAATATTGTAGTGTATCATAAACATTCTGCATGCTACAGTAGTTTGAATCCATTTACTATCTGCCACCATTTGACTTTTCTCATATGTTATGAATCTCATAGTAAGATTTTATGATTCTCTTTACTTCATGTTGTCAATAGTCATATGTATACACACACACACACACACACACACACACACACACACAAGCATATGTGTACAATAAAACAAGATCTTTCATATCCACCCATATACTCTCTCTTTCTAGTGCTCTTCATTTTTTACTTCAGGGACAATGTTGTATCTGGTGTTATTTCCCTCAGTCTGAAGAACTTCTTGGATTTATTGTAGTGCAGATATGTTTAAGATAATTCTCTTAGTTTTAGGTTATCTGAAAATGTCATTTTTCTTATATTGAAGGTATAAATGGTGGTTTTAGCATTCTAGGTTGGCAAGTTTTTTTTTCCTTTTTAGCACTTTAATGATGTTCCATTGTCTTCTTGTTTTCATTTTTTTCTGTGTGAATCAAGCTATGGTTCTGTATTAGTAATCTACTGCATAATAATATTACTGTAAATTTAGTGGCTTAAGACAACACAAATTTTTCTCTCGAAGTTTCTGTGAGTTAGGAGTCCTGGCAGGGTTTAGGATCCTGTGCTTTAGCATCTCTCAGAACCGCCATCAAGGTGTTTGCGCCAATTGAGGTCTCAGCTGATGTTCAACTGGGGACGAATCCACTTCCAAGCTCCTGAGGTGGTTGGAAGCCTTCAGTTCCTTGTACACCATCAGACTGAGGGCCTCAGGCTTTTGCTGGCTGTTGGCTGGATACTGCTGTCGGTTTCTTGGTATGTGATCTTCTCAACATGCCTGCCTCTTACTCTAAAAGTCTCCTAGCAATACAAATGAAATTGGGTCATTTGTAGAACAAACGTATGGATACCAAGGGGGAAAGCGGTAGGGTGGGAGGAATTGCTAGACTGGGATTGACACATATACATTATTGATACGGTGTATAAAATAAACAACTGATGGGAACGTATTGTAAAGCACAGGGAACTCTACCTAATGCACTGCGGTAACCTAAATGGGATGGAAGTCCAAAAGGGAGGGGATATCTGTATGCGTATGGCTGATCCCTTTTGTTGTGCAGTGAAGGCTAACACAGCATTGTAATGCAACCATAATCCAATAAAAATTAATTTAAAAATAAATTTTAAAAAATAACTGGTCAAAAAAAAGTCTCCTAGCAATACAAACATTGTAATCTCATGTAACCTAATCACACAATCTAATAACACACTCATATTCACATATATCCTGTTGTGTTTTTCACAGTCTGTTGGCTAGAAGCAAGTTACAGACCCTGCCCACACTCAAGGGGAGGGGATTACTGTGTGAATAAGACATGGGAATCATGGCCATCACCTGAAAGTCTGTTCACTACATATCTTCCTTTTGCTGTTTCCGTGTGTATAATGTGTTTTTACCACTGTATAACCTCTAGGTTTTTCCTCATTTTTTGTTTTTCTCAGCAATTTGACTCTGTGTCTTTATTCTGGTTGGAGTTAGTTGAGCTAGTGAGCTAATGAGATGTGTGGACTGTAGTCTTTCATTAATTTAGGAAAATTTTCAGTCATTATCTTTCAAGTACTTCTACTGTAATTTCTCTCTTCTTTCTTGACTACAAGTCACATTCTCTTGCTTTTACATGCCTTGAATTGTTTGTCATATGCCCCCTAGTATGTATTTAAGAATGGTAGCGACAAAAGTAAATAATATTTATCTCTGGAAATGAGCACATTCCTCCTCTGTCAGGCCATAATTTGTGCTCTGGTTGGGTCTGGGTTATGTTATAGCATTATTTAGGCTTGATTGATCACTGGCTTCAGATGTTATGAGGGCAGCATCTGGACTTACCCTCTTCAATCCAGACTCTGGTTTTCTGAGCTTGATGGATTTATCTTCACACCTTTTCGATGCCCTCAGCCTTTAGAAGGCCTGCAGTGTACTTCATGAGACCTGAGTTCCTCAGAGGGTTTTCTCTCAGGTTTCTGGCCACACCCACAGTTTTTGGCAGCTCCTTCCTTGCTCTTATGAAGGCCTGGAGTGCTGTGGAGGGATTCCTCTTAGCTCTTTTCTTCTGTCCTCAAACTGAAGCATATTCCCCACACATACATGGTAAAGACTCCTATGAAGCAGTTGACCACTGGCTGTGGATTCACAGTGAGCGAGGCCCTGGTGATCTGCTTCATCATTCCGGCCCCATGTGGTCATTAAAATTTTGTGGACAGTCCAGTGTTTTTTCCTTGCCTTCGTTGGTGGTAGGTTTCTCCTCCTTTTGCCTCTCCTGTCATCGGTGCTAAGATCAGCCCTGTGTCTAGGAAGGGCCTCTCACTTTGTAGAATTTAGCTTATCAAGATTCTTTGTGTCTTCCACTCTCTGATTGTTTTAAATAACTGTGATGTATCTTATCAGGATTTTTCTCTTGTTTCTTTTTTTCATGTTAAGCAGAAGTTGAAATACCGTAAACTAATTTTTGATATGAGACCAAGGTTTTTCAACCTCAGCATTTTGAGTGTAATAAATTTTTGCTGTGGCAAGCTGTCTGGTATAATATCTTCATCCCTAGCCTCTACACACTGGATGCCACTGGATCCCCTTATCACAGCTGTGACAACCAAAAATATCTCCAGACATTGCCAAATAACCCCTGAGGTGCAGACTCACCTTTGGTTGAGAATCTGTGAATTAAGCATATGATACATAAATTCTTCTCAATAGATGTGTCAAATAAAAAAATATATATATACTTATGGAAGTATTGACATAGTGGATAGTGCATGGGCTTAGAAATCATTCAATAGTAAATTACAATTCCAGTTCCCACCTTTCAAAGCTGTGTGATATGCAAGTGACCTAATCTTTCTATACCTCAGTTGCCTCATCTTTAAAATGTTTTAATAATACCTATTTTATAAAGATGTGTATTCTTCTGGCAAAATTTTTAAGTGCACAGTAAAATTCTTCAACAAAGGAAAAGTTCAGAAAATTCTTGTCTCTGTAGTGTGTATCTTCATATTAGGATTTCTAGAAGTTTGGTAACAGAGAAGGAAAAGCAGTAAAGTAGACAGCCTCAGGAGAGAAAGACAAAGCCTCAAATAAATGGACATAAAATGTAAAACTACTGAGACATATAATAATCCTATGAGGTAGAGAGTCTCATTTTTAGGGGTTAGTTGCCAGTGGTACTCTTCACTACATTTACAAATACATTTAGCTCCCTGTAATCTCACTTGTAAGTTGTGGAATCTCTTTCGTTTTCAAACTGTAAGTTTTTTTTAAAAGTTTTATTTTTCCGTTTATATTATAATGAGAGGAACTTAATACTCGTGAGTATATTTGCTTGCAACTTCTAGTTGACACTCCAAAATGTAGCCCTGTCACCCTTCTTACAGAAATTAGGATTTCCTCATTCAAGAGTTCTTGAAAGTTGCACTGAAAAGATCAATGAATTCCATTGGCCAATGGCCTTTTCTCAAAATAGATTCTCTGACTTCAGTCTTCTTGGATTCTACCTAGGAAAAATACACCAAATCACCAAACCAAATGACTTATTTAGGTTTTATCAACTTGGTCAACTCAATATTTTTGTACATCAGTTTTCTCATCTATGAATAGTGTTTTGTCTCTCCAGGCCCACCTAGCTTTAACAGTATGAAGCAGTAAATGACATAACATCATTTACAGCTTTTTACCTGACTCAGTAACCTCTAGAGTTTCTGGTTTGAATGCTGTTGCCACAATATACCGTCAAAGAATAATTTAATGGAATTTTAGCAGTTTCTATTATTGCTTCATATTAAATTGATTAAGTATGAAGTTCCAATTATTGTCCAGCTGTTTCACGGAGCAGCATATTGGGATATTATGTATAAAAGAGTTACAGTGGCACATTATTTCTGTATCACTTGCCCCCCAAAAATCAAAATTATGTTAACTCCTTCTTATCCTCTAATATCCTCATTTGTTTATATCTATTTCTAGCAACTCTGTTGAAAGAGTTATTAACATCCTTTGGTTTCTTTGCCAATTATCTCATTCTAAATAGGTTTCATACCCAGCACTCTCCGAGGCATACTCTGCATGACTGATTGTCTCTGTGCTGCCAAACAGCTGATCATATTGACCATGTTGCCGTATCATATCAATGACCTTATCTTTTTTGACTTCTCTTAAGTATTCAAAATAGATGATTATTTCCTCCATTGAAGTCAGGAGATTCAAAGCTGGAAGGAATAGTTTAAGAAGGAGAGAAAATAATGGTGTCATAAAAGCAATCCTAAGGAGCAAGAAGGACACATCAGCCTGTCCCTTCTTAGCCTCATTGGTGCAAGAGAATCATCCCTTGTACCATTGGAACAAGGTGGTACACAGGAAACATGTTCAACTCAAGTGGTGGAGGAAACATCCACCACTTGGGCTGGCTGTGGGTCCATCAGGGAAGACCCACGTTTCAATTTGTACTGGATGGTGAACTGAATGTCTGAGAAGTAGTTAAGGATATAGTATAAGATGACATAATTAGGCATAAGTGAATATATCACCTGGAAGACATTTAAATAAGTCATTTAAAAATTCATGCTTCAATGTCTCAACCTATAAACTTACAAAACATAGAAAATGGAATAATAATTGCTTACATCTTTTCCTCATGGGGTTATTGTTGAGGTGGGAGAGAAACACTCGAGCTAATGGACATAAATTTATTTTGTAAATTTTAAAACATACAATTATAGATATTATCATTAATACTGATTTTTTACTAATTTATTTAATCAAAGCTATAGATCATTGGCTCCTTGATTTTTGAATTCTATCAGCCAGGATGTATGCATGCATGTGTGTGTGTGTGTATGTGTGTGTGTGTGTGTGTGTGTGTGTGTGTGTATTAATTTGCTACTGACATATGTTTGCTAAATCATTACTTTTCAATTGGTAAAGATTTACTTAACATCATCTTTCCTACAATTTTTGAAAAGCAAGAGAAAAATGGTGAGAAGGGCTGAAAGGACAGTTTTAAAACTGAATATATTAGCGTTATGAAAAACTCCTTACATTTTCATATTTTTCATCATTCATCTCAAATAAATGAAATCTTCATCATGGAGTATGAAACCAAAAATCAGTGTTTAGGAACTACTTCTTTAGATGCTGCCTTTAAAGACGTATAAAACTTTTACTGCTTAGAGAGTAATATCACAGGATATGATTTTATAAATTCAGAAAACACTGAAACATTAAAATATGACCTTAGTCATGACCTCTTAAATGCCTCATGCACTGACCTTTGAATACAGCCCTACTGTATGATTACCATTTTAAATACTGATTTATTTGGCCGGTTGAAGTGTGAAAATATTCAGAAAATTAACACACATAGTTCTGCTTCTGTAGTAAGTAGTAAAAAGACAAAATCTGGTCAGATTCTACCTGAATCTGTTTACATTTGGCTCTGCATCTGAGCTGCCCAGGAAATTATGAGCTTTTGGAAGAACAGGACCATATCTCAGTCTTTTCTGTTTTCCACAGTAACAACTCAAACAGTGTTTTTGTTTTAGTATTTTTTTTTCATCAAGCCACTGATAAGCTTTTTGGAAGCCAAAGTAACATTTAGGATCAAGTTCAGATAATTTAAAATAGTATAATAAGCTGAATTATGGCTCCCAGATATGTCTACATTTCTACTCCCTGGAATCTGTTAGTGTTATTTATATGGCAAAAGGGAATTTGCAGATGTGATTAAATTAAGGTTCTTGAGATGGGAAGAGTGTCCTGGATTTTCCTGGTGGGCTCAATGTCATCACAATTGTCCTCATAAGAGAAGTCAGAGGAGAAGGTGATGTGATGATGGAAGCAGTGATTGCTGTGATGCAATTTGAAGACAGAGGGAGGGGCGAGGAGTCAAGGAATACAGGTGGCCACTAGCAGATAAAATAGACAAGAAAAAGGATTCTCCCCTGAAAGCCTCTGGGAGGAATCAGTCCTGCAAACACTGTGATTTTAACTCAGTGAAAATTGTTTTAGACTTCTGACCTCCAGAACAGTAAGAGAATAAATTTGTGTTAAGTCACTAAGTTTGCTGTAGTTTGTTATTGCAGCAGTAGGAAACTTGTGCAGATAGTAAGCAGTATTCAAGTCCTTTCAAAAAGAAAGCCTAGGCTACTTGCAGATGATGCTACTATTTCATGCTCTTGCATTCTTTTTTGCACACAAAGCATTAGAGAACACTGAAAAACTGGCCTTGCAACCTAAGTGTCCATTAACAGATGGATGGATAAGGAAGATGTGGTATACACACACACACACACACACACACACACACACACACACACAAAGGAATACTACTCAGCCATAAGAAAGAATGGAATTTTGCGATTTGCAGCAACATGGATGTACTTGGAGGGTATTATGCTAAGTGAAGTAAGTCAGACAGAGAAAGACAAGTACTGTATGATATCACTCATATGTGGAATCTAAAAAAATACAACAAACTAATGAATATAACAAAAAAGAAGCAGAAACACAGATATAGAGAACAAACTAGTGGTTTACCAGTGGGGAAGGGGAAAGGAATAGGGGTAGGGAATTAGAGGTACAAACTATTAGGCATAAAAGAAGCTATATATTGTTCAACACAGGGGGAATATAGCCAATATTTTATAACTGTAAATGCAGTGTAACCTTTAAAAATCATGAATCACTATATTGTACAACTGTAACATATAATTTTGAATATCAAGTATACTGCAATAAAAAAAAAAAAGCCAGCCTTGGCCATAGGACCTTGTCTCAGGGATTAATAATAACAGTTGTTTTCCTATTCACCTTCTTGGTTTATTATTCCTTTCAATTTCTGGGGCAGGGGCATTGTATCCAATGAATGGTTTAAGTATATAAGATATGCTTAAATGTACTAAATGGATTTATAATATAACATACTTACAAAAGGCCTACTACATGGTTAACAGCTGCTATTTTTTGTTATGATTATTTTGTATTTTCTTAATATGTGAGGTTTATTATCTCTTTATATATTGATCAACAGTTTGAGATTACTTTTCTGTGAATAAGCTAATAGACTCCTAATAAATATTAGAACTATTATTTTTTATAATCATATTGTCCTTTAATTCAGTTTTATTCCACTTTGCTATGATTATTATTATTACTATTATTTTGTGTGTGTGTGTGGTACGCGGGCCTCTCACTGTTGTGGCCTCTCCTTTTTTTGCGGTATGCGGGCCTCTCACTGTTGTGGCCTCTCCCGTTGCGGAGCACAGGCTCCGGACGCGCAGGCTCAGCGGCCATGGCTCACGGGCCCAGCCGCTCCGCGGCATGTGGGATCCTCCCGGACCAGGGCACGAACCCGTGTCCCCTGCATCGGCAGGCGGACTCTCAACCGCTGCGCCACCAGGGAAGCCCTGCTATGATTATTTTTTTATCATGAATAAGTATTGGATATTATCAAGTGCTTTTTAGTACCTATTAATATGATCATAGTTTGTCTCCATAAATTCCATTATGGTGGTTAAATATATTTTTATATTCTTAAAAAATATGTCAGATTTACATTCTTGGAATAAACCCCAGTTGGCTGTAATGTTTTTATAAATTGCTTAATTTAATTAGCTCATGATTTGCTTAGAATTTTATATCAATATTCATAAATAAGTTTGGGTTTAATTTTCCTTTCTCAAACTGTATTTGCCTAGATTTAGTATCAGGGTTATACTAGTCTCATTAAATAAATTTAAATGTATTTTTTCTTTTTCTTTTTTATAAAATAAACATTACCTGTTCCGTGAGGGTTTGAAAAAATTCATTTTAAAACCTTGTGGTTGTAGTGTGTATTTCACAGATTTTATGTATAGATATAAGGGGAGGTATAGATATATAGAGAGATATAGATGATTGATTGTTTGATTGATTGATTTACTTATTACAGTAGTAATTGGAAAACTACAGCATGCCAGACAAATCTGACCCTATTTTTGTAAATAGTAGTTTATTGGAATGTAGCCATGCTCATTTACTTACATGTTGTCTGTGTTTTCGTACTACGATGGCAGTGTCGAGTAATGGCAACAGTCTGTAGACCCAAAATGTTCCAAATATATTTACTGTGTGTCTTTTTACAGAAAGTTTGTCTACTCCTGGATTACAGAATCAATATATTTCAAAGTTATTTGTTTATTGAAAATTTCTATTTAGTATCGAGTCAATTTAACAATGTATATATTTTCTTGACGATTTTTCATTACATCTAACTTTTCATTAAATATGTAATGAATATCTTCTAAGTGCCAGATGCTTTTCTAGGCAGTGTAGTTTTAACAGTGGACAAAACAAAAAGAAAACTTTGTCCTTGTGGACTTCATATTCTAGAATGGAATAGATACAATTAAAATATACTCATAAATATATACAGTAGCTTCGGGTAACGATCAGTGTTAGGGAGAACGCAATGGAAGGACATAAAATGATATTTTCAATAATATGTTTAGGAAAAGTCTATTTGAGGAAGTTACATTTGAACAAACACATGAAACAAAAGGAGTAAATCTTTGATTACCTTGGGGAAGAACGATGCAGGGAGAGGAAACTTCAAATGCAGAGGTCCTGATGTCGAAGCATACTGGTTGTATTTACTGTGTGGGAAGAACAGCAAGAAAATTAGTGTGGCTGGAACAGAGTGACTGAGATATAGAATATTAGAAGAGGTGAAGTCAGAGAGTAATCAAGGGGCCATGGTCAAGATTCATATTTGTCTGTGTACAGTGGGATGCTGTTGGTAAGTTTTGAGCAGGGTTGCAACACAACATGACAGTCGTTTTTAAATGAACCACCATGTGTGGAGAACATACCTTTGAAGGAAGGAGTCATAGCAAGGAGACCAGTTAAGAGGTTATTATAATTGTCCAGATGAGAGAAGATGGTGATTGGACTAGGGGGCTAGAAAGAATTACACAAATTTTCATTTGGGATATATCTCAAAAATGACATTTACTGATGGAATAGGTGTGAATTGTGAAACAGAGAGGGATCAGGATCCTGACAACATTTTTGTCCTAAAAACCTGGGTGATTTTAATGACAGTTATTGCAGTAGGGAATACTAGAAGAGAACCGAATTTAAGGTTGGGGTGAGGGATTGTGAATCTTGTTCAAACAGGTATCGATAAATTTTATGACGCTTATTTAATGTCCAAATGAATACATAGGATGAATATTAAGTAGAAAATCTGGAGTCCAGGGAAGCAGTCTGGGCTGGAATCTTGAGTCATCAGGTTATACATTATACTGAGAGTCAACACACTGCCTCTGATCATTTGTGGAGCATAGCTGGATAAGAGAAGCAGCCCAAGCCTGACTTCTGTAGTATCAAGAGGAGAAGGAGGAACCATAAACAGATACAGAGAAGGAGTAAGGCAAGAGGAGAAATAGAAATATGTCTTGTCTTAAAGCAAAGGAAAAAAATAATTTCAAAAAGGAAATAGTGATTGACTCTATGCTCTTGAGACATCTGGATGAGGACTGAAAATGAACATTGAATTTGGCACCTTGGAGGTCATTGTTGTCTATGATGGCAGAAGTTTGTGACGTGAAGTGCACAAAATGCTGTTGGAGTAGGCTCAAGGAGAATGCTAGGTGAAGAAATGTAGCAGTGCATTTTCCTATAATTTTAACATCTCAGTTGTATCTGTACTTCCTTCCCCACCTTTTAAAAAATAAATGTATTCAATATTTCTTTTTTAATCTGTCTTTCCATAGGTGTTCTGTGTTGTATTCTCTAAGAATCAGTGTTTGTTTTGGTATGTCTAATTAATAGGATGTTTATGTGTAACAATGTATGCTCTCACCTTTTGTATGATTTTCACTCGACAGACATTGGAGTATGGGAGCAGAGGTTAGGGAAATTCCTTATTGCTGTAACAATCGATTTCAGGAGGTTGACTCCTTTTCTACCCACACGTGTACGGCACCTATTATACAAAAATGACCCATCAGTAAGCCTGGAGCTGATACTTGCCTTGGTTTTGATTTTTTTTACCCTTTTCCTGAAATATCTCATACAATTGGAAGTTTTTAATGAGTAAATTTATCATCTATCCATGACACTCTTCTATAATTATTTAATACAAATTCTCCTGAAGAAGCATGGATTTATCATTGTTATATTTAAGATATAGGAGTTAGTTTACATGTGATCAAAAATATTCTACAACAGTCTCTATACTTGTACTAAAATTTCTTAGTGATTAAGATTGGATAATATGAAAATATTATAAGAGAAATAATGTAGACTTTGTCCTCTCTGTATAGTAATAGAATACATTCTTCTTAACTAGTACATCTTTTGATTGAAGGAAAAAAAACACAAAAAATCACAACAACTAAAACAAAGAGAGAGCCTTCTGATTCTGCCCATGAAGAATTAACTGCTACAGGAACTGTAATCTCATTAAAACAAAACAAATAAACCAAAAACCCTATAACATCACACCACATGTATGCAATATCTGTTTCCTGATATTAGACAACCAGCCATCAGGATTTAATTCTTGAAAAAAAAAGAAATAAACATGATGAGTCCTATGATTAGAAAGTTTATTTCCGGGAGTCATTTCCAGGCTGCAGGTGTGGGGTCGCAAATGGAGCTCAGTAGTCTTTCTTAAATGAGGAGACAGGAATAGGAATCTGGGGAGACCACGAAACAGCTAGCATTTGCAGAGCAGAATAAAGGAGAAAAAGAAACTGTGCATAGAGCAAGCTCAAGAGATTTTTGGATGGACCGCTTGGGTTGACTTTTTTCTTCTTTTCTGAAAACACTGGTAGAACTGAATTGCTGAGCAATTCGTTTAGCATCCTGTAGAGCCCTTGAGTACAAAAAAAAAATTCAATAGAACTGACTCTTTGGAGTTTGCATAGCTTATATTTAGAGTGTGTTAAATTCACCGTGGAATCACCTCCACTGTATTGTAGTCTTGTTACATAAGAGAAACCCGTGAAAAGTATCACTATGTATTGTGAACCATCACTCCAGAAGAATACCTATCATATTGTCCAATGACATTTTCGTTACCTTTAGATAATTTCTTTGAGAATTTGGAAACCATAGGATCAGTTTCTCTCTCTGAAAATTGATATACTCTTTCTTATCAAATAATAAGAAATATGTAATCCCTTTTAATTCTCTTTTTTCCTCTCTTTTCAAGATGCTTGGATCAGAGGCTTTCCCGTAGTGAACCCAGAAGTTCACTTCTGTGGGGACCCAGAAGTCCTCAAACTGTATCAAGAGGGTCCATGCAGATGGTTATCCTCTGCTTCAACTGTCATTTTCTCCATGGAAATTAATTTTTCACATAGGAGTCTTTTGGGGAAAAACAAAATTGTGTTTGTATTAAAACATTAGAAACCACTGACTGAAATTTAGCTCCAAGTTAAGCCCATTTTCTTAAGTTTTTGGCTAAAGTAGTAGTTAGAAGTAATATAATCTGATTCAGGATATGAATTACATCTTCATCCCTTAGTCTCTGTGACCTCTGACAATTTAGTTAACATTTGCATGATCTGGTTTTCCCCTTGTAAATGAGAATAATACCTGCTTCCTAAAGTTGTTGTAAGGCAGTAATGAGATTACGTGCTTGGCACTCAGCAAGGATTCTGTACACGGTAGCTTTTTGTATAAATTTGGCCAGTGGTTCTCAACCTTGCCTGCAGATTAGGATCATCTGGGGAGCTTGTAAAAAATTAATGCCTGCCTTGAAAAACAAAATTGAATGCCTGGGCCCACTCCTTCGGAAATTATTTTGTAATTGGTCTGGAGTGCAGCCTGGGGAATGGGAGTTTTAAAACTTTCCAGGTGATTTTCTTTTGTAGCCAAGTTTAAGAACCACTAAATTAGGCACACTGTAAATTGGGTACTCTGGGTCTCTAGGTCAAAAAGGAAAGTCACTGGAAGGATATGATGTGGCTCACAGAGTTGAACTAAAACAGAGTACTACTTTTGGGTAGACCAGGTGATCCAGGTTCCTGAGCTTAATGACTGTCTCTTCAGGGGATGTCAGCTCTGGGATGGTTTTAAAAAATATCTGTCACTGAATTTCAGTGTTCAGATTTCCAAACTTGAAAGTAGAGAGCATAGTTGAACGGCTTGGGCCATTTGCTCTCTCCTTGGCCAGTCAAAAATAGGATACTTTGATTGATAGACTCAGAAAACACATTGATGGTGAGTTAATTCCTTAAAAGGGACTAGGAGGTGCTTTTACAAGAACAAAATGAGATGGATGGTAGGCAGTCAAAATAAGTAAGTCAGCCAATCAATCAATACATACATACATACACACACACAATGCTATTATCACTGACATAACAACCTTTCCTCTTTCTTAAGAGTTTTTAATTCTATAACTGCACATTTTAATTCTATAACTGCACATCTTAAGAGTTTTTAATTCTATAACTGCATTTTATTGGTTACTAGTTCACAGCTCTTGGGAATAGTCCAGGTAGAATCCAAGGAATGGTCTTGCATTATAAATAGGTGCTAATAAGTGAAGCAGTGAATGTCATGAGAGTGGCTGTCCAGGACCTCAGGAACTGCACAGATTCTCTGTTCTGATTGCTGCTATTCTCGGTGCATAAATGATAGATAATCTGGATTATAATCCCTGTTTCTATGGCAATTGAGTTTGGACATCCATGATTCACTTCTGGTAGAATCTGTATCCTGAGGAATGAATACAATGTGGTATTAGTATGATGCTTTAGGAATCTTGAAAGGGCAACATTTTATAAAACAAAGGCACACAAACTGTAGCAAGTGAACCAAAGCCTCAGTAACCATGATGTAAACCTCTTGTAGCAGATATACAGGGGCAAAAAAAGAAAAAAAGACAATAATGATGGCTGGATTTATCCACAGAGATGGGGCAGACTTGAAATAAGTTTTCAGATTCTTAAAAGATAAAAACAAAGTGGTGGCCAATATTTTTAAGGCCTGGCTAAAGAGTGAAGTCATAATACCCTTAGAGATAAAAGTAAAATTAAAGCAGAAACTAACACACCATTGTAAAGCAGTTATACTCCAATAAAGATGTTAAAAAAAAATTAAAGTTAAAAGGAACTCTAAATATCTACAAAAAGTTTCCTGACTTTGGCGTTATTTAATCAAAATAAATAAAGCTGACAAAATCAAAATCTGACTGAGAAATCAGTTTGGGAATATTTCTTGTACATGTCATGCTGTGGTTACCTAAAAGAAATAGAAACACTCTGAGTACAATGCAGCTAGTCATTAAGCCAGGTAATATTTTCATCTTTCATACCACATGGTAATTTAGCACTTGTAATTACCAACATGCAGGATACTCTTAGTAATAAGGAAAATAGATGCTCTTTTGCATGAGAAGAAATTAAATAGTCTCAGTTTTATAATCATAGATTTTAGTTCACAAAAATTCTTTTCAAAGATAAAGGTCCTGTAGATTAGAAACAATTTAAATATATGTGGTATATATTCAGAATGATAACAGAGAATAATCAGTCATATTTGGAATACTGGCAGTTTTATATGCAGGGGTGACTAAAGTTAAGAGACCAGAAAGCATGGGATGGGAAGATTTCTAGTTTGGAAAAAAATTGGTTCTGAATCAAATTTAAGGCCAACTGAATATGTGTAGTTCAAGCTCTACACAGGCATAAGCACACAGCACTGTGTAACACACCTGCAATGGGTCTCATCCAACATGAAGCCCATTGGAGTTCTCAGTATAAAAACTTGTTGGCTCCCTTCTCCCATGCTCAGAGGTCCATCCTCTCGTTCTGAGCAATAAACACATACATTAGCTTCCTGAACTTCTCTTTCAGTTTTGGAGTGTGTGTGTGTGTGTGTGTGTGTGTGTATTTTTCCATAAACTTAAAAAACTTAAAAATAATTTGTATTCTAATTACAATGGCATCCAACCTATACATTAACTTCAGGAGATTTTACTTTCAATAATTTATTTTTAAATCCAAACAAAAATGTTTGGGTGCCAACATGAAAATACCTGATATTATGTTAAGCAGAGGGAAAAAAATGAAAATGGAAAACTGAAATGCAGTCTCCACTTTTCTGGGCTCATATTAACAATATAGTTAAGTTATGGTGCAGAGAATACTGAAACAAGCATGTTATTGAACAAGGAAAGGCTGCATAGAGAATATGAGACTCTGTAGATTAAGGGGAAGCAAACATTTTCTGTAAAGGGTCTTTTGGTCACAGCTAAGCAACTCTGTTATTGTAGTATGCAAAGAGTCATCAACAATACAAAACCAAATGGTCATAGCTGTGTTCCAATAAATCTTTTTTTACAAAACTGCGGTTGGGAGATAGTTTGTCTCCCTGGCCATACTTTGCTGACTCTTGATCTAGATCTTGAAGAATCAGATGGAATTAAACAGCTGGAGAAGAATATAAATGTCATGTCAGGAGAGGGAACAGAAAAGTTAAAGCACAAAGCAATGTGATGTGTTCTGGGAGTGACAGACAACTTGAAGTGTTCACTCCCATGTTATATAGGTAGAGAAGAAATTAATACATTGCTCTACTTAATCAATGCAACAGTTCTCTTACTGATGAGACAAGTTTATTTTTAAGTGGAGAAACCAAGATTCAAAGATTCAAGCACAGGCTTAACTTCAGAATCCTGCTATTTGCACTATACTTGCTTCTTTTAGTCTGAGGAAATACATACTTGTTAAATACCAAGCACTTAGGAACTACAGGTTCCACCTTTGACATGGGAATTACATTTAGTGGCTCCAAAAGTAATTAGCATGTATGGTGAGCTCTATTAGCTTAGAATGTCGGGGAATAAAAAATGAATTTACCATTGTAATGCATGGTTAATACCATGTAATTAATCTGTCCTGAAACACCAGTTAATTGTGAATTAAAGGTTGCCAAACAGACTGAATTTGAACTAGATTCACTTTTTAATTTTCTTTTGCTCAACATTGTAGGTGAGATTCTGCTTTCGTTCCCTAACCATTGGCTCCAAGTGGAAATGTATCTATTTCCTTTAACACTTTCCTTTTGTATACCACACAAACATATGTTCTTGTTGGAGGCTCAATTAATTACAAGAGAAACTGTGAAGCACCTTCTGTGCTCCTTCTAGAAATGTAAAATGCTATCAATCATTTTTGCCCATTGCCTTGGGAAAATCAGTGACATGGTATTAGGACTAAAAAGATTGCAAAGTTATCGGGCCTCTGTATTAAAAATTTGAAACGATACATGCACCTCAGTGTTCACTACAGCTCAGTTTACAATAGCCAAGGCATAGAAGCAACCTGAATGTCCATCGACAGATGAATGGATAAAGAAGATGTGGTACATATGTAATATGGAATATTACTCAGCCATTAAAAAGAATGAAATGATCCATTTGCAGCAACGTGGATGGACCTGGAGATTATCATACTAAGTGAAGTAAGTCAGACAGAGAAAGACAAATATCATATGATATCGCTTATATGTGGAATCTAAAAAATATATATATATATAGAAATGAACTTATTTACAAAACAAAAACAGACTCACAGACTTAGAAAATGAACTTATGGTTAACAGCGAGGAAGGATGGGGAGGGAGGGATAGATTGGGAGTTTGGGATTGACATGTACACACTGCTATACTTAAAATAGATAACCAACAAGGATCTACTGTATAGCACAGGGAACGCTGCTCAATATTCTGTAATAACCTAAATGGAAAAGAATTTGAAAAAGAATAGATACATGTATACGTATAACTGATCACTTTGCTGTATACCTGAAACTAACACAATATTGTTAATGACTATGCTCCAATAATAAAAATTTAAAATAAATTAATAAAAGTAAATAGGCAAAATCACCATCAAGGGCTTTCAAATTGTAGGCATTGTAAAGATACAAAATGGGATCAAGGAATGACTTCTAAATATTTGTCATTCATATGTTTAAACATTTCATAAGATCAGTTATCCACATCAAAAGTGAAATCTGGAGACTGGTTATACTTCATTAGGTCCATTGACTGTGATGACAACATCTTAATATAAATTTTTCACATATGAGCGCTCAAGAAGAGAATTAAACTCTTTACAGAAAAAAGATGAAAAAGAAAAAAATAATAGACTCCGTGGTTTCCAGGCTTGTGATCATTAATGATCCACATATCTTTTGTGCTATTCAATCACCTCTAATTAGTCTGGATGTTATGAAAAATACATTCCTCACCATTGATCTTTCCATCCTGTTAAGAGCCTCCCCTTCACACAGGATGATAGAGCTAGAAAGGACGTAGAAGATTGGTTCATTCCATACCTTCATTTTGCAGAGAGGGAAACTGACGTACCAAGAGGAGGTCACATAGCTAGTTAATAGCAGAGCACAAACTACTGAGTCCTAACTTAGTGGTCTTTACACTTCAACACATTTCTTTGCTCTTCTTTCTTGGAAGAGTATGCTGAACCTGGATATGCATGGCTCTAGAATGCAAGTTTGATTTCATAACGGTGTTAATGTTTTTCTTAATTTATAATTTATTTTTACTAAATTAACCTACTTTAATTTAGTCTTAATAGTATTTGATATTTTCCCTTCTCACACTCAACCCTCTACCAAAGACATTACCTTCCAAGCTTTAGAAATGAGATTCCATGCTCTTGTTAAGTCACTACTTTGTATCATCAAATTAGTTATGGGATGGACATTACATGTATAACATCAATATTTTGACTTTGATAAAACAGTTCATGTCTAGGTATTTCATTGAAAATTGAGTCTATAGCCTAAATCAAATACATACAATGATTTTGTATCCTTTGCCTGGTCAGCAACCTCCAGTTGGCTACAGAAATGAGTCTATACTTATAAAATTCATAAGACACTCTGACTTACCTTTCCAGTTTTTTCCTCCTCTACCTCTCTTCCCACCAATACCTACTCACTCTTTTTCTAGCTTTGTTCAAGCTGATTTCCCAATTTACCTTATTCTTCTCAGTCTCTTCTCTACGCATTTTGCGTTGCTCAAGAGCAAAACTTGGGCTTCCCTGGTGGCACAGTGGTTGAGAGTCCGCCTGCCGATGCAGGGGATACGGGTTCGTGCCCCGGTCCGGGAAGATCCCACATGCCGCGGAGCGGCTGGGCCCGTGAGCCATGGCCGCTGAGCCTGTGCGTCTGGAGCCTGTGCTCCGCAATGGGAGAGGCCACAACAGTGAGAGGCCTGCGTACCGCAAAAACAAAAAAAAAACAAAAAGAACAAAACTTTCTTTGTCTGATCAACCACCTATGATCTCTCCTAGCTCTTTGCCCCTTCAAAACTAAAATTATAATTTATCCAGAGTTTTTTTCAATGTGATGTTAGTACTGAGATTCACTTTCTAGCAGCTATAGCTGATTAGGCCTTTGAGGAATGTAGATTTGGGGTCATCACAGGGGACATAATGAGAATGTTTGTTCCCTCACCATGGTGTCCCTGTTTGGTGCTAACTCACAGAGGAATGCTTCCATGAAAAGTGGTTAAAATTGTCAATATTATAATATAGTATCAATATTCTGCTCCCAATATTACAGTGTATTATATTCAGTCTCTTTTCTATTGCATTCCCTCTGTATACATATTCAGAACAGATCAAACAACAAGGAGAACAAAAGAAAGAGGGGGTGTTCTGTTATGTTTTTCTTCCAGGATTATATCCAATAGGACAGCTGGTGCTTGGACTAGATTCCTTAAAATCCTTAGGAATCAGACAGCTAGAAATACCTGGAAGGTCTGTCCACCCCTCTATAGAGGGTCTTAGGCAGTAATTGACCAGTATGGTAATATAATGCTGAATTAGGTAATTCTGTGACAGTTTGTAGTCCGGAACCCTATTGGTCCATTATAGGATTAGGCTGGAACTGTATTCCCAGGGACACGCTTGATATGGCTGCCTTGCTTGGCATTGTTTCATTGCTGTGGGGTTCCCTACTTTCTCTTTAATAGGTCACTTGTCTCACTGTCTGCTTTGGGGAAACTAGCCTGAAGTATTCCCTTTCTGATATCTGACCCCAAAATCATCTAGTTTCTAGGCATTTCCAGGCAAACCAGACTGTCCCTATATTTAAGCCCCTGTGTATTTTTGTAATGCCCAAAGTTCTGAGGCATACTGATTTATGAAGGAAGAATTACATCTTTACAGGACTTTGAAATTCAGGAAAATATGAAACAGTTCTAACCGGATGGCAAATCGAATGATTCCTGCTTTCCAGGGTTTTTACCCGAGGCCTCAACTCTGAAAAAAATAGGTAAAAAGTGCTCACGTATTCTAAAGAGAAGTAAAGCATACATCATTTCACAGTTTGTGAAGACATAGCCATACTGGACTAGCCGTTATTACCTCAACAGGGTCAACAGGGTATGGGAGAGGCCGGAAATCCACTGAATGAGAGATCTCTTTGTAGTGAATTCATAGGAATAAAATGCACTATGGAAGTTCCCTCCTTTGTCCACGAGGCAGGTGATGAACATAGGGAAAAGGACAGCCAAAGAATATGTTGGAGAGCCTAGGAGGTGGCTTTTCACAAGAGAAGGCGTTTTACTATAATGAGGGAAGTTTTCTGAATTACAGGGACTCACAGGCTCCACAGCGTTGTTCCCTGAACACAGGTTGATAGAGTCTGGGGTGATGGAGATTTGAGGGGTCTGGTTAGTACCTGACTCTACCCTGGGGAAGTCTGGTGGAGGGACGCTCTCTGGAGCTCTTCTCCTGTGCTAGGCAGGAGGCTGCAGTAGGACCAGCCACACTCGCACTGCTTGGCCAGGCCAGGGTGCATGAATGTCCCCGTTGACAGAGTGGGCGCTGCAGAAAGTAGCTGAGCTTGCATCACCTGGGAAGATCCCCACACAGGATGGCCTCTGGCTGCGTTCACTGAGGGGCACAGCTGGGAGGCAGTAGCCCAGGGGAAGTTGTAAGAAATGTGTGAGGATTTCCATTGCCTGCATCAAGGAATAGTGCCAAGAGCATGTCTCTCAGTGGGAAGGTCCCAGAGGAAGGCTCCAAAAGTAACTCGCTAGGCATGAAAGAGGGCATTTGACAGCCAAAACAGACCTCTAGTGAGCACTTGCTAATTAAAGAAAATTTTAAACTTTCCCTTTAACCCTCTTTCCCTGCCCCTGAATTTGAAGAGCTACCAGAACAAAAGAAGTTGGAGAAAGGAGAGAGAAAGAATAGACCATACCCACCTACCCCACTGTTGGTCAGGTGTGAACTTATGGGGCAGGAAACGCTTTCAATCGAAGGAAAGAGTAAAAATAATCTTATTTTTAATACAAGATATAATACCTGAAAATTATGGGATTTCTGTCACTAGAAAGCTAACAACTCTATCCAGGTAATTGTCCAGAAAGGAGCAAAGTATATCTGACAAAATACATTTGAGGGCAGAGGTAGAAAAAGACTAGGGTTGTTATCTGATCATATGTGATCACGTTGAGCTCCTTAACAAGCCATTTACAATCCCTAATGTTGATTCTCTTTACCCAAGTACCTAGGACAAAAAACAAATGATACTCTATTTTTACTTTCCGAGACCATGTCATCTAAAAGTAGAAAAAATGATGAGAAGAAAGTTACCTTGAAAAAGGGCAGTTTTAAAGTCACCAATAGGACACCAGTGTTAAAGATGGTGGAGATGTTAAAATCCTATTTCTTTCACATGGTCATTAAGTTATCTTCTAATTCCTCCCAGCTGAAGAGTCTTCAAGAAAGCTGACTCAAGCTACAGTTAATTGCTTGTTTGTTGTATTTCGTCTAAGTTGTAAAACATCTGAAATGCATAATCAAGCTTTCATAGAGCAAGTCCTCTACAAATATGTGTTGGGTTGGGTTGAGTTGAGTAGCACACACGGTGGCTAACATTTGGGGTCCAGTATCAAAAGTGCTTCATTCATCTACTGGTATACCTGCTGTTATGGAATTATATGCTTTGGGGTTGAACTAAAAGCTTTGTTCCAAACATTTCCAGATGTTCTAGCCCAGAGTAAGGATGTAGGTTCTTGCATTTAGACATGAGCAGACAGACCACTGTCAGTCCAAGCAACATAATAGATCTGATGCTGTAAAATTCATTCTGCTTCCATAAAAACTACCATAAATGCTGCTTTGCACTGACATATTAGACTTGTGAATCAGAAACAACCACAGTCCAAAGATGAGTAAAAGCCAGTGCTAATAATTTTAAAATATGCATCTGTAACTCTATCCAGTAATAAATATAAAAACGTACATCACTTTTGTAGTTGCCGTGGGACAGAATCATGCCAGAACTTCACATGAGTTATCTCACTGAATTTTCAAGGAACAGATATAGTAACCCTGGGGTTGCATGTCACCAAGGCAACAACCAGACAGAGGTCTGTTGTTGCTTCTTCCTTGATTCCAGTTCAGTGCTTTCCAGCTAGCTACATATTCACCACTCACCTATTTCACGCACTGGACCTAGTTCTACATTTTTCTCTTAAACATGTGGTTCCTGTGGGCATTTTCTTTTTCACCCAGGAGGGTGTTTATTGGGAGAAACATTCCACTGCAGCCAGTGGTTATGTCAGTCTTCCTCCCTAACATATAGGAACATACAGCTTTAGCCCTGCCCAAATGACAGCATGGTCACCACCCATGGGACAGCACGAGACACTCTTCTCACATGATGAGTAACCTGCCCCAGATGTCAACATTCTCTCTTATCTTCCATGTAGAGGTATAGCTGCAAGGGATGTTGTTTTCTTTCTCCTCATTCTTTATATATCTTGAGAATTCCATGTGGGTGCGAACATATGTGCATACACATGCACGCACGCACGCATGCACAGACACACATTTTTTCCTGTTCTCACAGTCAAGCTTCCTTCTCTTCTCAACACTAAGTATGGTTCTGTTAATTCATCCTATAATCAACTCTAAAACAGTTGCGATGATATCTTTGCCAATCTTTTAAAACATTGATTATTTTTTCCTTTTGGAATAAAAAAAGAGAATTGAACTTTTTGTTTTGTGAAAGGTCAGATGAATAGGTTTTCAATATTATCAATTCTTTTGCATTCAGCCTTTCATCTGCAGACATCTACCGAGTACATACCAAGAGTCAGGCATGGGGATACACAGCTGAACAGGTAAAGTCCTTGCCAATAGGGAGCCTATTTTTTGGTGGATAGGAAAGATTTTAAATAAGTAATTGTATCAAAATTTAGTTAGTTTATGATATGGTAAGTACAGGCTACCCAGAAGCACCTTTTTATTAGTACAAGGTGCCAGTCATTAAATGCCATAGAATAGTTAAATAAAATATATGAACAAATGCTACTTTACTTCTTTGCCTGGAATGAGCTGGATGGTTCCTTTTTGATAGATTTTATCTTCAATATCAAATTTTCAGGAGAGATCTTCCCTATAAAAAAAATGCTGTCACCTAGTCATTTTATTCCTCTACCATATTTTTAATTCTCTGCATAGCTTCTTGCTTATTTATTTATTTACTTATTATGTATATTTCTGTCTTAGTGTTTGCCACTGTATTCCCAGAGCATGGGTCAGTAGTAGGCAAATGATAATTGTTCAACTAATATTTGTAGATTAATTGAATAATAATGATATATAAATGTGTCTCCTTGAATATAAATATGGGTAGTGATTTCTAAAATTACCACTGCTGGTTCAGCAATATGGTTTTCATAACCTTGAAAAACTATAGCTACACGTGATTCAAGGTTATAGGCCGCCTCTGTATTTTTGCCTACGGAGCACCCATTCAGCCTTATTTTAGTAATATCACCATGTTTTTCCTTGGGTAATAACATCTTTAAAGTCTCAAGTTTAGTTTTTTTCACTGGGTCTGGCTTACCCAGACTCTAGTGATATGAGCACTTACCCAGATGTGGCCAATCAGAGCATCACAGAATTTGGGACTTCTGTTGAAACTCTCAGAAAGTGAAATTCCCCTTTCCACCTAAATTGGGTCCATTAGAATAAAGCTACTGTGGGCCACCATGAGAGGAGAACCAGACTGAGAATGTGAAGCGAACATGTAGGAAAGCAGAAGTACAATACAACTTCCAGATACAAGCTTTTTAGTACCTAGATTCAGCTCTGTCTAAACTAGAATTCCCCTGCAGATTTTAAATAGGATGTGTGTCACTTGCAAATGAAAGAGTCCTTGCTGATAAGCTATCATTTTGATGACTGGTAAATCTTAATACTTATGGACTTCAGCTTCCATCTATTTGCTAAGTAACATCCTCACCATGTATTCTAAGTTTTTTCCTCACAGCTTTCGTGTACTTACTTCTGCTCCCTCACAACTTACACCTAAACATGATCTTTCATGTCTAACATCATTCCTCATCACAGCTTTTCAGCATCAAGTCTCCTGCTAATTGCCTCTTGCTCCTACTATTTATAAGCTCAGTTTCACAAAAGAGGGACTCTGGTTGGCATAGCTTTTTGTTCCTTAGAAGGGCTGTAGATTAGGTATATACCTTATAGTTGGATGCGTTTGGGTGAGGTGACCATCCTTTGCCTGTATACTAAAGGGAGGGACAAAATACAGTTATATATGATGTGGTATAAAATTTGTCTACCTAAAGGGATATTGGAGAGAAAGAGTTGCTTATAAATAAGTATGGTAGTAGGCAATGCCATATTCAGTGATTATACTGGTACATGGATGTAACATAGTAGGTGCTCAATTAATGATTATTTCTTATGGTTGTCTGTGCTTATCACAAGGAAAGAATCTTTAGCCAGTACAGGAAAGTATACACATAACATAATCAAGGTGGTGGTGCAAAGATTTCCTTGCTGCTCCTCACTTGAGCTGATGCATTATTCAAGATGAATAGCCAAGGGGTGGCCACTGTTTTTCACCCAGATACTTCTTACTCTCAGCCCCAAAGTCTCTGTTTTTCTTCTACTAGTAGACTGCAAGGGAGTTAAAAGAAGCCATCGTTTTACTAATGGAAAACTATGTTTGCCAGACTTTCCTCCTGTGAAAATACTGCTTATGAAGAACTCCTGCATGTATCAGCTCATCTGATTTAATATTTCAAACTTTTGAGGCAGGTATTAACTTCCTTGTTTAATAGATGAAGAAACTGGGTTTTATAGAATTTCTGTGATTTTTAAGGCTGTATCTTACAGTGTGGTTAATGCTACTCTTTCTGTTTTCTTGATTTCCTCCTTTTTGGAAGTATAAGCTAAGCAAAATCTCGTTACCCAGGTCAGAGATTCTAGGCATGGTCCTTCTTTTTTAGTTTGTTACCCATAATACATAACCGATGAGTGATGTTGATATAGTTTCTCTAGGATGCCATTATTTAAAAAAAATCACAGTTTATTTTAATATGCAAATATTTCAATGCAGTAGGAATTATAAAGTCAGAAAATTTCACAGCCCAGAGGATATTTTTTGTTACTTATCAATAAATCATTATAAAATGAGTTGATCCTCTAGAATATATTTCTGTTCTAAATTATACGAATTTAAGAATATGTTATGCAGCTAGAGGTAAAAGGAGGCTAATTTATAACGCAAATGCCAAGTAGACACGTCAACCTTCTCCTGTAAAATGAACTTATGTCTCCTTATATTTATTGGTGATAGCCATACTTTGCTGTGGAATTGAATCACATAATAGACGTCAATCATTTATTCTTCAGTAATCAGAAGAGAGACTTTCCTGGATCTAATAGCCAAATCATTGTATGGCATTTTGTGGAAGACAGTAAAAGCAGTAATGGTACTGTTCAAATAGTTAAGCATCAAATACCCCTTTGATCTCTGGTCTTTGTGCAAATGTTTATACTACAGAAGCATGAAAAATAAACTTATTTAGATCTGTGAGGAAGATAACTATGTGGAGATTAGTGGCTGCAAACTGTGAAGTAGTAAAATATGTTGTTAGATAGTCTTGGGCCCCTAACCATACAATTCTGACTAATCTGTTAAGTTTTATAAGACTCTGTGAAGCATCCATTTTCCTAAGCTGTTTAGGCCCAAAGGCTTGAGATAAAAGAGCAATTCATGACATCTGCTAACATAAGGTGGTATGTAATCAGAAAAATATAGCCTAAAAGAGGTCGCATTTGTCCCCAAGGCTGCATATTAGCTGCCAGGTTGCAGAAGAGAGGCTTCCTTCTCTGTGGGAAATGAACTTGGCTTTTCAATATATAGAGGAAGCCAGTAATAGATGGATGGTACAGAGAGACAGATAAAGATATCAAGAAAAAACCCAACACTGTATGCAAAGTGTGCTAGCCCCCTACCACGGGTGCATAGAGAAGAGAGAGCCCGAGAAAGATGCAGAGAACCTCCTGCATGGATGAGATCCTTTAAAGGACAGTCACCCTGTCCTCTAGCAAACGTGGCCCAGTCAGGATCTGGAATTGAAAAATAGAGGCTGACATTCTCTCCTTTTGGTGACAATTTAGAGAGAGGTAGAGACAGTGATAGAAATTGCTTCCTTATCTCTATTACCAATGTGTAAAGCAACATTAACAGTAATATGGTTCTGGGATTTTCAAGTAAAAGGTATATTAACCATCTTTTAGTGTGAATTTCTAGCTTTGCAACTAAGGAAAGAATACAAGGGATGTTAAAAGTGATTTGTGCAAATCACTCACCGTCTTTACGTTTTTATGTGTGTGTGTGTATGTGTAGTTTGTGTTATCTTAGTGAATTGAGTGGTCGTATTCCCACATAATGCCTAAAACTAGACTCTCACATAATGACCTTCTTCAGAAAACATTATTTTTTCAGAGAGTTACAAATCAGATTCTTCCATTTGTTCCCGTATCTATGTGTAAGAAAGAGAGTCTCTCACTGGTAAAGATATAAAAAGATTTATGAACAACAGTATTAATTGCAGAACTATTTGTAATAGTAAAATCTAAAAAGAAACCAAATATCTATCCACAGGGACCTTGTTGGATAAAAAATAGCTCATTCACACCATGAAGTACTGTGTAGCTGTAACAAAAGGAATGAGGGAATCTCTATATATTTCTACAGAATGATTGCCAGGAAATATTAAGTGAAGCAAGGAGTAGAAAGATGTGTATGCTAACCTATATTTTGATCCAAGAGTGGAATGTATTTGTTTATATATTTTTAATGGAAAGATAAGCCTTGCAATAAAAAATTATTACCCAAAGGGGAAATAAAATTGGGTTAGAGGGGACAGGGATATAGGTTGTTTTTAATATACCTTGTTCTTATATTTCATTTTACAACCCTGTGAAATTTCTACATTATTATAAAATTAACTTACATTAAAACTCACTGAAATCCAAAGTTCGGTGAAACATATGAACCTAAATATACAGCTAGTAGAATAAAATACAGAATAAAATACAGAATAAAATAATAAAAGGATTCAACAGCTAATTGAATAGTCTCCCACTAACCAACATTGGGACCATTTGAGCATCAATTAGGATAATAATTTTAATCAATTGAAACACATCGTATGCTTCATTTCATAAGCGGGGGTAAAGACATAAAGATAGCCATGAGCTGATAGTTTTTAAAGCTGGATAATGGGGATGTGGTGTTTCAATATACTATTATCTTTACTTTTGTATTATGTTTGAAATTTTCCACAATAAAGCCAAAAAAATGAGAAAAGAAAAGAAAGGCGATTTACATTTGCCGAGGAAACCAAATGCTAATTTAATTTACATCATAGTGTTACATTACAAAGCACTGTGCATATTAACCACAAGTGATTTCTCTCACCTAAAAGGAAGTAGAAGACAAGATGAAATGGTCTGTCAAGCAGATTTCTGTTCTGTTTTGTTTCCACAGATCATTACAAGAGATAAACTGTTAAATTAAGCCATTTACAGTGCTAGAATTATTCTGTTTCTAAACTCAGAAATGGTAAGCATAACATGAATTGTGGTGCATATTTTTATGAAAGATGAATCAAGAAGTAAGAAAGTGCTTTCTTGAGACTTCTGTGAGGTGATTACGAGGATGGGCCCTAGAGTTAAAACTAGCCAATATGGTAGCCACTAGCCACATTAAGGCTCTGTAAGTTAAAATTAATTACACTTAAACACAATTAAAAGATTAGATCCTCAGTCACACTAGCCACATTACAAGTGTTCAGTTGCCATATATGGATAGTAGTTACCTTACGGGGCAGGTCTGGTGTGAACATTTCCATCATTACTGAAAGTTCTGTTGGCCATAGTTGATCTGAAGGTAGTCTCCCTGTATTGAAATACCAGCTTGCCTCATTATTGAGTATATAAATTTTCTGCCCTTCAGCTTCCTCATCTTTTAAAAGATATTAAAAATAGGAGAGCTTACCCCTGGTGGCAGTGAGGATTAAATATAAAGTACTTAGAACAGTACCTTGTACAATGTGAATGCTCGATAAATATTGTTTCTTTGATATGAACCATCCCTTAAAATAGCTATTGGGTGGATTGGACAGTCTTGTCTCTGATTACATTGCATGCGTAACCTTTTCGTAAGTGAAACATTCAGCACATTGCCTAACTGATTTTTAGAATGTTGGCAAACTCAGAGCTCTAAATATAGATTTTAAAACTTGACAAAATCCACAATTCACTTCTCTTAGATTCTCATAATGCATCGTTTTGCTTAGCTCTTATGGATGAAACTGTCTGTCTGTCTCTAGTATTTAGACAACAAATTCTATCTAGAGAATCTGTGAGAATCACTGATTCTGGAGAATCAGTGTGGTAGGCAGAATAATGGGTTCCCCAAAGATAGCCATGCTGTAGTTCAGGAACCTGTGACTGTGCTATATTGTGAGGCAAAAGAAACCATGCAGAGGGAATTAAGGTTACAGACTTTAAAACTGAGAGGTTATCTTCAGTTATTTGGATGGTCCTGGTGCAGTTACATGTGTCCTTAAAAATCAGAAGGTGTGGGGCTTCCCTGGTGGCGCAGTAGTTGAGAGTCCGCCTGCCGATGCAGGGGACGTGGGTTCGTGCCCCGGTCCGGGAAGATCCCACATGCCGCGGAGCGGCTGGGCCCGTGAGCCATGGCCGCTGAGCCTGCGCGTCTGGAGCCTGTGCTCCGCAACGGGAGAGGCCACAACACTGAGAGGCCCGCGTACCGCAAAAAAAAAAAAAAAAAAAAAAAAAAAAAAAATCAGAAGGTGGAGGTGAAGGCAGGTGAGAGTCAAAGCATGAAAGAGACTCAGCTGTTGCTAGCTTTGAAAACAGAGGAAGGGGCCACCAGTCAAGGCATGTAGAATAGAAGACCTCTAAAATCTGGATATGGACTTCAGCTGACAGCCAGCAAGAAAATAGGGATCTCAATTCTGCAACCTTTAGAAACTGAATTGCGCCAGTATCCTGAATGAGCACCAGGTCAGATTTTCCTCTGGAGCCTCCACACAGGAACTTGGCTCTGCTGCCATCTTGATCTTACCCCAGGGAGACCTGTGTCATTATTGCGACCTTCAGACCTATAAAATCAGAACTTTGTATTGTTTTAAGCTGCTAAGTTTTAAACAATTTATTGTGGCAGCAATATAAAACTAATACAACCAGGAGCAGTGAAAATGCATTTAAAAACTGGCAAGGCAAAGACTTAAACTTTTTAATATGTTCTTATCATGTTATCATGACAGTGCAATATAAGAACTTGTCAGTTAAGATCCCCAAGAAAATAAAACTTGATTAAACTATTGAGACTAAAGATAAGACTATGTTCACGTTTTAAGGGAAAGTCCATAATGTATTTGTGATAATGTATGAACTGAGAAAAAAGAATCTGATTGGTGTGTCCTCTGATGAGAAAAACAAAGTGACTTTTGACAGAGGTAGAGCAATGGTTTAGTGCACATCACAATTTGATCCTAACTCTGGTTGTGGAAACTCAGCATACAAAAGACAACTGCTCCTTATTTCATGGCAGCGTACCTCTGAGTTGGTCAGAAACGTCCCCTGATCTTGCCAGTCGATCTGTTTCCATCACCTTTTAAGGAGGTCCGTGACATTTTGATATGCCTACAAATTTATTTTAATTGAGTGTAGAAAATAAAGCTTTTCTGATTTTGCCTTTACAAATAGAGTTATTTTTACCTGTGTAAAACAAAAATACTAATATTGAAAAATTTTGCATGGATATTAGATGCAAGATAATCTAAGCATTTTTATTTGAATAAGCCATATAATCTTTACTACAGCTAAATGCAGTGGGAACCATTGACCACTTCAAACATTATATGTTGACAGTTATGCCAGAGGTTTTTCATTGGTTATTTCACTCATATTGTCATAATATTGCACAGTATTCTTAGGAAAATACCCATGAATTTCACAAGTGAAACAGAAAGAAAAAAACACAGAAAAAATAAGAATTTCCTGAGATAAATGTCAAAGACACTTTACCATGGTAGAGTGAGGGGTGGGGGAGTATGAGTAAAACAAGAGAATTAGGTTTCTCTTCCATATTATGTCACCTTAGAAACAAAATTTACTCTCATCACATATACGGTTATGTCCTAGATTAACTCTCCCAAACAGGAGGAACCCTGGAATATAATAGTAAGTTAAGTTACTTTTATACATTTTAATACTTGTCATTTTATTCTTCAACAACATAAAGAAGCTCTTGTCCAACTGAAGTGTCAACTTCCTGACTCCCATCTCTATTTATGTGACATCTTAATTTCTTAAGATTTTCTATTGCACACTGGGAATAATTTCCATATGGGTCAGAATGATTAAAAAGTTTATTTCTATATATTCAATACGAAAGTCCTTAGCATTTTGTAAAACTGAGATTACGTTTTCAGTTTGGGCTTTAAGCAGCTGTTATACATTTTTATTATTTATTTATATATAAGGTATTTACATATTTATATTTATAAAGATTCATATTTCTATATTTTATTTATTTATATTTATATATTTGTTGCTGCATACAAAAGAGTTTCAAAGAATAGAATTAGAAACAGATGGCAGAAGTAAGTCTAATAGTAGTGTGTGAAAGAGAGTAGATGAAGAATGAGAGAAGAGGGGAAGAATTGTGAAGAGATGATGAGTGTGTGTGTGCGTGCATGCGTGCGTGTGTGTGTGTACATATTGAGCATTGCTAAAGGTATATTAGAAAATTATCCATAGTTACTGATTCATTTTTTTAAATATCACGTTTCTGGTAATTTTTCAGAGTTTCTTTTTTTTTTTTCCTTTGGAAGCAGGCGTCCACTCAGTCCAAGGAGTTTCCACTCAGTCCAAGGAGTTATGATTGCCTTGGCTCACGTAGCTTTTAAGTAATAGAGTTAGTATTCAGACCCATGTCTTTCTTATCTCAAACTTTATTCCCTGCACCACACTATCAAGGGAATGATGGAACCAACTAAGAGTATCCAGCTAAAATCTCATGTGCTTTACTACAAAGTCATCCCGGGAAAATGTTAAACTGCAGAACTCAGTTTTATAGTGTCTAGTAGTAGAGAAACTTGCTCTTCTTATTTCTTCCTGCCTTGAACCTTTAACTTGTTCTAATTTTTTATAATCAAAACTCTATTGAAAGGTGTGTATCCCAGATAATGTTCTAGGCTTTTGCACATTTTGTGTACCCAGATGATCCTTCCTCATAGGGTGGAATAGGGTAAATAATCAGTGAAGTATTGGGGCTTTATTGGAGTAACATACAATGTTCCTTATGTGAAACAAAGGGAATGGTTCTTGTATGGAAAGTCACAGTCCAAATTCAAGAGACAGATTCTATACACTGGCAAAATGAAGATGCTAGGAATTAATGTCTTTGCTAACATTGTATAGAGAGCCAAGAAAAATGAAGGGGAAAGCACTTCTGGAACCATCAGAAAGGCCCCATATTGTCTGTGACATTCAGGGCAGCATATCAGACTGGTGTGAATCCCAACTGAGCCATTTACTGTCTGTATGAATGTGCGTCTCAGTTGTTCATTTCCCTCGTCCAGGAATAATAACGGCACCTGCTTTATTGGGTTGTTGTAGGTGATAACTGAGAGAATAACTATAAAGTATTACATAGTTTCTTCCATATAATATATGCTCATTAAATGCTGGCACTTTCTGTCCCAGAAGTAGGGATGGGGGAGGAAGCAGGTAGTACCATTTAAATCTAAACGTTGACTTTCAGACTAGGAGATCAGGAGCCCAACATCTTGGGTTTCACTGTGTAATTCTGCTAAATATAGTTGCGGCAATACATTAATAAACTGACCTTCACATGAAAGCATTATTATAAGACTTTATGGTTCATTTCCTTTTGACATCTATAGCACAAGTGAAAAGTGATGGTATCATATGGGGTGGAGATGTTTGTGAGCAGGGATGTGAGTGCTGTCAGAAAGTGCCTATACCCCATATTTGTTTGGGAGAAATACATGCGGCTCTGGGGTTATATTTTATAATAACCACACTCATTTGATACAGTCTTTATCAAAATCGGGGCACCTGATATCTTCATTAATCTATAAAGCCTTAGTGCAGATATTTGGACAATTTCCATTAGGCTTTGAAAGTGATAAAAATAACATGTGGACCATTGTTACCTCTTTGATAGACCCTAAGCTTTAACTACTGTCCTGAAATCAGTAGCTACTGATGAATAATCGGATCAGCTCAGGTTGAAAGGAAAGGAAGTACTATTTTTGCTCTGCCACCTGAATAAAGCATGTGGCCCTCCATGTTTGATGGTTGTTCCAATGACTGAGTGTGGCAGTAAGTAATGACTCAGAGCTGCCTCTTTCTGTGCCATTAGAACTGAAAGCATCCTGATTAAATTGGAGAGCAGTGCTGTGCTTTCAGTACAATGGGGACTGCTCTTGCCAAAAGGGAATTTTCCTTAATTAATGAGAAAGCACTCCTTTCAAGTGCTGCACAATGAGGTCTTTGCAATGCAGCTTTCTCAGCAAAGGACAGTCAGCCTCTGAATACTGGACTTTGAGAGGGAGAAGCAGTTTAGTATAACTGTTAGGAAAATAGCCTTTGGAGTCAGAGCAGAGCAACTTGCTATGAAATACTGGCTGTCAACGAATTTTTCAATCATCTTGAGCATGTTATTTCACGTCTTGTTTTCCTCCTTTATAAAAGTACATATAACAGTTCCTGTGCCATAGAATTATGGTTAGGATCAAACTAGGTAAATATGGTAAAGGACTTAGTACAGTGCTTGGAACATATTGGGTACTTAATAAGTAGTGGCATTTTATTTCAACATTTTTATTATTAGTCTTTCCTTGATTTAATGATGGAAACTATAATATTCTCATGAAATGCATACCTAAGACAAAAATGATCAAAGCATATTTCCTTATTTATAGTTAATGTCAAACACTTATTACCTCCTGCTTAGACCCCCAAACTGTAGTTTCATAAAAACTATAGCCTAAATAAGGATGGCAAATTAGTTTTTTTCTCACAAAATGTTGAGAGGGAATCTGAGACGGCACCTAGACTCATTGAAACCAAGTGCCGTAATTAGTGATGTCTGCTGTAAGGGGAGAGAGTGTGACGTGAGGGAACACACACCACCTGAACTCTGTATCTGACCTAGGCAAACACAGTCCCCCCATCTTACTAGAACGAAAGCGACTTGAAAATTGCCTCTATGTAATATTAGCGTTACGTAGTTTCTGTCTTTGATGATTGCCAAGTCATCAGTGTTGGATCTGGCTCTTTGAATTTGGGGGAAATGTATTTCAAAGGATTGATGTATGAAGTATAAGCTGAGCCTGCAGTTTCTAGTTTGAGAAACATTTAAAATAATTGTTCAGCCGAAATTGCTTTAACACACCTTGAGTAATCAACTTTTTTAAATGCTGAGAAAATAACTTTACACTTGCTGCAGCATCTTTATATCAAAGCCCACTTGAATGGGAAAGATTTGCAAAGTTTGGAAATTTAGTTTCTTCACACTTGATTTGCAGATTAATTGTTTTCTCGAATCAGAATGTTACAGTTAATGTTAGGTAGACCTGATCTTGGGTGATCTTGGCCTGCGGCAGCTTAAAGCACGGTTTCAGTTTCCGGCCAGAGATTGAAGTCAGGCCATGGCATTGAGAGCACTGAATCCTAGCCACTAGACCAGTGGCCAGTGACAAGGCCCTGGCCCATCAGCTGTGTAGAAATGAATTTCCACAGAGGGACGGAAAGTAGTGAAACAAGTGAAGTGTTTATTAGGAGGAAAAAGGGTACATGTGGATAGACACACGGGCTCAGAAAGAGTGTCATGCTCTCAAGGTAGTTTGAATCAGTTATATGGGGTATTTCTTCCAGGTTTCCTTTGGCCAGTCATCTTGCTTTGCCTGGTTCTGAGTCCATATTTGGTTTATCTCAGGGTCCTCCCATGTGTACATGCGTGAATCTCTTAGCCGAGATGGATTCTAGCAAAGAGGCCTATGGGTAGGTTGACATCACTTACTATGAGGTAATGCCCCCTCCCTTTTGAACTTCGAGGAGCCTCTCTGTGCATGTGTAGTCGGGAAGGTCTCCTTGACTTCAAGAATGAGGAATATGTGGTCTTTAGTCTCTTATCTGGGCAGGGCTCAGCTCTTCTCCCTCCTGCTCTTTTGGAGTATCTGTCCACAGGGGACAAACTCTAGCTGTTCAGCCTGGGGCCAATGTATCTCCTGCATCAGACCCAGTAGATAAAAGCATAAAACCAGTCTGCTTTTCTAGGTAGAGATTAACTGTTACGAGATGGATCAATTTTACATTTATAAAGGAAACTTATATTGGTATTTAAGATACATAGATGGTCTGTAATCCCACTTCACAGATAATCCCTGTTGATATAAAAAGTGTAACACAGAAAAATAGAAAAACAAAACCGAAGGTCTATCCCCCCACTTGGTTCTTTTTTTCATCAGTAAACATGTTTTAACAATTTCTTGTGTTTCTTTTAGGAAAAACAAATGCAGAGGGGCACACTTATTGGTTTCCTGGCTACACTCTTCTTTATTACATGATCCTTAATTGTAAAAATACAAGAGATTTTTCACAGAAAACAATTGTAGTAAATAAATGCACAGTTGAGCTGAAATAAGGGACTCCCTGCATCTTTTACTGGCCACGTTCTTTTTCTTTGCTTCTGTCTGTTCTATTTTAATGCTTTTCTGTGTTGTTGCACTTTCGCTTCCTAAGTATACAGTATGGCAGAATGGAAAGTTGCTCCACCAGTCACAGCTTCTAAGATCGATACCCATCCCTTGTCCAAACTCCTAATAGAAAACAGTCTGATTTCTGTTGCCCTAACTATGGCTTAGTCCTTTCGGCCGTCACTGCCAATGGAGTTCAGTGAGCTGCGCATCTCAGGGATGGTGACTCAGAGGAGTCACCAGGTTGTTAGAAATGTTTTTTTTCCCCTAAATGTGTAAAGGCAGAATCCTCCTCCAACAAATCCCCTTCTCTGTGCATAGTAGTGTTCCTTCTTGCCCTTCAATTGCTGGCTGTGAATATGGCCATTTCTTCCATGTGCCATTACTTCAAAAGAGTTTTCCTGTACTAAGGTATCTTTTAAATCTTGTATTTGTAAACTTACAATTCTTTCTGAATATTATCCTCAGGTTTTAATCTGTCCTTTACTCTCGATTTCTTAAAAATTCTGTGCTTTTTCCTTCTAGACACACCATACCCCTAACACAACCACACACAAACACGTGTTACCACCACCCTGCTTCCCAAGGCAAAAGAATGATAAATTAATGGAAAATTCTTGTGTGGTTTTAGGAAATTGTGATGCATCATTGGTAAAGGTGTGTGTGTGTGTGTGTGTGTGTGTGTGTGTGTGTGTGTGTGGAGTGAGAGTGTGTAACCTAATTTTTTAAAAAATCTCTTATCTACAGTTTTCCAATATCTAGGCTCTGAAGTTCCTCTCCCATGAACTTTTAATTTCTACTGTATGAGGGTAAAGTGGATAATAAACCTATGATTCAGAAAAATTATGTTCATTATGTTATAAAATTAAAATGAAATAAAAACCTATAAAAAAGAAAAGTGATTGATGATGTCATGAGCCTCTACCTGTAGCAGAAGTCCTTGAAGAACAAACCTGACCCTTGGATTCTGACTCTCCTGAATAGTGACAGCAGTGACATACAGCTTGTGACTTGATGGGTTGTATCTCTGGGAAAGACTGTATTACAAAAAGGATATGATCCATGACATAGCAATAAGTCACTGCAGCCTGAGGCTGAAGCTTCAATATGTAGGTACGTAAACTCTTTAATACGTCTAGATAATAAAACCGGAATTATACACAAAGCAATCATTTGGAGTGGCCGTTTTCGAACTGCTGAAGGACACTAGAGTGTATCTGAACTTGAAGCATATGCATTGCACTGATTTTGGTCGATTGGAATTGTTAGTAATTCATTCTGTAATGATTGTTCAACTCATTTTTCTAAATGTTTCAGAGACTGAGGTTTTCTATGCATTTGTCTTAACTAGGCAACTTCCTTTTTTCTTTTCTTTTTTAAATTGAGATATAGTCGACATATAACATTGTGTACCTTTAAGGTGTACAATGTGTCGATTTGATAAATTTATAAACTGGGATATGATTACCACTGTAGTGTTAGCTAATAGCTCCATCACACAGGCAACGTTCAAATTATTACATGAAGATAATCTGAGGTGCCTGACTCAGTCGAATAGTCCCAGCCGAAACTCCTGGCTCGGTAGGAAAGAAGAGAACAGGGCAATTGTCCATGCTGTCTCCGTTACCTTCAAAGGTGCTGCTTTCTCTATGAAGTGATCTTTCTCATCTCTTCATCATGATAACTTGGTGGGGTTCCATGAGGCAAAACCACAAAAGTGTAGGGGCCCCCTGAGTTTTCATCACCAGGAATTCTTTAATTTTTACACTAGTCCATACTCAGCCTCCAGTCGTTCATCCAAGTTGCTATTCAACTGTTTTACCAGCTCATGGCTCCAGGAGGTGCTGCTCCAGAGAAGCAGACTGAAACTGTGACTCTCTCTATTAACCCATCTCTACAGGTTTGGGGTTGGTTCTTGGCCATGCAATCTCGGGTCTCTGATGCATCCCATAAAAGTCACTGATTTTCCTTTTGTTTAGCTTTCTTCTTTCTGTAAGGGTGGGAGTGATGGCTTCCAAGGTATTTGTATGTTGGAGTTCACCTCAACATTTTTAAAGTACTAAAAGAGGGAATCAAAATAGTCTTCACTGAACAAAGAGAGAAAAAAAAAGTCAAGGTCACAAGCAATATATGCAAAAATTGACCACATACTGGGCTATAAAGAAAGCCCCACTAAATATCAAAGAATTGATATCAGTCAGACCATGGTCACTACCAAATTGCAATTACATTGCAAATACTTTATCAAAATAAATCTTAAAAGTTTTTTTAAAGTACTTCAAATTCCAAAATAGTAACAACTGATGCAAAGTACTAAAGGTGAAGTAAAGTAATAGTTAGAATGACAATGTATAATATTATGTAAAGAGTACTAAATATTAAGGAGTTAAGTATATAATTAAAAGATTAGACAGACAAATGACCAAAAGTAGTCTGGGATTAATTGCCAAATGAAGCACATAAGTTTTCCAAGGAGGCAGAATTCAGGCCAGTATGTTAAAATAGGTTTAAGGAGAAGGTGAGATTTAAGCGATGCTTGAGTGGGAGGAGGGGACAGCTATGCCAAGTAAATGGTGTGGAGTGAGCAAAGGTGTGGAGAGGACCCCTGGCAGCGGAGAGGGTCAGCAATGCAGCTGCGATGGTTAGTTTGAGGTGTTGGAGACATGGGTGATGAGGCAGCTAGAAGACAGTTGCACAGTATCTTGCATGACCTGTTATGAATGCTCCAGTTTAATTCTGTGTTTGGGAGCCATTGATGGTTTTCACATGGTGAATCACTTGGTTAAAGTGGATTTTATTTCTTTCCAGATTTATTTTACTTTATTTTTATAATTGCACAAATAAATGTGTTTGTTGTAACAACTGAAAAAAAAGGATTAAAATATGCCTGTGTACTACATGCATATCCATATTAAAAAGAGAAATGATATATTATAAAATATTATTAATCTCTATGACAAATATAATGAATTCTTAAAACATTATAAAGAAAAATGCAAATGATCCAACAAGGAGATAGGGAAAGGATATGACCAGGCAAAATAATATAAGTAAGTTGTCCTAAATCCATGTATATAGTCTTTGTAGGAAGTACAGCCTCAACTTGGACCCTCACCCTAGTTATAGGTTCTCCTATAACTATTCCATGAAATGCTGTGCAACTTTCTTGGAAATAGAAGTATGAACCACTGGGGATGTCACTTAATGTGGTCCTGTCTGCATTATGTCTAACAGAAAATTCCTCAGTTATTGATATAGAATGGTTACCGTGCTCTGTTTTAATACTAGTGAACTTTTTGTGTTTGCTGGGTTGTGGAGTTAATATAAAGATATTTATTTCTCTGATCTTTTCTTATCTTAACCATACTAGATTTGATTAAATTAATGACCGTATTTCCCTTAGAATAAATATTATGTTTTGGAAGGTGTGCTTTTTCTAATTAATATGGTATACAATGGCAAATATTTTGGTTACTTCAGTGAAATGTTAATTGATTCATTCAAACAGCAGGCTTATTGGGTATTCATTGATTGCCTCATTGTCCATGGCCATGAAACTACAAAAAATACTTGGGCTTTTATGGCATAAATTGTAATTATGATAATTATCCAGATAATTCAAATTCAACCAATCAGTAGTGTTTTTCTTTCAAGCAATTCTGTCTCTCTACCTGTGGTACCTATAAAACCTATCTAAAATTTTTAAAAATTAAAAGAAGTTTAATTAACCTCTCATTTAAAGCATATAATGTCAAAAATGTTAAAATGTGGTTTTCCTAGTTGACTACTTTAGCAGGCCAGTCTGTGAAATTTACTGAAAATTCAGACTTCTAATTTTGTGTACATAAATGTAATAATAGTATCAATAAATACTTCCTAAAGATGCTTATAATTCAACTCTCTTTTCAAATGCCGTCACTATGGAATCACAAAAGCAGCATTTATTAAAATTCATCACTTTTCTTAAAGTTAAACCTCAGCAGTACAATGACAGTAGAATCAAAACCTTTTGACCTAACATACTTTGATGTTGGTATACAATATTGTTACTCAAAACAGAATTCATCACAATCCTTGATGGTAATACAGGAAAGAGCAAGAATGTTTACCTTATTGTTTATACACAAGAGAGATTAAAATTAGTGGACTATAAATAGGAATTAGCCTACATTTTCTTTTACTTTAACATTTACAGATAATTTACAAAGAACTCAACCCAAATAAAAAGTCAATAAGCAGGAAGAAAAATCCAATCAATAGCATTAACGTTCACAGCCTGTAAGAGTGAACCAATTTAGAATAGTTACCATCATAAACCCTTTGTTCAGGATAATAAATATATAAAATTCTACCACTCTTCGAATACCTGCTGTGTGTCTGATTCTTTCACACAATCTTAAAAATTCTGAGAAGGAGGTGTTACTATTAGCTGAAATTCACAGATAAGAAAATTGAACTACAGAGAGTTTAGGGAATTTCTCTAAAATCTGTGGGCAAATTGTAGAGTTGGGATTTGAATTCTAATGTCTCTAACTACAGAAAAGTGTGTTTTTCACAGTACATCCCCGAGAAACAAAATGTCTTTTAAAAATAATTTCCCAAATAAATAACAACAAAACTTAAATCTGACTTGAATCCTGGGCAATTATACACTAGATTGTCTTTCTGATGATATCATGGATAATGACATCATCTTAGAACCCATACATACACTTGAGGAAAATCAGTGCCATCTATAAGGAGATTCTAAAGACAATCCCAGGGAAAAATGACCTATTCAAAAGTCATGTAACAATATTTTCAATTTGTAATTGCTGCCTGTGAAAAAATCCTCAAAATTCATAAAATGTGAAAAATCAAATGTACTACATATGAGAGAATGAATACTTGAACTTGTAGTAGTGAATTTTTGCATATAATGTATTCATTCATTTGATTTTCTTAACAATACTTTAAGCCCCCACCAAATATGACTTTGGTCCCAGAAATATATGAAACAAGTCATTTAAATAAAATAACAAAGTTAGACAACAGGTATTGAAAGGACAGAGAACTCTGAGTTAGGAAACAAAAGAGGTGAGTCCTATGATTGCCCCAACTCACTCCCTTTATAGTTTCCAGGCTGTGGCACAAAGAGGGAGAACAGAGGTGAACCCAGCAGAATCCCTGTGTTAAGGAGAGGGAGATGAGAACAAAATACAGTGATGAGACAGAGCACAGGGGGAGAGTTCCAGAAATTTTCATAGGATCCCCATTTGAATATTCAATTGCCTAGTAATCAGCAGTTGCATGAAAATTTATATGCACACAACGACTTGTATATAAATATTTATAGCAGTTTAACTTGCAATAGCTAAAATCTAAAAAAAAACAAAAACAAAAACCCCCAAAACCCAAATGCCTATCCTCAAGTGAATGAATAAACCAGTTGTGATTTATATATTCAACGGAATACTACTTAATAACAAAAATGGAACTTACTATTGTTATTTGCAGGAACATAGGTGAATCTCAAAGTATTTATGCTGATTGAATAAAAGGTGACCAAAAAATAGTATATTCACTATGACTCCATGTATACAAAGTTCTAGAAAATGCTAGCCAATCTTTTTTTTTTTTTTTTTTTTTTTGCGGTACACAGGCCTCTCACTGTTGTGACCTCTCCCGTTGCGGAGCACAGGCTCCGGACACGCAGGCTCAGCGGCCATGGCTCACAGGCCTAGCCGCTCCGCGGCATGTGGGATCTTCCCGGACCAGGGCATGAACCCGTGTCCCCTGCATCGTCAGGCGGACTCTCAACCACTGCGCCACCAGGGAAGCCCTCTCTGATAATTCTTTAATCCCTTCTAATTCAAGTATATGTGTAACTTTTAAATTTTTTAGAATGTGTTGGTTTTGTTGTCTTTTCATCCAGCAGTAATCATAAGTGCAGACTGAATATAAGACCTCAACTTTTAAACTTTCTGTGATGCATTTATGCAAAGAACTGGTATTTTGAAGACAAAGTATGGTAGAGGAGTAACATATGGCCTTAAGTGCTAACCTCAGTTCTGTCCTTAACTTGTTGCATGGCCATGGAAGTCCAAATAATCTCTTTCCTCAGCTTCAGTCTCCTCCAGTGTAGTATGAACATAAAAATATCTACCTCGCCGGGTTATTATAAAGACCAAAGACATTGTATAAAGCTTCTGACTCAGATTTAAGTGTAAAGAATCACTCTTGTTATTAGCATCATATGCTTTCCTTGCTTTCCATCTGACAAACTTAGCTCAAACATCTTGTCACCTATGTCCATAGCTCATCTCACTCCGGCCACCCTGGTGGTGATGCTCTCGAATACGCCAGACCTGCTCCCATTGCCCAGAATGCACTGCTCCTAGGTTATTTCTTGGCTAACTCAACATCCTCTAAAACTTTGTATGGATGTCACCAACAAAACTCAATTTATAATCACAATTTATAATCATAAACTCCCCCCTCTATCTTTGTAGCACCTGTGTATTGACAGCGGCATAATCATTTGTTCACTAAATAAGGAATTAAATGAATGCACACACCAGATTTTCACTGTCTTTTACTTCCAATCAGTGACATTGACCTTCCCATGAAAAGAAAATGGTAAATATATAAGACGTAAAGCTTAATGTATTCATTCAATATGAAAATTAATTACCCTAAGGGACTGAAAAAATCACTACCTAAGCTAGTAATTTTGTTTAGGGTGACTTCAAGGCATAGAAAAACTTCTGAATCACCAACCTTAGATTTATCCAGTCAAAGAACATAATGTCGTTAATTGCTCCAAAACTTTGATCCATGGAACAAGATATCCTAGAGATTAGCAGCACAATCCTATTCTGTAGTTCATATTGACAATAGGGTTATGATCTTAGTATTGGATCTCAGGATATCCTAATTGTGTAGCAGCTGTTTAAGGTTTGTTGTTACAAATTAAGTTGTAGGAGATCTGAGTTCAGGCTTGAGCAAACAGTTTCTACAGTCATTCAAGTATGAAAAAACAAAAGACTTAAGGCCTACTTTACAAAAACACCATAAATTGAATAGATGCAATCATCCAAATTTCGTAAATAAATATAAAGCCCTGCCCAAGAATAAGGCTTATTATGGCGACAGAGCCAGGTAATTGCATATAAGTTAAACGGTGATTCCCCAGAGCTTCAGCTCCAACTCCATATCTTAAGAGGTATGTGTGTGTGTGTGTGTATATATATATATATATATATATATATATATATATATATTTTTTTTTTTTTTGGCAGTAAGCGGGCCTCTCACTGTTGTGGCCTCTCCCGTTGCGGAGCACAGGCTCTGGACGCGCAGCCTCAGCGCCCATGGCTTACGGGCCCAGCCGCTCCGCGGCATGTGGGATCTTCCCGTACTGGGGCACAAACCCGTGTCCCCTGCATTGGCAGGCGGACTCCCAACCACTACGCCACCAGGGAAGCCATAAATAACTACTTTGACCTCTAACTTCATTAGAACAATTAGTCATTAACTGCGCCTATTCTGTCTCTTACTTTAGCGTTAACAATTTGAACACAAATCCCAGCACTACACCATTTGATAGACATAAAATCAGGATTATTTTTCCTTCTATTTGTATTAACTCTGGTGGCTAGTAGTGTCCTATGATCCGGAGTAAGCCTCAGATTCAAAATGTGCTTTTTTGGAAGTCCTGTAAGCAGTAGTACCAACAGTTTCATAGGAAGTTACACTAGCAATCGTTTTATTATCAATTTACTAATTAACAGGTGGTCATTCATGCTTTCCACACTCATTTATCATGACTCATGGCATGTTACCCTAATAGGATTTACTTCAGCCCTGGGAGAAATGTGCGTCTGATCTCTTTTGCCTTGTGCTATTTTTCAATAGTGCAGATCCCTTTTAACCTACTACATGATTTACTTCTTTAGTATATACATTGTTTACAGTCTGCTTCCCCAGCCACTAGATTATAACCTGTATGAAGGTGAGAATTTCTATCAGGTGTTATTTTTTTGTTTTGTTTTGCTTTCGTTTTTTGTTCACTAAAGTATCCCCATTGCTTAAAATAATGCCTGACACATGCCAGGCACTGACTATATATTATTCAATAAATATCTTTTCTGAAACTTTTTTATCCTCTCTGGTAAGAGATAGTGAAATTCTCCTTTGTTCTCAGAACATACTTATCATGCTATATTGTAAGTATTTGTTTGTGTGTTGACATTCTCGGTATATCATGCAGTTTTTGAAAACAGGATTTCTTTTCTTTTCTTTTCTTTTCTTTTTTTTTTGCGGTACGCGGGCCTCTCACTGTTGTGGCCTCTCCCGTTGCGGAGCACAGGCTCCAGACGCGCAGGCTCAGCGGCCATAGCTCACGGGCCCGGCCGCTCCGTGGCATGTGGGATCTTCCCGGACCAAGGCACGAACCCGTGTCCCCTGCATCAGCAGGCGGACTCTCAACCACTGCGCCACCAGGGAAGCCCAAAAACAGGATTTCTTTTTATTAATCTTTGTTTTCAAATAAATATTTTCTGAGAGAAAGAATAGATGAATAAATAAAATCTTGAAGCATTGAATTACTTGGCTTCTAAATTAAAGGTCAGAATTAAAATTTGCTGTGTCTTTTGGCTCCTTGAATAGTAAAATGCTTAATCAGTAGCAGAACTTTTTCAGAAAAATAGCTTTCAAATGGGTCTCTGTATTTATCCTTATGAAACTCTAGGTTGGCTTATGGTATTTTGAGTTGGGAAGTTAATTTTATTTATCAAGTGCTTTGGAGCACCTACTCTGGGCAAGGCCACAAGGAGGATTGGGATCTGGGATGGCTCACCCACTCTGCCCAGCTTGAGCCCACATAGGTGGTGAATGGAGAAGCATCATTTTCTAGGGAGTTACTTGTTTCCAAGAACTAGATTAAATTCTGGGAAACCGGAATATATTTTTAAATGACCCTGAGAATTTGTTTGATAAATTAATACTGGCATTTTCCTCCTCTAAAATGTCAGCAGTATCGCTTGAAGCTGAGTTACTGTTTGAGTGTAAAAGCCCTCTACCATCTCCTTGTCAACTACCTTTCCAGAGTGAAAAAGTAGTAAGAAAATCTTGATATTTATTATAATTGGAACTACTTGTACTCTTCTTGAGAAAAGGAGAGAAATAATCCAAGAAATTATCATTTTCCAAGGAACAGAAGACATTGATTGCATTTCATAAATTAAAATCACAGAGACTACCAAAGTCTTTATTGGGGTTATTTTTGCATAACCCATATTACAGTCACCCAACTGTCCTTGATTTTGAGTACTCTCACAGTTAACAGTGCACAGCTAATCATAAAATAGAATGGACAGCCCTTTAATGATTTGCTAATAGATCATGTTACAAACCAAGGGATCATGTAACAGACCAAAGGAATAATGCCTGGGTAAATTAAAAATGCTTCCCTGAATTCATCTGGTAGTGTCTGTATACTGCAGAGTTTCTTCCTTGAACACAGGAACAGCACCAGTACATATGGTTATTGTCTTAGTCAGCTCGGGGTGTGATCACAAAATGCTGTTGTCTTGGTGGTTTAAACAACAGTTATTAATTTCTCATAGTTCTGGAGGCTGGGAAGTCTACAGTCAAGGTGCTGGCAGAGTCTGTTCTTGGTGAAGACTCTCTTCCTGGTTTGTAGACAGCTGCCTTCTCCTTTTGTCCTTAGATGGCTTTCCCTGGGTGTATATTCTTCTTATATGGGCACTAATCTCATGAGGGTCCCACCCTTATGACCCCATCTAAACCTAATTACCTTCCAAAGACCCACCTCTAAATAACATCACATTGGGGGTTAGTGCTTCAGCATATGAATTTTGGGAGGGATGCAATCATTCAGTCTGTTAATTATGTAGACTGTGTAGTACACAAGCCTAACAGGATATAAGAGTCAGCAAACTATAGCCTGCTACCTATTATAGTAAGTGAAGTTTTGTTGAAACAAAGACATACTTATTTGTTAACGTATTATCTGTGGTTGCTCTTACACTTCAATAGCAGAAATGAGTACTTGTGGCAGAGACTGTATGGCCCACAAAGCCTAAAAGATTGACTGTGTGGTCTTTTGAGGAAAAGTGTACCAATCCCTACTCTAGTTTACACAATTATCTGAGACAGTCCTATGAGGATACTGGTAATTCTGTTACTCTAGATCAGTGCTTCTCAAAATTAACCTCATAAGGGTCACCTGGAGAGCTTGTGAAAACAGGTTCCTGGGCCCCATCCCCAGATATTTTGATTCAGTAATTTGGGGGTGGGGGCCAGGGATTTGCATTTCTAACAAGGGTCAAGGTGATGCTAACACTGCTTGTCCAGAGTCCACACTTTGAGTAATGCTGTTCTAGAAAATCATTATCAAGAAAACTGATACTCTTCAGTGTTTGCTCATTTGGAAAAATTATTGTTTCTCAAAATATTAAAATGTGTTGAAGGATTGAAATATTTAAGGTAAATACTGTAATTCTATAATAAGCTTCAAATGATTTTCATAGGAGCAAGGTACAGTGCTTTACATACATTGTTTGATTTAATTTAATTCTCAAAATTTTGATTTATTTCTAACAATATTTCAATCAGGTAAGTTTTATGATTTACATTTTATGTGAATAAACTGAGGCTCATAGCACTGAAGAAACTTGTTTAAAGCCATACATCAGAAAGTAGAGAAAACTGGATTTAAAGCAAGGCCTTTTCACTCCAAATTCCATACTTTTAATCCCTCTTTTATATTGAAAATCTAAACCATGATTCTTGGGCATCTGACAAATTTAGCTTAAAAAATATATTTCTGGCAATTTCAGTCTAGAAACTAATGGAGCAGGTAAAAAACAATAAGTATTTCATCCAAACAACTTTACATTTCTTTTTATTTTCTCTATATCAGATAACTAGTTTGTTACTCTTTATGAAATGTACTAATTTTTTTGTTTTTGGGAGTGGGGCAGTGAAAGGAATTTGTAGAAATACAAAGACCAACAAAAGTATCTAAACTAGTTTGAATGATATGGTCAGGTTACCTTTGCTGCACCGTCAGTGTCAAACTAAAGTCTGTCTCTCCAAGTTGACTGACTCTGCCTCCAGTCCCCTTCTGTTCAGCGTATTTATTAGATGAACATACACATATGCACACACCTTGAGGAGTTACATTTGGCAGGAATGTTTTTAAGCACTTAGCAAAGTTTATTTCATTTGATACTGACAATAACACTGTATGACAGGTTTAACACCCTTCTCATTTTATAGATGAGGGAGCTGAGGCACAGATAGGACATGTGTTTTGTCCAAGACCGTGCTGCAAGGAGATGGAAATACTAGGGCTTGAGTCTAAAAGCCTGTTCATTTGAACCCAGCACTTAATGATGTTGGCAGATGTCAAGATGTTAGGAGAGGCAGTTAAAAATAGTAAATGTCAGATTTACTGGAGTCTTTCATATTTCTAAATCTAGTCCAAGACTACTGAATTATCTCCTTTGTGAGACAGGATTTTAAGTTGGAAAGGATTTTAAGTTGAATCCTTGCATGCATGCTATCTCCGATTTTGCGTTATAACGATGTCTACCAAGCTCTCAAGACTCCTGTGCGGAACTTCTCCAATGACTTATCTGGCTATTTTGTATAAAGTTTTCTAATAGCTTTTGTGATGTGTGACTTTTCTTGTGGTTTGCCGTATTTGTGGAATGATACTTATCTGCTAAGTAAAATACCCTATTGTTGGTCCTAACAGCAAACTGGGTATCTAATGGATCCAGTGTAAGTGAAGCCCATAAAATTCTCAGTAAATATTTTACTGGTTAAGAATTGTATGCATCGATATTTACATGATAGTAGGTAGTGGTTTTAAAAGCCTCTTTCAATGTGCAAATGAGTGATGCAGTCTTAAATTACCTGAGTGCTTGCATTTTGTACATTGTCACTTGGTTAGCAAATAGAAACTGTAGATAAAGAAGTTTTATATATTTAAAATGGCAGAAATAAACTGAGCTGAGTAGATTTTCCTTTTAAAATCTCTAGGCTTTACTAATTACTATTATTAAAAATTTACATGGTACCTTGTATTTGCAAATACTTTATAGGCAGCAGTTAACTATTTACCTGGGATAATTGTTGCTGTTATTTTCACCATTTTATATGTTGGTAAAGCTAACAAAAATTAAATCTTCTTGCAGGGTGTGTGTGTGTGTGTGTGTGTGTGTGTGTGTGTGTGTGTGTGTGTGAGAGAGAGAGAGAGAGAGAGAGAGAGAGAGAGAGAGAGAGTTTTAAGGACATGGCAAATTCCTGATGAAACTAGTATTATAATGAGACTTTCTGACTCCTCAAATCACTGTGGCTTTCCTGGTAATTCAGTTGAAATGATAGTAATTTGATCAATAAACAACTTCAAATTTCAATGGAATGTGTTGCTGGAACCGTTGCAGTTCTTGCATGTATTCAACATTTGAGGGTATATCCATTTCATCCAGGTCTTCAGCCCTTGGGGGAAGATGTTATCTAACTAAATGTCATCTATGGCTAACCCCCTCATTGGCAATGGAATAGTGTGACTGGCATACCTTTTTAAGATTTTTATTAAACAGATACTTATTAATTCCCTATTTGGTTTCTGGCATTGCTTAAGGGACAAAGGACAAAAATTTAAAGGCCAGAGGAGCCATTTCATTCTAGGGATACAGATTCATAAACAACTACAGTTAAAGATGGTGAACTGATTCATAGTGATGAGTACGTCTGACAAATAAAAAGTTGCTGTAGGAAGGTAAGCAACGGAATGATGCTTTCTAAACCACAGAAACAGAGTTTGTATTTGATAGATATGTGTATAATGCTTACTATTTTTTTTTTTTTTTGTGGTACGTGGGCCTCTCACTGTCGTGGCCTCTCCCGTTGCGGAGCACAGGCTCCGGACGTGCAGGCTCAGCGGCCATGGCTCACGGGCCTAGGTGCTCCGCGGTATGTGGGATCTTCCCGGACTGGGGCACGAACCCGTGTCCCCTGCATCGGCAGGTGGAGTCTCAACCACTGCGCCACCAGGGAAGCCCTCAGTGTCCTCTTGATTCTACACAAGAAAAGCAGCAGCTCAGGTGTGATGCTGAATGGCAGCCTGTGCTCAGAATCAGTGTTGGGAAATGATAGAGTGACAGAGGCATCTTGGGTCTGTAGATTTTTGCAGTGGGCAGATATGGCCTGAATGTAGATTTCCTGAGTTCTAAAAGAGGAGACAGAAATGAAGTACATATACACACAACACACAGAGACACACACAGACACTCACAACATAAATACATATCTTGAATCTTGATTTTCTTTATTTAGCAATAACTTAAGAAAACAAACAGAAACAACAATAAACCCACTGTTATCAGCAATACCATTATGACCAATATAAACATGACTTCAGGCTGAACTTCAAAATCTAGACCATGTCACAGTAAGAGTGAAATCAAGGAAGTGAATTTGGGGGCACACACCAGGCCCCCGAGATTGAAGTGAATGGAATGCCTCTGCTTTCTCTTTTGCCAGGAGCCCCTGACTAATGACTCAGCCCTCAGGGTTTGAAAAGTCAGATATCTTCCTCTTCCTCTCAGTGTCAGTCTACCACAATGGGCTAGTCTGTGGCAAGAAAACAATCCCGAATTGGCACTTTGAACAAAGGCTTATTTCTTGTTAAGCCGTTTGTGGCTCGTTGGCTAGATTATGGAGCAGCAACCATGTCAAATATTGCGGGTCACGGTCATGGGGAGAGACAGCTGAAGAGGGCCTTTCTCCTCAGTTGAGTGTTCTGGCATTTACTTGGTCCAAACTAGACACACAGCACTTTCTAGCTACAAAAAAAAAAAACAAAAAACACAAAACCAGAAGCAAACCAACCCAGGGGAAAGGGAATTCTTGTATAGAGAAGGGGAAAACATAGACATATTTGGGTAAGAACTCAATTACTATTAGATTTTCCATTAAATATTTAAAAGACAGGCTACTCCTGATCAATTAACAAGCCAAACACATTTATTGAATATTGATTATGTTACGGTTTTCATTTTGATTGCCTAGGTTAAGCTTAAAGAAAGTCACGTGCAGTTTCTACCTCCCTTTAGTTAAATATGGTCTATAATTACTCTAGTAGCAGTTAATCTATCCTAATGCTTGCAGTGGGTGTGAGAGGAACTTTTTTACAGTGCTACTTGTTTGCCCTCTTTTCGCCCCTAAAAGTTGGTACTATCAGAATCACAATATATTCATTACTGTAAGAGGCATCACCTCTAAAAGAGAAATGAGAAAAGGCCAATATTAACTAGATAAGAAGGTATTTAACATCAGAAATTACACTCAAAAAGGGCTTTGAAAGCATTTACTGCCATCTGTAAAGGACTTCTTATTAGGTATTTATCGAAACATATTATTTGTATACAAAATAGTTATGTTTATTTAATGACATAGGGTCAAAGAAAATGATACCATAATCAGACCATACTAGTGGTGTGAACCACATAAAATGATAGACACATACAAAAAAGTAGGAAGACACATACAAAAAAGTACACATACAAAGTAAAAGAGAGGTGGTTGTGCAATGCTGTGTAGACCCAGAGATGGAATAGTAGCAAGAAATTAAAGCTTTTGCCTGATACAGCAACAGTGAAGTAAGCTCTTGGTGTATGTAATATTAAGAAAAACTCCTTTAAACATGTAATCCATGTCTGTATGGCAAAGGCAAACAAGGTCGTAAAAATTTGAAATGTACTCAGTGTTCAGCTGACAAGACAATTTTACTTATCATTTAAGTCTTATTCCAGATGTCATCTGTAGGACACCTTGGCTGGAAGCCTTCAGTAAAATTTCTTAATTTTCTGTTCCTTAGAGTAAATATTTTCTCTTTTTTCAGTATTGCCCCAGCACTTTTTTTTTTTTTTTTTTGCGGTACACGGGCCTCCCACTGTTGTGGCCTCTCCCGTTGTGGAGCACAGGCTCCGGACGCACAGGCTCAGCGGCCATGGCTCATGGGCCCAGCCGCTCTGCGGCATGTGGAATCTTCCCGGACCAGGGCACGAACCCGTGTCCCCTGCATCGGCAGGCGGACTCTCAACCACTGCGCCACCACGGAAGCCCTGCCCCAGCACTTGTTTATGTTTCTTCCAGAGCACCTGTCAAATCTAACTTGGGTTGTGGTTATTTGTGGTTATTTGTGCCTGTATCTCCTGAAAAAACGTACCTGATTTGTTGTGGGGATTACCCACATTGACTATCATATTACGTGCTCTAAATAACTGTTAGGAATGCAGCTGAGTGTCTATATAATCTCCTCCTCCACCAGGGGAAACACATTGTTTTAGTACTCTGAAATGGTAAATATGAATTATATTTTATTTAGTTCTAAGTTCATCAGCTTACACATATGATGGAAATATAGCAATGAGTATAATTGACAGGAATTTACCTAAGTACCACACATAACCTATTCATGAATAAATTCTAAATACAGAGGGAACAGCTTCTTCAAAAGTGTTAGCCTTTCCCAGTGAAATAGACCCTATGGAGTAATAAAGCATAGTTAGCACTTGAAAGTAGAGAAGATATTTGAAGTCATTTATTTTTCCCAGGAACTAAAGTGCTTTAATACATTTCTGATTCTTTAACAGACTGGTTAAAAAGAGTTTCTGTAGCAGAAGAAAAATCTGATCTTCAGGTTATACATTTTGTTTACTTTAAAAATACAGTGGGTTGGCTAAAAAGTGCCTTTAGTTTTTAAGTAAAAATAAAAGCCACATTTTTCATTTTCACCAAGAACTTTATTGAACAACGTATTCACCCGTTTGTTCCACTACCTTCTGCCATTTTCCAGGCAACTTCGTAATTCCATCTTCCCAAAACTTTTTATCTTTTTGAGCAAAGAACTGTTCCAGGTGCCTTTTACAGTCTTCCAGGGAATTGAAATTTTTTTCCATTAAGAGAATTTTGTAAAGACCTCAATAAGTGGAAATCTGAATGTGCAGTGTCTGGCGAATACAACGGATGAATCAGAACTTCCCAGCCAAGCTGTAACAGTTTTTGCCTGGTCATCACAGAAACGTGTAGTCTTCCGTTATCCTGATGGAAGATTATGCATTTTCTGTTGACAGATTCTGGACTCGTCAAGTGCTGCTTTCATTTGGTCTAATTGGGAGCAGTACTTGTTGGAATAAATCGTTTGGTTTTCCAGAAGGAGCTCATAATAGAGAACTCCCTTCCAATCCCACCATGTATACAACATCACCTTCTTTGGATGAAGCCTGGCCTTTGGTGTGGTTGGTGGTGGTTCATTTCACTCACCCCACGATCTCTTCCATTCCACATTATTGTACAGTATCCACTTTAAATTGACCATCACAATTTGTTTTAAAAACAGAACGTTTTCATTATGTTTAAGTAGAGAATCGCACACAGAAACACGGTCAAGAAATTTTTTTCCGCTTAACTTAGGTTGAACCCAAACATCAAAGCGATTCACATAACGAAGCTGGTGCAAATTATTTTCAGTGCTTGATTTGGATATTTTGAGTATGTCGGCTATCTCCCGGATGGTTTAACGTTGATTGTTCTCAACTAATGTCTTGATTTGATCGCTATCAATTTCAACTGGTCTACCCGACCGTGGAGCATCATCCGGGGAAAAATCTCCATCACTAAACTTCGCAAACCACTTTTGACATGTTCAATCAGTCACAGCACGTTCTCCACACATTGCACAAATCTTTTTTTGCGTTTCAGTTGCGTTTTACCTTTCTTGAAGTAATAAAGCATGATATGCCAAAAATGTTGCTTTATTCTTCCATCTTCAATATTAAAATGGCTACACAAAAATTCACCACTTTGTCTTTTTCTTTCAATGCATGCTGATATGACAGCTGTCACATGCAATCTAACAAAATTGTTTCGAATGACGTTGAAGACAACTAAGAGCTACTAGAGCCATCTTACGGAAAAAACCGAATGAACCTTTTATGTATACATAAAATACATATATTATGTATAATATATGTATTCTACATGATTATCAAGAAGCTTAATTGTAAGAATCCCTTTTCTGCTATGGAATAATGGATATTCAGTAAGAGTCAATGGGCATGAGGAGAAACTACCTATTTAATTATGTTCCACAATGAGTCATCACTTAAGAACCCATTAGTTTGACATTTGTGTTCTTGGTTTTCATAATCCAGAGAAATTAAAAGTTTTCATTTTGGTGGTATTTATGACTGTTTATTATAAGTGTTATTTTAATCAAAGTAGTATGTGCCAATCATTAAAAATTAAATTCTCCCGAAGTATAGGAAATGCTACTAATATACAACCAAGTAGAAGAAATGGAGTTTTCAATCTCTTTCAGTTGTTTCTACTGGAATAATATAATAACATGCCTAGTTCAAAGTTGCCTTTATAAAAAATGATACATATGATTATATATAATTTCTATTGACTTCATATTTTCATAAATGGGATTTTTCTTTATATTCTATCTCTACCCTCCCTCCTCCAACTTCAGATAAATTGTATCATAATGTTGAGGTCAGTTAAATGTTCATGTTTAATTTATTATGTTACCTATATCTTGCTCACTACAAAGTGAGTAGCATACAATAATCACTTTATGTATTTTTTCTTTTTCTGAGACTTAGCAATTGCCTTTTTTTTCTATCTACATTACCAAACGTAATATTCAACCTGTTGAACACATCACAATGTGATTTTCCAAATTCTTGAATATATAGGAAAATCAATTAACTGATTAACTTTCTTGATTGGATTCTTCCTTTCCAGAGTACTCTGTGCGCCTGCTCCAAGGTAAACAACTCTCTGAGCCTATTGCCCACTTTTGTACTGGAAATCTTCTTCATTGACACTTTTCTTCTGTGTTGAATCCCCTCTTTCCTTGGTTCCATATGATCTTTTCTGTTGCATGATCATTCTTCTTGAGCAAATCCTTAATAGCTCCTAAGAAAAAAGTGAAACAAGAGTATTTCTTTTCATTTCAACTTTTAAAATGTCTTCATACTTAACTGATAGTTGGACTCTTCAACCAAGTTCAAAATACCTTTTCTTCAGTTTTTTAGAGACATTTCATTTTTATCTTAAATATTCCAAAATTACTGATAAGTCCAATGCCATTGTGAGTCCTGATCTTTTGTTTTTCTTTTACTTTATAGACATTCTGGGATTTTTATTTCTTTGTGGTGAATTGCCTTGAGTAAATTACCATTCATTCATTGTGTGAAGGACTTGATTAGAATTTCTAATCCAGAAAATTTTAAGTGTAGGAAGAAATTGTGTGTGTATGTGTGTAACAAATATATCTTACCGTTAGGAAAAGGTCCATAATTATATGTATAATTTAGAGCAAAGTAATAATAAAAGTAACAAATATCATCTGCTTATAGGAAGAAATCATTTTCCATAGTTTAGAAGTATCTGAGTACTTTAATTTAGTCACATACCTCTTATTCCACCAGAGTAACTATTATCCTAATCTTTGTGCTGATTATACCCTGGTATTTCTTTGTAAGTTCACTGTCCTTGTATATGTCAATAAACAATATATTGTTTAGTTTTGAAAAGATGGATACTAAGCACAAACCTAGATGTGTTAAGAAGGGCAATGATAGTAGTATTAATTGAAGGGTAGCAGGAAAAGATAAGTTAGATGAGCAGAGCCCCTGTGTCTTGGTGGCATTGCCTTGAAAATGTTTTAAAAGCCTTCCCTGTAGAAGCCAGTGAGCAGAGCAAGGACAGGAGTCCAGACTAAGTTGCAAATAATTCATGACTTTCAGGTCACCTGCTCAGGTATAGTGCATCGGCAGCTTCCAGAAGTAAGTCGAAACAGAACACCTCTGTGGAGTAAAGATGAATGTTTTGAGCTCTTCCAGAAGACAGGTCATAGAGGGAAGAGGAGAAATTCATTTGCATGTGGTCAAGACAAGCCAAATGTAGATAAGACTCTGGACCCAACTAACCAGGATATTCTCAGCTCAGGCTAAAAATGATTTAATGGCAACTTTCCCTGTGTGTTTCTTTTGAGTCCATCCACGTGATTTTTCTTAGTTTACTCACTCATGCTGTTAGAACCTGGTCTCCTGGAGCATCTTGAGAAAGAGTACATGGGAGGCAAATTTTGAGACCTGACTGGTCTACTTACTTGCCTGATAATTTCAGTAGATGGGAATTAGTTTTCCTTTAGCATGATGAAGGTATTGCTTCCATCTTTATTGTTTAGAAGTCTGAAGACATTCTGCTCTTGATTCTTTGTATATGACTTGTTCCCCTCCACCCTTATTACTTCAGTGATATATAATTTCCTGATTATGAGCATGGGTGTTGGTTTGTTCACATCCATTGTTCTATGTGCACTGTAGGCCTATTCAATTTGGTAACATTGTTTTTTATGTCCTGGGACTTTTAAAAAAGATTTTAGTGATGGTTTTCTTCCATTTTTTCAATTCTTTCTTTCTGGAATTCTATTATTTTCAATTTGGATATCCAGGAATGGTACTCCAATTTACTTATATTTTCTATGATCATTTAATCTCTCTCTCTTTCTCTATTTTATTCTTCATATGAAATCCCCTTATTTAGTTTTTCTGGGTTTTTTTGTTTGTTTTTTCTTCCAGTTTTATTGAGATATAATTGACATATATAGTACTGTATAAGTGTAAAGTGTACAGCATAATGATTTAACTTATATACGTGATGTAATTATTGCCACAGTAAGTCTAGTGAACACCCATCATGTCATATAGATACAAAATAAAAGAAAAAGAAAAAATACTTTCCTTGTGATGACAACTCCCAGGATCCACTTTCTTAACAACTTTCTTATATATAACATACATCAGTTTTAATTATATTTATCATGTTGTACATTACATCCCTAGTACTTATTTATCTTATTACTGAACGTTTGTAGCTTTTTGCTGCTACATTCAGAGTATGTTTTTTTAAGGGAAAAAGTGCAATTTTGCTCTATCAAAGAATGACTGCTTTTTCCATATGAGAAAGAGGACAAGAGTGAGACAAAAATTGAATGGATATAAGAAAAAAATATATAGGAACTGGGGGGAAGGAATCATGGAAAAGAAATCTTTTTTTTTTTTTTGAGGTTGAAAACTATATACGTATATTTTGGAGGGGGTTCACATTTTTATTTTTTTATCTTTAATTTTTTTAACATCATTATTGGAGTATAATTGCTTTACAATGTTGTGTTAGTTTCTGCTGTATAACAAAGTGAATCAGCTATACATATACATGTATCCCCTCACTCTTGCATCTCACTCCCACCCTCCCTATCCCATCCCTTTAGATGGACACAAAGCACCGAGCTGATCTCCCAGTGCTATGCGGCTGCTTCGCACTAGCTATCTATTTTACATTTTGTAGTGTATATATGTCAATGCCACTCTCTCACTTCCGCCCAGCTTACCCTACCCCCTCCCAGTGTCCTCAAGTCCATTCTGTTTGTCTGTGTCTTTATTCCTGTCCTGTCCCTAGGTTCTTCAGAATGATCTTTTTTTTTTTTTAGATTTCATATATATGTGTTAGCATACGGTATTTGTTTTTCTCTTTCTGACTTACTTCACTGTGTATGACAGATTCTAGGTCCATCCACCTCACTACGAATAACTCAATTTTGGTTTTTTTATGGCTGAGTAATATTCCACTGAATATATGTACCACATCTTCTTTATCCATTCATCTGCCGTTCGATACTTAGGTTGCTTCCATGTCCTGGCTCTTGTAAATAGAGCTGCAATGAACATTGTGGTACACGACTGATTTTGAATTATGGTTTCCTCAGGGTATATGCCCAGTAGTGGGATTGCTGGGTCGTATGGTAGTTCTATTTTTAGTCTTTTAAGGAACCTCCATACTGTCTTCCATAGTGGCTTTATCAACTTACATTCCCACCAAGAGTGCAAGAGCATTCCCTTTTCTCCACACCCTCTCCAGCATTTATTGTTTGCAGAGTTTTTGATGATGGCCATTCTAACCAGTGTAAGGTGATACCTCATTGTAGTTTTGATTTTCATTTCTCTAATGAGTAGTGATGTTGAACATCCTTTCATGTGTTGTTGGCAATCTGTATATCTTCTTTGGAGAAATGTCTGTTTAGGTCTTCTGCCCATTTTTGGATTGAGTTTTTGTTTTTATGTTATTGAGCTGCATGAGCTGCTTGTATATTTTGGAGATTAAGCTTTTGTTAGTTGCTTCGTTTGCAAATATTTTCTCTCATTCTAAGGGTTGTCTTTTTGTCTTGTTTACGGTTTCCTTTGCTGTGCAAAAGCTTCTAAGTTTCATAGGTCCCATTTGTTTATTTTTGTTTTTATTTCCATTTCTCTAGGAGGTGGGTCAAAAAGGACCTTGCTGTGATTTATGTCATAGAGTGTTCTGCCTATGTTTTCCTCTAAGAGTTTTATAGTGTCTGGCCTTACACTTAAGTCTTTAATCCATTTTGAGTTTATTTTTGTGTATGGTGTGAGGGAGTGCTCTAATTTCATTCTTTTACATGTAGCTGTCCAGTTTTCCCAGCACTACTTATTGAAGAGGCTGTGTTTTTTTGTTTGTTTGTTTTTGTTTTTGTCTTTTGCGGTACACTGGCCTCTCACTGTTGCGGCCTCTCCTGTTGCGGAGCACAGGCTCCGGACGCACAGGCTCAGCGGCCATGGCTCACGGGCCCAGCCGCTCTGCGCCACATGGGCTCTTCCCGGGATCTTCCCAGACTGGGGCACAAACCCGCGTCCCCTGCATCAGCAGGCAGACTCTCAACCACTGTGCCACCAGGGAAGCCCAAGGCTATCTTTTCTCCGTTGTATATTCTTTCAGCCATATAAAAGATAAAGTGACCATATGTGCGTGGGTTTAACTCTGCGCTTTCTATCCTGTTCCATTTGTCTATATTTCTGTATTTTTGCCAGTACCATTTTGTCTTGTTTATTGTAGTGTAGTAGTATAATCTGAAGTCAGGGAGCCTGATTCCTCCAGCTCTGTTTTTCTTTCTCAAAATTGCTTTGGCGGGCTTCCCTGGTGGAGCAGTGGTTGAGAGTCTGCGTGCCCATGCAGGGGACACAGATTCGTGCCCCGGTCTGGGAAGATCCCACATGCCGTGGAGCGACTAGGCCCGTGAGCCATGGCCACTGAGCCTGCGCATCTGGAACCTGTGCTCTGCAACAGGAGAGGCCACGACAGTGAGAGGCCTGTGTACCGAAAAAAAAAAAAAGTTAAAAAACAATTGCTTTGGCTATTCGGGGTTTTTTGTTTCCATAGAAATCGTGAATTTTTTTCTTCTATTTCTCTGAAGAATGCCATTGGTAGTTTGATGAGGATTGCACTGAATCTGTAGATTACTTTGGGTAGTATAGTCTTATTCACAATGTTTATTCTTCCAATCCAAGAACATGGTATATCTCTCCATCTGTTTGTATCATCTTTAATTTCTTTCATCAGTGTCTTATAGTTTTCTGCATACAGGTCTTTTGTCTCCTTAGGTAGGTTTTTTCCTCAGTATTTTATTCTTTTTCTTGCAGTAATAAAGAGAAGTGTTTTCTTAATTTCTCTTTCAGGTTTTTCATTATTAATGTATTGGAATGCAAGAGATTTCTGTGCATTAATTTTGTATCCTGCTACTTTACCAAATTCATTGATTAGCTCTAGTAGTTTTCTTGTAGCATCTTTAGGATTCTCTATATATAGTATCAATTCATCTGCAAACAATGACAGTTTTACTTCTTCTTTTCTAATTTGTATTCCTTTTATTTCTTTTTCTTCTCTGATTGCTGTGGCTAAAAGTTCCAAAACTATGTTGAATAATAATGGTGAGAGTGGGCAACCGTGTCTTGTTCCTGATCTTAGTGGAAAAATGATTTCAGTTTTTCACCATTGAGAACAATGTTGGCTGTGGGTTTGTCATATATGGCCTTTATTACGTTGAGGAAAGTTCCCTCTATGCCTACTTTCTGTAGTGTTTTTATCATAAATGGGTGTTGAATTTTGTCAAAAGCTTTTTCTGCATCTATTGAGATGATCATATGGTTTTTATCCTTCAATTTGTTAATGTGGTGTATCAAACTGATTGATTTACGTATATTGGAGAATCCTTGCATTCCTGAGATGAACCCCACTTGCTCATGGTGTATGACCATTTTAATGTGCTGTTGGATTCTGTTTGCTAGTATTTTGTTGAGGATTTTTTCATCTATGTTCATCAGTGATATTGGCCTGTATTTTTCTTTTTTTGTGACATGTTTGGATGGTTGGTATCACAGTGATGGTGGCCTCATAGAATGAGTTTGCGAGTGTTCCTCCCTCTGTTATATTTTGGAAGAGTCTGAGGAGGATAGGTGTTAGCTCTTCTCTAAATGTTTGATAGAATTTACCTGTGAAGCCAACTGGTCCTGGGCTCTTGTTTTTGAAGATTGTTAATCACAGTTTCAGTTTTAGTGCTTGTGATTGGTCTGTTTATAATATCTATTTCTTCGTGGTTCAGTCTCAGAATGTTGTGCTTTTCTAAGATCTTGTCCATTTCTTCCAGACTGTCCATTTTATTGGCATATAGTTGCTTGTAGTAATCTCTCATGATCCTTTGTATTTCTGCTGTGTCAGTTGTTACTTCTCCTTTTTCATTTCTTATTTTTAAAATTAATTATTTAATTAATTAATTTAGTTTTGGGTGCATCGCGTCTTCGTTGCTGTGTGTGGGCTTTTCTATAGTTGCGACAAATGGGGGCTACTCTTCATTGCAGTGTGCAGGCTTCTGATTGCAGTGCGCGGGCTTCTCATTGTGGTGTGCAAGCTGCTCATTGCAGTGGCTTCTCTTGTTGCAGAGAATGGGCTCTAGGTGCACGGGCTTCCATAGTTCTGGCACACGCTCTCAGTAGTTGTGGCTTGCGGGCTCTATAGTGAAGGCTTATTAGCTGTAGCACACAGGCTTAGCTGCTCCGTGGCATGTGGGATCTTCCCGGACCAGTGCTCGAACCCATGTCTCCTGCATTGGCAGGCGGATTTTTAACCACTGCACCACCAGGGAAGCTCTCCTTTTTCATTTCTAATTCTGTTGATTTGAGTCTTTTCCCTTTTTTTCTTGATGAGTCTGGCTAATGTTTTATCAATTTTGTTTATCTTCTCAAAGAACCAGCTTTTATTTATTTATTTTTTGAATTTTATTTTATTCATTATTTTATATAGTAGGTTCTTATTAGTTATCCATCTTTACGTATCATTGTATATATGTGAATCCCAATCTCCCAATTCATCACCCCCCCCACATTCCCCCCTTGGTGTCCATACATTTGTTCTCTACATCTGTGTCCCCACCTCTGCCCTGCAAACCAGTCAAAGAACCAGCTTTTAGTTTTATTGATCTTTGCTATTGTTTCCTTCATTTCTTTATCATTTATTTCTGATCTGATTTTTATGATTTCTTTCCTTCTGCTGACTTTTGAGGTTTTTTGTTCTTCTTTCTCTAATTCCTTTAGTTGTAAGATTCGGTTGTTTGTTTCAGATTTTTCTTGTTTCTTAAGGTAGGATTGTGTTGCTATAAACTTCCCTCTTAGAACTGCTTTTGATGCATCCCTTAGGTTTTGGGTCATTGTGTTTTCATTGTCATTTGTTTCTAGGTATTTATTGATTTCCTCTTTGATTTCTTCAGCGATCTCTTTGTTATTTAGTAACGTATTGTTTAGCCTCCATGTGTTTGTATTTTTTTCCCTGTAATTGATATCTAGTCTAATAGTTTTGTGGTTAGAAAAGATACTTGATTTGATTTCAGTTTTCTTTAATTTGCCAAGGCTTGATTTGTGACCCAAGATATGATCTATCCTGGAGAATGTTCCATGAACACTTGAGAAGAATGTGTAATTTGTTGATTTTGGATGGAATGTCCTATAAATATCAATTAAGTCCATCTTGTTTAATGTGTCGTTTAAAGCTTCTGTTTCCTTATTTATTTTCATTTTGGATGATTTGTCCATTGGTGAAAATGAGGTGTTAAAGTCCCCTACTACGATTGTGTTACTGTCGGTTTCCCCTTTTATGGCTGTTAGCATTTGCCTTATGTATTGAGGTGCTCCTGTGTGGGGTGCATAAATATTTACAATTGTTATATCTTCTTCTTGGATTGATCCCTTGATCATTATGTAGTGACCTTCTTTGTCTCTCATAATAGTTTTTATTTTAAAGTCTATTTTGTCTGATATGAGAATTGCTACTCCAGCTTTCTTTTGATTTCCATTTTCATGAAATATCTTTTTCCATCCCCTCCCTTACAGTCTGTATGTGTCCCTAGGTCTGAAGTGGGTCTCTTGTAGACAGCATATATATGGGTCTTGCTTTTGTATCTATTCAGCCAGTCTATATCTTTTGGTTGGAGCATTTAACCCATTTACATTTAAGGTAGTTATTAATATATATGTTCCTATTACCATTTTCTTAATTGTTTTGTGTTTATTATTGTAGGTCTTTTCCTTCTCTTGTGTTTCCTGCCTCAAGAAGTTCCTTTAGCATTTGGTGGTGCTGAATTCTCTTAGCTTTTGCTTCTCTGTGAAGGTTTCAATTTCTCCATCGAATCTGAATGAGATCTTTGCTGGGTACAGTAAGCTTGGTTGTAGGTTTTTCCCTTTCATCACATTAAATATGTCCTGCCACTCCCTTCTGGCTTGCAGAGTTTCTGCTGAAAGATCAGCTGTTAACCTTATGGGGATTCCCTTGTATGTTATTTGTTGCTTTTCCCTTGCTGCTTTTAATATTTTTTCTTTATATTTAATTTTTGATAGTTTGATTATTATGTGTCTTGGCATGTTTCTCCTTGGATTTATCCTGTATGGGACTCTCTGTACTTCGTGGACTTGATTATTTCCTTTCCCATATTAAGGAATTTTTCATGTATAATCTCTTGAAATATTTTCTCAGTCACTTCCTTTCTCTCTTCTTCTTCTGGGACCCCTATAATTCGAATGTTGGTACGTTTAATATTGTCCCAGAGGTCTCTGAGACTGTGCTCAATTCTTTTCATTCTTTTTTCTTTATTCTTCTCTGCAGTAGATATTTACACTCTTTTATCTTCCAGGTCACTCATCTGTTCTTCTGCCTCAGTTATTCTGCTTTTGATTCCTTTGAGAGAATTTTTAATTGCATTTATTGTGTTGTTCATCATTGTTTTTTTGCTCTTTAGTTCTTCTAGTTTCTTGTTAAACGTCTATTGTATTTTCTCCATTCTATTTCCAAGATTTTGGATCATCTTTATTATCATTACTCTGAATTCTTTTTCAGGTAGAGTGCCTATTTCCTCTTTATTTGTTAGGTCTGGTGGGTTTTTACCTTGCTCCTTCATCTGCTGTGTGTTTCTCTGTCTTCCCATTTTGCTTAACTTACTGTGTTTGGGATCTCCTTTTCGCAGACTGCAGGTTCGTAGTTCCCATTGTTTCTGGTGTCTGCCCCCAGGGGCTAAGTTTGGTTCAGTGAGTCATGTAGGCTCCCTGGTGGAGGGGACTGGTGCCTGTGTTCTTGTAGATGAGGTTCTATCTTGTCTTTCTTGTGGACAAGACCACATCCGGTGGTGTGTTTTGTGGTGTCTGTGAACTTATTATGATTTTAGGCATCCTCTCTGCCAATGTGTGGGGTTTTGTTCCTGTCTTGCTATTGTTTGGCATTGGGTGTCCAGCACTAGAGCTTGCTGGTTGTTGAGTAGAGCTGGGTCTTCACGTTGAGATGGAGATCTCTGGGAGAGCTTTCGCCATTTCATATTAGGTGGATCCAGGAGGTCTCTGGTGGACCAATGTCGTGAACTCGGCTCTCCCACCTCAGAGGCACAGGCCTGACACACGGCTGGAGCACCAAGACCCTGTCAGCCACACAGCTCAGAAGTAAAGGGAGAAAAAAATAAAATAAAATAAAATAAAATAAAATAAAATAAAATAGTTATTATAATAGAAAAATTATTAAAAATTTAAAAAGTAAAAAGTAATAAAAAAGGAAAAAAAGAAAGAAAGAAGAAAGCAAGCAAACCAAAAAACAAATCCACCAGTGATAACCAGTGCTAAAAACTATACACACAAGAGAACAGACAGAACCCTAGGACAAATGGTAAAAGCAAAGCTATACAGACAGAATCACACAAAGAAGCATACAAATACTCACAAAAGGAGAAAAAGCAAAAATATATATATATATATGTAAAAAAAATGGAAGAGAGCAACCAAATCAATAAACAAATCTACTGATGATAATACTAAATATTAAAGTAAGATAATCATAAAACCAGAAACAAAATAGATGCAGAAAGCAAACCCCAAGTCTACAGTTGCTCCCAAAGTCCAAAGCCTCAATTTTGGGATGGTTTGTTGTCTATTCAGGAATTCCGGAGATGCAGGGAACTTCAAGTTGATTGTGGAGATTTAATCTGCTGCTCCTGAGGCTGCTGGGAGAAATTTCCCTTTCTCCTCTTTGATTGCACAGCTCCTGGGGTTCAGCTTTGGATTTAGCAATGCCTCTGCATGTAGTTCACCCTCTGGCATCTCTTCTTCACCCAGATAAGAGGGTGTTAAAGCAGAAGCTGATTAGGGGGCTGTGGCTCACTCAGGCTGCAGGGAGGGAGGGGTACGGTATGCAGGGCGAGCCTGTGGCAGCAGAGGCCAGTGTGACATTGCAACAGCCTGAGGCATGCCGTGTGTTCTCCTGGGGAAGTAGTCCCTGGATCACAGGACCCTCGCAATGGCGGGCTGCACAGTCTCCCAGGAGGGGAGGTGTGGATAGTGACCTGTGCTTGCACACAGGATTCTTGGTCCCTGCAGCAGCAGTCTTAGCATTTCATGCCTGTCTCTGGTGTCCACACTGATAGCCGTGGCTTGTGCCCGTCTCTGGAGCTTGTTTAGGTGGTGCTCTGAATCCCCTCTCTTTGCGCATCCGGAATCAATGGTCTCTTGCCTCTTACACAGTTCCAGACTTTTTCCCAGACTCCCTCCCGGCTAGCTGTGGCGCACTAGCCCCCTTCAGGCTGTGTTCACACAGCCAACCCCAGTCCTCTCCCTGGGATCTGACCTCCTAAGCCCGAGCCTCAGCTCCCAGCCCCCACCCGCCCCGGAGGGTGAGCAGACAAGCTTCTCGGGCTGGTGAGTGCTGGTCGGCACCGATCCTCTGTGCGGGAATCTCTCTGCTTTGCCCTACGTACCCGTGTTGCTGTGCTCTCCTCTGTAGCTTTGAAGCTCCACCCTCGCCCCCCCTCTGGCCCCATCTCTGCCAGTGAAGGGGCTTCGTAGTGTTTGGAAACTTTTTCTCCTTCACAGTTCCTTCCCAGAGGTGCAGGTCCCACCCCTATTCTTTTGTCTCTGTTTTTTCTTTTTCCCTACCCTGGTATGTGGAGATTTTCTTGCCTTTTGGGGAGTCTGAGGTCTTCTGCCAGCATTCAGTAGGTGTTCTGTAGGAGTTGTTCCACATGTAGATGTATTTCTGATGTATTTGTGGGGAGGAAGGCGATCTCCACGTCTTACTCCTCCACCATCTTGAAGGTCCTCCTACCCTTATTTA